>NW_027207371.1:0-300000 GCF_963455315.2 Globicephala melas | reverse complement strand
TTGGACGATAGCTGTCATTTATAACTCTGCAGGTTTGTGAATTACAGTGACCCTGAGCTCCTTTCTTCAACTTGCTTTCTTGCGAGCTGGCCGCAACACCGCAGGATTGCTTCAGGCCCTAATCTGGTTCCGGCACGGCACGCTGAGCCTTTGGTTAATTCCTCTTCCTGGTGGGAAATGAGAGTTAAATTTGCCCGTCCAGACACCTCCAGCTAGTCTCTCATTGGTTCTCCCTATTCCTGTTCATCTTCTGCAGAAATTGCAAACTGGGCCAAACAGGAGGTTAAAGGCACTGACTCTCCAAGTCGGGAGAGTGTTAGTAAATCGTCTGGAATGTTGCACCCGAGAAACAGGGGACGAGAACGGAGACATATTTGAACACGTCTCCCGATCACATGGTTGATCATACTCTGGGTTCCACATGCATGTTTTAGCTGAAGGAAGAATCCCTTAAAGCTGGAGAGTTGAGACCCGTGGAATGGGTACCGTGCAATATGACTTCAAAGGTTCTTCATTTGCTCACCGAACCTCTCCAATTCTACCACTGCTGCGTTTATGCCCCCGTACACACGCTTGATTCTCTTTCGGAGACATAGCAATCCATAGGTTTTAAGATACTTACTAGTCAGGTACATTCTTAGGCGTTTAATATGGGGTGTTGAGTCCATTTCGTTGAGCAAGGAGTAGCTCTTGTCTATTCCATATTTGGCTTAAGGTACTTTATCTGTGCTCATTTCAATCTCTGGTTTTATGCAGCACCCCAACTCACCTTTCCCCTTAAGCAAGCATAAGTTGGTTTTCTAAATTTGAGACCCTGTTCTGTTTTGTAATCCAGTTCCTGTGTAGCCAAGTTTACATTCCGTGTATTAGTGATATCTTATGATGTTTCTTTTTCTGTGTGACTTCTTTCAGTTAGAATCATCATACCTGAATCGACTCATTATGCTGCTACGGGCCTGATGACATAGAGGTCATTGCTGAGTGATATTGCATTGTACGTAAGTACCACAACTTCTTCATCCATTTTTCACTTTCTGCGATATTGAACTTGTACCGTAAACGAGGTTTTGTAAACAGAGCCGTCCCAAACTTTGGGGTGGCTGTGTCTTTTTGATTTTCATTTCCCTAAGCTATAGGACCATAAGTGGAAGTGCCCTAGGCTCTGTTGCTTTGTTTTTTAGATGTTTCAGGAAACACATACACTTCTCCCGAGTGGCTGTTGGCAATTTACATCCCGCCCATCAGCATAACAAGGCTCCCAGTTCTCCATGGCCTGTCCTGCCTTTCTGGATTTTACACTTTTTTCAGATGGCCCTATTGACCCGGGGGAAGTGAGACTTCATTGTAGTGCAGATTTCCTTTGCAAGCTTGCTTGGTTGGCCATAAAGGGCGTATGCGTTTTTTCCTGAATATATTCAGGAAAAAACGCATACGCCCTTTTTGGCCAAGTGCATCATTGTGGACGTTCTGCCTCTTTTCCTATGCTTTCAATGCAATTCCAGTCTACCTCCTGAAATCGGTTTCCTGCAATTCTGCCCCACTTTCAAGTCCTCTTGGCAGCCTTACTTCAGTATATTTTTGGACGATAGCTGTCATTTATAACTCTGCAGGTTTGTGAATTACAGTGTCCCGGAGCTCCTTTCCTCAACTCGATTTCTTGTGAGCTGGCCGCAACACCGCAGGATTGCTTCAGGCCCTAATCTGGTTCCGGCACTGCACGCTGAGCCTTTGGTTAATTCCTCTTCCTGGTGGGAAATGAGAGTTAAATTTGCCCGTCCAGACACCTCCAGCTAGTCTCTCATTGGTTCTCCCTATTCCTGTTCATCTTCCGCAGAAATTCCAAACTGGGCCAAACAGGAGGTTAAAGGCACTGACTCTCCAAGTCGGGAGAGTGTTAGTAAAGCGTCTGGAATGTTGCACCCGAGTACCAGAGGACGAGAACGGAGACATATTTGAACACGTCTCCCGATCACACGGTTGATCATACTCTGGGTTCCACATGCATGTTTTAGCTGAAGGAAGAATCCCTTAAACCTGGAGAGTTGAGACCCGTGGAATGGGTACCATGCAATATGAATTCAGAGGGTCTTCATTTGCTCACCGAACCTCTCCAATCCTATCACTGCTGCGTTTATGCCCCTGTACACACACTTGATTCTCTTTCGGAGACATAGCAATCCATAGGTTTTAAGATACTTACTAGTCAGGTACATTCTTAGGCGTTTAATATGGGGTGTTGAGTCCATTTCGTTGAGCAAGGAGTAGCTCTTGTTTATTCCATATTTGGCTTAAGGAACTTTATCTGTGCTCATTTCAATCTCTGGTTTTATGCAGCACCCCAACTCACCTTTCCCCTTAAGCAAGCATAAGTTGGTTTTCTAAATTTGAGACCCTGTTCTGTTTTGTAATCCAGTTCCTGTGTAGCCAAGTTTACATTCCGTGTATTAGTGATATCTTATGATGTTTCTTTTTCTGTGTGACTTATTTCAGTTAGAATCATCATACCTGAATGCACTCATTATGCTGCTACGGGCCTGATGACATAGATGTCATTGCTGAGTGATATTGCATTGTACGTAAGTACCAAACTTCTTCATCCATTTTTCACTTTCTGCGATATTGAACTTGTACCGTAAACGAGGTTCTTGTAAACAGAGCCGTCCCAAACTTTGGGGTGGCTGTGTCTTTTTGATTTTCATTTCCCTAAGCTATAGGACCATAAGTGGAAGTGCCCTAGGCTCTGTTGCTTTGTTTTTTAGATGTTTCAGGAAACACATACACTTCTCCCGAGTGGCTGTTGGCAATTTACATCCCGCCCATCAGCATAACAAGGCTCCCAGTTCTCCATGGCCTGTCCTGCCTTTCTGGATTTTACACTTTTTTCAGATGGCCCTTTTGACCGGGGGGAAGTGAGACTTCATTGTAGTGCAGATTTCCTTTGCAAGCTTGCTTGGTTGGCCAAAAAGGACGTATGCGTTTTTTCCTGAATATATTCAGGAAAAAACGCATACGCCCTTTTTGGCCAAGTGCATCATTGTGGACGTTCTGCCTCTTTTCCTATGCTTTAAATGCAATTCCAGTCTACCTCCTGAAATCGGTTTCCTGCAATTCTGCCCCGCTTTCAAGTCCTCTTGGCAGCCTTACTTCAGTATATTTTTGGACGATAGCTGTCATTTATAACTCTGCAGGTTTGTGAATTACAGTGCCCCTGAGCTCCTTTCTTCAACTCGCTTTCTTGTGAGCTGGCCGCAACACCGCAAGATTGCTTCAGGCCCTAATCTGGTTCCGGCACGGCACGCTGAGCCTTTGGTTAATTCCTCTTCCTGGTGGGAAATGAGAGTTAAATTTGCCCGTCCAGACACCTCCAGCTAGTCTCTCATTGGTTCTCCCTATTCCTGTTCATCTTCCGCAGAAATTGCAAACTGGGCCAAACAGGAGGTTAAAGGCACTGACTCTCCAAGTCGGGAGAGTGTTAGTAAAGCGTCTGGAATGTTGCAACCGAGTACCAGGGGACGAGAACGGAGACATATTTGAACACGTCTCCCGATCACACGGTTGATCATACTCTGAGTTCCACATGCATGTTTTAGCTGAAGGAAGAATCCCTTAAACCTGGAGAGTTGAGACCCGTGGAATGGGTACCATGCAATATGACTTCAAAGGGTCTTCATTTGCTCACCGAACCTCTCCAATCCTATCACTGCTGCGTTTATTCCCCTCTACACACGCTTGATTCCCTTTCGGAGATATAGCAATCCATAGGTTTTAAGATAATTACTAGTCAGGTACATTATTAGGCGCTTAATATGGGGTGTTGAGTCCATTTCGTTGAGCAAGGAGTAGCTCTTGTCTATTCCATATTTGGCTTAAGTAACATTATCTGTGCTCATTACAATCTCTGGTTTTATGCAGCACCCCAACTCACCTTTCCCCTTAAGCAAGCATAAGTTGGTTTTCTAAATTTGAGACCCTGTTCTGTTTTGTAATCCAGTTCCTGTGTAGCCAAGTTTACATTCCGTGTATTAGTGATATCTTATGATGTTTCTTTTTCTGTGTGACTTCTTTCAGTTAGAATCATCATACCTGAATCGACTCATTATGCTGCTACGGGCCTGATGACATAGAGGTCATTGCTGAGTGATATTGCATTGTACGTAAGTACCACAACTTCTTCATCCATTTTTCACTTTCTGCGATATTGAACTTGTACCGTAAACGAGGTTTTGTAAACAGAGCCGTCCCAAACTTTGGGGTGGCTGTGTCTTTTTGATTTTCATTTCCCTAAGCTATAGGACCATAAGTGGAAGTGCCCTAGGCTCTGTTGCTTTGTTTTTTAGATGTTTCAGGAAACACATACACTTCTCCCGAGTGGCTGTTGGCAATTTACATCCCGCCCATCAGCATAACAAGGCTCCCAGTTCTCCATGGCCTGTCCTGCCTTTCTGGATTTTACACTTTTTTCAGATGGCCCTTTTGACCGGGGGGAAGTGAGACTTCATTGTAGTGCAGATTTCCTTTGCAAGCTTGCTTGGTTGGCCAAAAAGGACGTATGCGTTTTTTCCTGAATATATTCAGGAAAAAACGCATACGCCCTTTTTGGCCAAGTGCATCATTGTGGACGTTCTGCCTCTTTTCCTATGCTTTAAATGCAATTCCAGTCTACCTCCTGAAATCGGTTTCCTGCAATTCTGCCCCGCTTTCAAGTCCTCTTGGCAGCCTTACTTCAGTATATTTTTGGACGATAGCTGTCATTTATAACTCTGCAGGTTTGTGAATTACAGTGCCCCTGAGCTCCTTTCTTCAACTCGCTTTCTTGTGAGCTGGCCGCAACACCGCAGGATTGCTTCAGGCCCTAATCTGGTTCCGGCACGGCACGCTGAGCCTTTGGTTAATTCCTCTTCCTGGTGGGAAATGAGAGTTAAATTTGCCCGTCCAGACACCTCCAGCTAGTCTCTCATTGGTTCTCCCTATTCCTGTTCATCTTCCGCAGAAATTGCAAACTGGGCCAAACAGGAGGTTAAAGGCACTGACTCTCCAAGTCGGGAGAGTGTTAGTAAAGCGTCTGGAATGTTGCACCCGAGTACCAGGGGACGAGAACGGAGACATATTTGAACACGTCTCCCGATCACACGGTTGATCATACTCTGGGTTCCACATGCATGTTTTAGCTGAAGGAAGAATCCCTTAAACCTGGAGAGTTGTGACCCGTGGAATGGGTACCATGCAATATGACTTCAGAGGGTCTTCATTTGCTCACCGAACCTCTCCAATCCTATCACTGCTGCGTTTATGCCCCTGTACACACGCTTGATTCTCTTTCGGAGACATAGCAATCCATAGGTTTTAAGATACTTACTAGTTAGGTACATTCTTAGGCGTTTAATATGGGGTGTTGAGTCCATTTCGTTGAGCAAGGAGTAGCTCTTGTCTATTCCATATTTGGCTTAAGGAACTTTATCTGTGCTCATTACAATCTCTGGTTTTATGCAGCACCCCAACTCACCTTTCCTCTTAAGCAAGCATAAGTTGGTTTTCTAAATTTGAGACCCTGTTCTGTTTTGTAATCCAGTTCCTGTGTAGCCAAGTTTACATTCCGTGTATTAGTGATATCTTATGATGTTTCTTTTTCTGTGTGACTTCTTTCAGTTAGAATCATCATACCTGAATCGACTCATTATGCTGCTACGGGCCTGATGACATAGAGGTCATTGCTGAGTGATATTGCATTGTACGTAAGTACCACAACTTCTTCATCCATTTTTCACTTTCTGCGATATTGAACTTGTACCGTAAACGAGGTTTTGTAAACAGAGCCGTCCCAAACTTTGGGGTGGCTGTGTCTTTTTGATTTTCATTTCCCTAAGCTATAGGACCATAAGTGGAAGTGCCCTAGGCTCTGTTGCTTTGTTTTTTAGATGTTTCAGGAAACACATACACTTCTCCCGAGTGGCTGTTGGCAATTTACATCCCGCCCATCAGCATAACAAGGCTCCCAGTTCTCCATGGCCTGTCCTGCCTTTCTGGATTTTACACTTTTTTCAGATGGCCCTATTGACCCGGGGGAAGTGAGACTTCATTGTAGTGCAGATTTCCTTTGCAAGCTTGCTTGGTTGGCCATAAAGGGCGTATGCGTTTTTTCCTGAATATATTCAGGAAAAAACGCATACGCCCTTTTTGGCCAAGTGCATCATTGTGGACGTTCTGCCTCTTTTCCTATGCTTTCAATGCAATTCCAGTCTACCTCCTGAAATCGGTTTCCTGCAATTCTGCCCCACTTTCAAGTCCTCTTGGCAGCCTTACTTCAGTATATTTTTGGACGATAGCTGTCATTTATAACTCTGCAGGTTTGTGAATTACAGTGTCCCGGAGCTCCTTTCCTCAACTCGATTTCTTGTGAGCTGGCCGCAACACCGCAGGATTGCTTCAGGCCCTAATCTGGTTCCGGCACTGCACGCTGAGCCTTTGGTTAATTCCTCTTCCTGGTGGGAAATGAGAGTTAAATTTGCCCGTCCAGACACCTCCAGCTAGTCTCTCATTGGTTCTCCCTATTCCTGTTCATCTTCCGCAGAAATTCCAAACTGGGCCAAACAGGAGGTTAAAGGCACTGACTCTCCAAGTCGGGAGAGTGTTAGTAAAGCGTCTGGAATGTTGCACCCGAGTACCAGAGGACGAGAACGGAGACATATTTGAACACGTCTCCCGATCACACGGTTGATCATACTCTGGGTTCCACATGCATGTTTTAGCTGAAGGAAGAATCCCTTAAACCTGGAGAGTTGAGACCCGTGGAATGGGTACCATGCAATATGAATTCAGAGGGTCTTCATTTGCTCACCGAACCTCTCCAATCCTATCACTGCTGCGTTTATGCCCCTGTACACACACTTGATTCTCTTTCGGAGACATAGCAATCCATAGGTTTTAAGATACTTACTAGTCAGGTACATTCTTAGGCGTTTAATATGGGGTGTTGAGTCCATTTCGTTGAGCAAGGAGTAGCTCTTGTTTATTCCATATTTGGCTTAAGGAACTTTATCTGTGCTCATTTCAATCTCTGGTTTTATGCAGCACCCCAACTCACCTTTCCCCTTAAGCAAGCATAAGTTGGTTTTCTAAATTTGAGACCCTGTTCTGTTTTGTAATCCAGTTCCTGTGTAGCCAAGTTTACATTCCGTGTATTAGTGATATCTTATGATGTTTCTTTTTCTGTGTGACTTATTTCAGTTAGAATCATCATACCTGAATGCACTCATTATGCTGCTACGGGCCTGATGACATAGATGTCATTGCTGAGTGATATTGCATTGTACGTAAGTACCAAACTTCTTCATCCATTTTTCACTTTCTGCGATATTGAACTTGTACCGTAAACGAGGTTCTTGTAAACAGAGCCGTCCCAAACTTTGGGGTGGCTGTGTCTTTTTGATTTTCATTTCCCTAAGCTATAGGACCATAAGTGGAAGTGCCCTA
This sequence comes from Globicephala melas, assembly GCF_963455315.2. Classification (NCBI taxonomy): domain Eukaryota; kingdom Metazoa; phylum Chordata; class Mammalia; order Artiodactyla; family Delphinidae; genus Globicephala; species Globicephala melas. The sequence continues at coordinate 292,530 of NW_027207371.1, read as the reverse complement.
GGCTCTGTTGCTTTGTTTTTTAGATGTTTCAGGAAACACATACACTTCTCCCGAGTGGCTGTTGGCAATTTACATCCCGCCCATCAGCATAACAAGGCTCCCAGTTCTCCATGGCCTGTCCTGCCTTTCTGGATTTTACACTTTTTTCAGATGGCCCTTTTGACCGGGGGGAAGTGAGACTTCATTGTAGTGCAGATTTCCTTTGCAAGCTTGCTTGGTTGGCCAAAAAGGACGTATGCGTTTTTTCCTGAATATATTCAGGAAAAAACGCATACGCCCTTTTTGGCCAAGTGCATCATTGTGGACGTTCTGCCTCTTTTCCTATGCTTTAAATGCAATTCCAGTCTACCTCCTGAAATCGGTTTCCTGCAATTCTGCCCCGCTTTCAAGTCCTCTTGGCAGCCTTACTTCAGTATATTTTTGGACGATAGCTGTCATTTATAACTCTGCAGGTTTGTGAATTACAGTGCCCCTGAGCTCCTTTCTTCAACTCGCTTTCTTGTGAGCTGGCCGCAACACCGCAAGATTGCTTCAGGCCCTAATCTGGTTCCGGCACGGCACGCTGAGCCTTTGGTTAATTCCTCTTCCTGGTGGGAAATGAGAGTTAAATTTGCCCGTCCAGACACCTCCAGCTAGTCTCTCATTGGTTCTCCCTATTCCTGTTCATCTTCCGCAGAAATTGCAAACTGGGCCAAACAGGAGGTTAAAGGCGCTGACTCTCCAAGTCGGGAGAGTGTTAGTAAAGCGTCTGGAATGTTGCAACCGAGTACCAGGGGACGAGAACGGAGACATATTTGAACACGTCTCCCGATCACACGGTTGATCATACTCTGAGTTCCACATGCATGTTTTAGCTGAAGGAAGAATCCCTTAAACCTGGAGAGTTGAGACCCGTGGAATGGGTACCATGCAATATGACTTCAAAGGGTCTTCATTTGCTCACCGAACCTCTCCAATCCTATCACTGCTGCGTTTATTCCCCTCTACACACGCTTGATTCCCTTTCGGAGATATAGCAATCCATAGGTTTTAAGATAATTACTAGTCAGGTACATTATTAGGCGCTTAATATGGGGTGTTGAGTCCATTTCGTTGAGCAAGGAGTAGCTCTTGTCTATTCCATATTTGGCTTAAGTAACATTATCTGTGCTCATTACAATCTCTGGTTTTATGCAGCACCCCAACTCACCTTTCCCCTTAAGCAAGCATAAGTTGGTTTTCTAAATTTGAGACCCTGTTCTGTTTTGTAATCCAGTTCCTGTGTAGCCAAGTTTACATTCCGTGTATTAGTGATATCTTATGATGTTTCTTTTTCTGTGTGACTTCTTTCAGTTAGAATCATCATACCTGAATCGACTCATTATGCTGCTACGGGCCTGATGACATAGAGGTCATTGCTGAGTGATATTGCATTGTACGTAAGTACCACAACTTCTTCATCCATTTTTCACTTTCTGCGATATTGAACTTGTACCGTAAACGAGGTTTTGTAAACAGAGCCGTCCCAAACTTTGGGGTGGCTGTGTCTTTTTGATTTTCATTTCCCTAAGCTATAGGACCATAAGTGGAAGTGCCCTAGGCTCTGTTGCTTTGTTTTTTAGATGTTTCAGGAAACACATACACTTCTCCCGAGTGGCTGTTGGCAATTTACATCCCGCCCATCAGCATAACAAGGCTCCCAGTTCTCCATGGCCTGTCCTGCCTTTCTGGATTTTACACTTTTTTCAGATGGCCCTTTTGACCGGGGGGAAGTGAGACTTCATTGTAGTGCAGATTTCCTTTGCAAGCTTGCTTGGTTGGCCAAAAAGGACGTATGCGTTTTTTCCTGAATATATTCAGGAAAAAACGCATACGCCCTTTTTGGCCAAGTGCATCATTGTGGACGTTCTGCCTCTTTTCCTATGCTTTAAATGCAATTCCAGTCTACCTCCTGAAATCGGTTTCCTGCAATTCTGCCCCGCTTTCAAGTCCTCTTGGCAGCCTTACTTCAGTATATTTTTGGACGATAGCTGTCATTTATAACTCTGCAGGTTTGTGAATTACAGTGCCCCTGAGCTCCTTTCTTCAACTCGCTTTCTTGTGAGCTGGCCGCAACACCGCAGGATTGCTTCAGGCCCTAATCTGGTTCCGGCACGGCACGCTGAGCCTTTGGTTAATTCCTCTTCCTGGTGGGAAATGAGAGTTAAATTTGCCCGTCCAGACACCTCCAGCTAGTCTCTCATTGGTTCTCCCTATTCCTGTTCATCTTCCGCAGAAATTGCAAACTGGGCCAAACAGGAGGTTAAAGGCACTGACTCTCCAAGTCGGGAGAGTGTTAGTAAAGCGTCTGGAATGTTGCACCCGAGTACCAGGGGACGAGAACGGAGACATATTTGAACACGTCTCCCGATCACACGGTTGATCATACTCTGGGTTCCACATGCATGTTTTAGCTGAAGGAAGAATCCCTTAAACCTGGAGAGTTGTGACCCGTGGAATGGGTACCATGCAATATGACTTCAGAGGGTCTTCATTTGCTCACCGAACCTCTCCAATCCTATCACTGCTGCGTTTATGCCCCTGTACACACGCTTGATTCTCTTTCGGAGACATAGCAATCCATAGGTTTTAAGATACTTACTAGTTAGGTACATTCTTAGGCGTTTAATATGGGGTGTTGAGTCCATTTCGTTGAGCAAGGAGTAGCTCTTGTCTATTCCATATTTGGCTTAAGGAACTTTATCTGTGCTCATTACAATCTCTGGTTTTATGCAGCACCCCAACTCACCTTTCCTCTTAAGCAAGCATAAGTTGGTTTTCTAAATTTGAGACCCTGTTCTGTTTTGTAATCCAGTTCCTGTGTAGCCAAGTTTACATTCCGTGTATTAGTGATATCTTATGATGTTTCTTTTTCTGTGTGACTTCTTTCAGTTAGAATCATCATACCTGAATCGACTCATTATGCTGCTACGGGCCTGATGACATAGAGGTCATTGCTGAGTGATATTGCATTGTACGTAAGTACCACAACTTCTTCATCCATTTTTCACTTTCTGCGATATTGAACTTGTACCGTAAACGAGGTTTTGTAAACAGAGCCGTCCCAAACTTTGGGGTGGCTGTGTCTTTTTGATTTTCATTTCCCTAAGCTATAGGACCATAAGTGGAAGTGCCCTAGGCTCTGTTGCTTTGTTTTTTAGATGTTTCAGGAAACACATACACTTCTCCCGAGTGGCTGTTGGCAATTTACATCCCGCCCATCAGCATAACAAGGCTCCCAGTTCTCCATGGCCTGTCCTGCCTTTCTGGATTTTACACTTTTTTCAGATGGCCCTATTGACCCGGGGGAAGTGAGACTTCATTGTAGTGCAGATTTCCTTTGCAAGCTTGCTTGGTTGGCCATAAAGGGCGTATGCGTTTTTTCCTGAATATATTCAGGAAAAAACGCATACGCCCTTTTTGGCCAAGTGCATCATTGTGGACGTTCTGCCTCTTTTCCTATGCTTTCAATGCAATTCCAGTCTACCTCCTGAAATCGGTTTCCTGCAATTCTGCCCCACTTTCAAGTCCTCTTGGCAGCCTTACTTCAGTATATTTTTGGACGATAGCTGTCATTTATAACTCTGCAGGTTTGTGAATTACAGTGTCCCGGAGCTCCTTTCCTCAACTCGATTTCTTGTGAGCTGGCCGCAACACCGCAGGATTGCTTCAGGCCCTAATCTGGTTCCGGCACTGCACGCTGAGCCTTTGGTTAATTCCTCTTCCTGGTGGGAAATGAGAGTTAAATTTGCCCGTCCAGACACCTCCAGCTAGTCTCTCATTGGTTCTCCCTATTCCTGTTCATCTTCCGCAGAAATTCCAAACTGGGCCAAACAGGAGGTTAAAGGCACTGACTCTCCAAGTCGGGAGAGTGTTAGTAAAGCGTCTGGAATGTTGCACCCGAGTACCAGAGGACGAGAACGGAGACATATTTGAACACGTCTCCCGATCACACGGTTGATCATACTCTGGGTTCCACATGCATGTTTTAGCTGAAGGAAGAATCCCTTAAACCTGGAGAGTTGAGACCCGTGGAATGGGTACCATGCAATATGAATTCAGAGGGTCTTCATTTGCTCACCGAACCTCTCCAATCCTATCACTGCTGCGTTTATGCCCCTGTACACACACTTGATTCTCTTTCGGAGACATAGCAATCCATAGGTTTTAAGATACTTACTAGTCAGGTACATTCTTAGGCGTTTAATATGGGGTGTTGAGTCCATTTCGTTGAGCAAGGAGTAGCTCTTGTTTATTCCATATTTGGCTTAAGGAACTTTATCTGTGCTCATTTCAATATCTGGTTTTATGCAGCACCCCAACTCACCTTTCCCCTTAAGCAAGCATAAGTTGGTTTTCTAAATTTGAGACCCTGTTCTGTTTTGTAATCCAGTTCCTGTGTAGCCAAGTTTACATTCCGTGTATTAGTGATATCTTATGATGTTTCTTTTTCTGTGTGACTTCTTTCAGTTAGAATCATCATAGCTGAATCCACTCATTATGCTGCTACGGGCCTGATGACATAGATGTCATTGCTGAGTGATATTGCATTATACGTAAGTACCACAACTTCTTCATCCATTTTTCACTTTCTGTGATATTGAACTTGTACCGTAAATGAGGTTCTTGTAAACAGAGCCGTCCCAAACTTTGGGGTGGCTGTGTCTTTTTGATTTTCATTTCCCTAAGCTATAGGACCATAAGTGGAAGTGCCCTAGGCTCTGTTGCTTTGTTTTTTAGATGTGTCAGGAAACACCATACACTTCTCCCGAGTGGCTGTTGGCAATTTACATCCCGCCCATCAGCATAACAAGGCTCCCAGTTCTCCATGGCCTGTCCTGCCTTTCTGGATTTTACACTTTTTTCAGATGGCCCTTTTGACCGGGGGGAAGTGAGACTTCATTGTAGTGCAGATTTCCTTTGCAAGTTTGCTTGGTTGGCCAAAAAGGGCGTATGCGTTTTTTCCTGAATATATTCAGGAAAAAACGCATACGCCCTTTTTGGCCAAGTGCATCATTGTGGACGTTCTGCCTCTTTTCCTATGCTTTCAATGCAATTCCAGTCTACCTCCTGAAATCGGTTTCCTGCAATTCTGCCCCGCTTTCAAGTCCTCTTGGCAGCCTTACTTCAGTATATTTTTGGACGATAGCTGTCATTTATAACTCTGCAGGTTTGTGAATTACAGTGCCCCTGAGCTCCTTTCTTCAACTCGCTTTCTTGTGAGCTGGCCGCAACACCGCAGGATGGCTTCAGGCCCTAATCTTGTTCCGGCATGGCACGCTGAGCCTTTGGTTATTTCCTCTTCCTGGTGGGAAATGAGAGTTAAATTTGCCCGTCCAGACACCTCCACCTAGTCTCTCATTGGTTCTCGCTATTCCTGTTCATCTTCCGCAGAAATTGCAAACTGGGCCAAACAGGAGGTTAAAGGCGCTGACTCTCCAAGTGGGGAGAGTGTTAGTAAAGCGTCTGGAATGTTGCACCCGAGTACCAGGGGAGGAAAACTGAGACATATTTGAACACGTCTCCCGTTCACACTGTTGATCATACTCTGGGTTCCACATGCATATTTTAGCTGAAGGAAGAATACCTTAAACCTGGAGAGTTGAGACCCGTGTAATGGGTACCATGCAATATGACTTCAAAGGGTCTTCATTTGCTCACCGAACCTCTCCAATCCTATCACTGCTGCGTTTATGTCCCTGTACACATGCTTGATTCTGTTATGGAGACATAGCAATCCATAGGTTTTAAGATACTTACTAGTCAGGTACATTCTTAGGCGTTTAATATGGGGTGTTGAGTCCATTTCGTTGAGCAAGGAGTAGCTCTTGTCTATTCCATATTTGGCTTAAGGAACTTTATCTGTGCTCATTTCAATCTCTGCTTTTATGCAGCATCCCAACTCACCTTTACCCTTAAACAAGCATAAGTTGGTTTTCTAAATTTGAGACCCTGTTCTGTTCTGTAATTCAGTTCCTGTGTAGCCAAGTTTACATTCCGTGTATTAGTGATATCTTATGATGTTTCTTTTTCTGTGTGACTTATTTCAGTTAGAATCATCGTACCTGAATCCACTCATTGTGCTGCTACGGGCCTGATGACATAGATTTCATTGCTGAGTGATACTGCATTGTACGTAAGTACCACAAGTTTTTTATCCATTTTTCACTTTCTGTGATAGAGAACTTGTACGGTAAATGAGGTTCATGTAAACAGAGGCGTCCCAAATTTTGGGGTGGCTGTGTCTTTTTGATTTTAATTTCCCTAAGCTATAGGACCATAAGTGAAAGTGCCCTAGGCTCTGTTGCTTTGTTTCTTAGATGTTTCAGGAAACACCATACACTTTTCCCGAGTGGCTGTTGGCAATTTACATCCCGCCCATCAGCATAACAAGGCTCCCAGTTCTCCATGGCCTGTCCTGCCTTTCTGGATTTTACACTTTTTTCAGATGGCCCTTTTGACCGGGGGGAAGTGAGACTTCATTGTAGTGCAGATTTCCTTTGCAAGTTTGCTTGGTTGGCCAAAAAGGGCGTATGCGTTTTTTCCTGAATATATTCAGGAAAAAACGCATACGCCCTTTTTGGCCAAGTGCATCATTGTGGACGTTCTGCCTCTTTTCCTATGCTTTCAATGCAATTCCAGTCTACCTCCTGAAATCGGTTTCCTGCAATTCTGCCCCGCTTTCAAGTCCTCTTGGCAGCCTTACTTCAGTATATTTTTGGACGATAGCTGTCATTTATAACTCTGCAGGTTTGTGAATTACAGTGCCCCTGAGCTCCTTTCTTCAACTCGCTTTCTTGTGAGCTGGCCGCAACACCGCAGGATGGCTTCAGGCCCTAATCTTGTTCCGGCATGGCACGCTGAGCCTTTGGTTATTTCCTCTTCCTGGTGGGAAATGAGAGTTAAATTTGCCCGTCCAGACACCTCCAGCTAGTCTCTCATTGGTTCTCGCTATTCCTGTTCATCTTCCGCAGAAATTGCAAACTGGGCCAAACAGGAGGTTAAAGGCGCTGACTCTCCAAGTGGGGAGAGTGTTAGTAAAGCGTCTGGAATGTTGCACCCGAGTACCAGGGGAGGAAAACTGAGACATATTTGAACACGTCTCCCGTTCACACTGTTGATCATACTCTGGGTTCCACATGCATATTTTAGCTGAAGGAAGAATACCTTAAACCTGGAGAGTTGAGAACCGTGTAATGGGTACCATGCAATATGACTTCAAAGGGTCTTCATTTGCTCACCGAACCTCTCCAATCCTATCACTGCTGCGTTTATGTCCCTGTACACATGCTTGATCCTCTTTCGGAGACATAGCAATCCATAGGTTTTAAGATACTTAAGAGTCAGGTACATTCTTAGGCGTTTAATATGCGGTGTTGAGTCCATTTCGTTGAGCAAGGAGTAGCTCTTGTCTATTCCATATTTGGCTTAAGGAACTTTATCTGTGCTCATTTCAATCTCTGGTTTTATGCAGCACCCCAACTCACCTTTACCCTTAAACAAGCATAAGTTGGTTTTCTAAATTTGAGACCCTGTTCTGTTCTGTAATTCAGTTCCTGTGTAGCCAAGTTTACATTCCATGTATTACTGATATCTTATGATGTTTCTTTTTCTGTGTGACTTATTTCAGTTAGAATCATCGTACCTGAATCCACTCATTGTGCTGCTACGGGCCTGATGACATAGATTTCACTGCTGAGTGATACTGCATTGTAAGTAAGTACCACAAGTTCTTTATCCATTTTTCACTTTCAGTGATATTGAACTTGTACGGTAAATGAGGTTCTTGTAAACAGAGGCGTCCCAAACATTGGGGTGGCTGTATCTTTTTGATTTTAATTTCCCTAAGCTATAGGACCATAAGTGGAAGTGCCCTAGGCTCTGTTGCTTTGTTTTTTAGATGTTTCAGGAAACACCATACACTTCTCCCGAGTGTCTGTTGGCAATTTACATCCCGCCCATCAGCATAACAAGGCTCCCAGTTCTCCATGGCCTGTCCTGCCTTTCTGGATTTTACACTTTTTTCAGATGACCCTTTTGACCGGGGGGAAGTGAGACTTCATTGTAGTGCAGATTTCCTTTGCAAGCTTGCTTGGTTGGCCAAAAAGGGCGTATGCGTTTTTTCCTGAATATATTCAGGAAAAAACGCATACGCCCTTTTTGGCCAAGTGCATCATTGTGGACGTTCTGCCTCTTTTCCTATGCTTTCAATGCAATTCCAGTCTACCTCCTGAAATCGGTTTCCTGCAATTCTGCTCCGCTTTCAAGTCCTCTTGGTAGCCGTACTTCAGTATATTTTTGGACGATAGTTGTCATTTATAACTCTGCAGGTTTGTGAATTACAGTGCCCCTGAGCTCCTTTCTTCAACTCGCTTTCTTGTGAGCTGGCCGCAACACCGCAGGATGGCTTCAGGCCCTAATCTGGTTCCGGCACGGCACGCTGAGCCTTTGGTTATTTCCTCTTCCTGGTGGGAAATGAGAGTTAAATGTGCCCGTCCAGACACCTCCAGCTAGTCTCTCATTGGTTCTCGCTATTCCTGTTCATCTTCCGCAGAAATTGCAAACTGGGCCAAACAGGAGGTTAAAGGGACTGACTCTCCAAGTCGGGAGAGTGTTAGTAAAGCGTCTGGAATGTTGCACCCGAGTACCAGGGTACGAAAACTGAGACATATTTGAACACGTCTCCCGATCACATGGTTGATCATACTCTAGGTTCCACAGGCATGTTTTAGCTGAAGGAAGAATACCTTAAACCTGGGTAGTTGAAACCCGTGGAATTGGTACCATGCAGTATGACTTCAAAGGGTCTTCATTTGCTCACCGAACCTCTCCAATCCTATCACTGCTGCGTTTATGTCCCTGTACACATGCTTGATTCTCTTTCGGAGACATAGCAATCCATAGGTTTTAAGATACTTAAGAGTCAGTTACATTCTTAGGCGTTTAATATGCAGTGTTGAATCCATTTCGTTGAGCAAGGAGTAGCTCTTGTCTATTCCATATTTGGCTTAAGGAACTTTATCTGTGCTCATTTCAATCTCTGGTTTTATGCAGCACCCCAACTCACCTTTACCCTTAAGCAAGCATAAGTTGGTTTTCTAAATTTGAGACCCTGTTCTGTTCTGTAATTCAGTTCCTGTGTAGCCAAGTTTACATTCCGTGTATTACTGATATCTTATGATGTTTCTTTTTCTGTGTGACTTATTTCAGTTAGAATCATCGTACCTGAATTCACTCATTGTGCTGCTACGGGCCTGATGACATAGATTTCACTGCTGAGTGATACTGCATTGTACGTAAGTACCACAAGTTCTTTATCCATTTTTCACTTTCTGTGATATTGAACTTGTACGGTAAACGAGGTTCTTGTAAACAGAGGCGTCCCAAACTTTGGGGTGGCTTTGTCGTTTTGATTTAATTTCCCTAAGCTATAGGGCCATAAGTGGAAGTGCCCTAGGCTCTGTTGCTTTGTTTTTTAGATGTTTCAGGAAACACCATACACTTCTCCCGAGTGTCTGTTGGCAATTTACATCCCGCCCATCAGCATAACAAGGCTCCCAGTTCTCCATGGCCTGTCCTGCCTTTCTGGATTTTACACTTTTTTCAGATGGCCCTTTTGACCGGGGGGAAGTGAGACTTCATTGTAGTGCAGATTTCCTTTGCAAGTTTGCTTGGTTGGCCAAAAAGGGCGTATGCGTTTTTTCCTGAATATATTCAGGAAAAAACGCATACGCCCTTTTTGGCCAAGTGCATCATTGTGGACGTTCTGCCTCTTTTCCTATGCTTTCAATGCAATTCCAGTCTACCTCCTGAAATCGGTTTCCTGCAATTCTGCCCCGCTTTCAAGTCCTCTTGGCAGCCTTACTTCAGTATATTTTTGGACGATAGCTGTCATTTATAACTCTGCAGGTTTGTGAATTACAGTGCCCCTGAGCTCCTTTCTTCAACTCGCTTTCTTGTGAGCTGGCCGCAACACCGCAGGATGGCTTCAGGCCCTAATCTGGTTCCGGCATGGCACGCTGACCCTTTGGTTATTTCCTCTTCCTGGTGGGAAATGAGAGTTAAATTTGCCCGTCCAGACACCTCCAGCTAGTCTCTCATTGGTTCTCGCTATTCCTGTTCATCTTCCGCAGAAATTGCAAACTGGGCCAAACAGGAGGTTAAAGGCGCTGACTCTCCAAGTGGGGAGAGTGTTAGTAAAGCGTCTGGAATGTTGCACCCGAGTACCAGGGGAGGAAAACTGAGACATATTTGAACACGTCTCCCGTTCACACTGTTGATCATACTCTGGGTTCCACATGCATATTTTAGCTGAAGGAAGAATACCTTAAACCTGGAGAGTTGAGAACCGTGTAATGGGTACCATGCAATATGACTTCAAAGGGTCTTCATTTGCTCACCGAACCTCTCCAATCCTATCACTGCTGCGTTTATGTCCCTGTACACATGCTTGATCCTCTTTCGGAGACATAGCAATCCATAGGTTTTAAGATACTTAAGAGTCAGGTACATTCTTAGGCGTTTAATATGCGGTGTTGAGTCCATTTCGTTGAGCAAGGAGTAGCTCTTGTCTATTCCATATTTGGCTTAAGGAACTTTATCTGTGCTCATTTCAATCTCTGGTTTTATGCAGCACCCCAACTCACCTTTACCCTTAAACAAGCATAAGTTGGTTTTCTAAATTTGAGACCCTGTTCTGTTCTGTAATTCAGTTCCTGTGTAGCCAAGTTTACATTCCATGTATTACTGATATCTTATGATGTTTCTTTTTCTGTGTGACTTATTTCAGTTAGAATCATCGTACCTGAATCCACTCATTGTGCTGCTACGGGCCTGATGACATAGATTTCACTGCTGAGTGATACTGCATTGTAAGTAAGTACCACAAGTTCTTTATCCATTTTTCACTTTCAGTGATATTGAACTTGTACGGTAAATGAGGTTCTTGTAAACAGAGGCGTCCCAAACATTGGGGTGGCTGTATCTTTTTGATTTTAATTTCCCTAAGCTATAGGACCATAAGTGGAAGTGCCCTAGGCTCTGTTGCTTTGTTTTTTAGATGTTTCAGGAAACACCATACACTTCTCCCGAGTGTCTGTTGGCAATTTACATCCCGCCCATCAGCATAACAAGGCTCCCAGTTCTCCATGGCCTGTCCTGCCTTTCTGGATTTTACACTTTTTTCAGATGACCCTTTTGACCGGGGGGAAGTGAGACTTCATTGTAGTGCAGATTTCCTTTGCAAGCTTGCTTGGTTGGCCAAAAAGGGCGTATGCGTTTTTTCCTGAATATATTCAGGAAAAAACGCATACGCCCTTTTTGGCCAAGTGCATCATTGTGGACGTTCTGCCTCTTTTCCTATGCTTTCAATGCAATTCCAGTCTACCTCCTGAAATCGGTTTCCTGCAATTCTGCTCCGCTTTCAAGTCCTCTTGGTAGCCGTACTTCAGTATATTTTTGGACGATAGTTGTCATTTATAACTCTGCAGGTTTGTGAATTACAGTGCCCCTGAGCTCCTTTCTTCAACTCGCTTTCTTGTGAGCTGGCCGCAACACCGCAGGATGGCTTCAGGCCCTAATCTGGTTCCGGCACGGCACGCTGAGCCTTTGGTTATTTCCTCTTCCTGGTGGGAAATGAGAGTTAAATGTGCCCGTCCAGACACCTCCAGCTAGTCTCTCATTGGTTCTCGCTATTCCTGTTCATCTTCCGCAGAAATTGCAAACTGGGCCAAACAGGAGGTTAAAGGGACTGACTCTCCAAGTCGGGAGAGTGTTAGTAAAGCGTCTGGAATATTGCACCCGAGTACCAGGGTACGAAAACTGAGACATATTTGAACACGTCTCCCGATCACATGGTTGATCATACTCTAGGTTCCACAGGCATGTTTTAGCTGAAGGAAGAATACCTTAAACCTGGGTAGTTGAAACCCGTGGAATTGGTACCATGCAGTATGACTTCAAAGGATCTTCATTTGCTCACCGAACCTCTCCAATCCTATCACTGCTGCGTTTATGTCCCTGTACACATGCTTGATTCTCTTTCGGAGACATAGCAATCCATAGGTTTTAAGATACTTAAGAGTCAGTTACATTCTTAGGCGTTTAATATGCAGTGTTGAATCCATTTCGTTGAGCAAGGAGTAGCTCTTGTCTATTCCATATTTGGCTTAAGGAACTTTATCTGTGCTCATTTCAATCTCTGGTTTTATGCAGCACCCCAACTCACCTTTACCCTTAAGCAAGCATAAGTTGGTTTTCTAAATTTGAGACCCTGTTCTGTTCTGTAATTCAGTTCCTGTGTAGCCAAGTTTACATTCCGTGTATTACTGATATCTTATGATGTTTCTTTTTCTGTGTGACTTATTTCAGTTAGAATCATCGTACCTGAATTCACTCATTGTGCTGCTACGGGCCTGATGACATAGATTTCACTGCTGAGTGATACTGCATTGTACGTAAGTACCACAAGTTCTTTATCCATTTTTCACTTTCTGTGATATTGAACTTGTACGGTAAACGAGGTTCTTGTAAACAGAGGCGTCCCAAACTTTGGGGTGGCTTTGTCGTTTTGATTTAATTTCCCTAAGCTATAGGGCCATAAGTGGAAGTGCCCTAGGCTCTGTTGCTTTGTTTTTTAGATGTTTCAGGAAACACCATACACTTCTCCCGAGTGGCTGTTGGCAATTTACATCCCGCCCATCAGCATAACAAGGCTCCCAGTTCTCCATGGCCTGTCCTGCCTTTCTGGATTTTACACTTTTTTCAGATGGCCCTTTTGACCGGGGGGAAGTGAGACTTCATTGTAGTGCAGATTTCCTTTGCAAGTTTGCTTGGTTGGCCAAAAAGGGCGTATGCGTTTTTTCCTGAATATATTCAGGAAAAAACGCATACGCCCTTTTTGGCCAAGTGCATCATTGTGGACGTTCTGCCTCTTTTCCTATGCTTTCAATGCAATTCCAGTCTACCTCCTGAAATCGGTTTCCTGCAATTCTGCCCCGCTTTCAAGTCCTCTTGGCAGCCTTACTTCAGTATATTTTTGGACGATAGCTGTCATTTATAACTCTGCAGGTTTGTGAATTACAGTGCCCCTGAGCTCCTTTCTTCAACTCGCTTTCTTGTGAGCTGGCCGCAACACCGCAGGATGGCTTCAGGCCCTAATCTGGTTCCGGCATGGCACGCTGACCCTTTGGTTATTTCCTCTTCCTGGTGGGAAATGAGAGTTAAATTTGCCCGTCCAGACACCTCCAGCTAGTCTCTCATTGGTTCTCGCTATTCCTGTTCATCTTCCGCAGAAATTGCAAACTGGGCCAAACAGGAGGTTAAAGGGACTGACTCTCCAAGTCGGGAGAGTGTTAGTAAAGCGTCTGGAATGTTGCACCCGAGTACCAGGGTACGAAAACTGAGACATATTTGAACAGGTCTCCCGATCACACGGTTGATCATACTCTGGGTTCCACATGCATGTTTTAGCTGAAGGAAGAATACCTTAAACGTGGGTAGTTGAAACCCGTGTAATGGGTACCATGCAATATGACTTCAAAGGGTCTTCATTTGCTCACCAAACCTCTCCAATCCTATCACTGCTGCGTTTATGCCCCTGTACACACGCTTGATTCTCTTTTGGAGACATAGCAATCCATAGGTTTTAAGATACTTACTAGTAAGGTACATTCTTAGGCGTTTAATATGGGGTGTTGAGTCCATTTCGTTGAGCAAGGAGTAGCTCTTGTCTATTCCATATTTGGCTTAAGGAACTTTATCTGTGCTCATTTCAATCTCTGGTTTTATGCAGCACCCCAACTCACCTTTACCCTTAAACAAGCATAAGTTGGTTTTCTAAATCTGAGACCCTGTTCTGTTCTGTAATTCAGTTCCTGTGTAGCCAAGTTTACATTCCGTGTATTACTGATATCTTATGATGTTTCTTTTTCTGTGTGACTTATTTCAGTTAGAATCATCGTACCTGAATCCACTCATTGTGCTGCTACGGGCCTGATGACATAGATTTCACTGCTGAGTGATACTGCATTGTACGTAAGTACCACAAGTTCTTTATCCATTTTTCACTTTCTGTGATATTGAACTTGTACGGTAAACGAGGTTCTTGTAAACAGAGGCGTCCCAAACTTTGGGGTGGCTGTGTCGTTTTGATTTTAATTTCCCTAAGCTATAGGGCCATAAGTGGAAGTGCCCTAGGCTCTGTTGCTTTGTTTTTTAGATGTTTCAGGAAACACCATACACTTCTCCCGAGTGTCTGTTGGCAATTTACATCCCGCCCATCAGCATAACAAGGCTCCCAGTTCTCCATGGCCTGTCCTGCCTTTCTGGATTTTACACTATTTTCAGATGGCCCTTTTGACCGGGGGGAAGTGAGACTTCATTGTAGTGCAGATTTCCTTTGCAAGTTTGCTTGGTTGGCCAAAAAGGGCGTATGCGTTTTTTCCTGAATATATTCAGGAAAAAACGCATACGTCCTTTTTGGCCAAGTGCATCATTGTGGACGTTCTGCCTCTTTTCCTATGCTTTCAATGCAATTCCAGTGTACCTCCTGAAATCGGTTTCCTGCAATTCTGCCCCGCTTTCAAGTCCTCTTGGCAGCCTTACTTCAGTATATTTTTGGACGATAATTGTCATTTATAACTCTGCAGGTTTGTGAATTACAGTGCCCCTGAGCTCCTTTCTTCAACTCGCTTTCTTGTGAGCTGGCCACAACACCGCAGGATTGCTTCAGGCCCTAATCTGGTTCCGGCACGGCACGCCGAGCCTTTGGTTAATTCCTCTTCCTGGTGGGAAATGAGAGTTAAATTTGCCCGTCCAGACACCTCCAGCTAGTCTCTCATTGGTTCTCGCTATTCCTGTTCATCTTCCGCAGAAATTGCAAACTGGGCCAAACAGGAGGTTAAAGGGACTGACTCTCCAAGTCGGGAGAGTGTTAGTAAAGCGTCTGGAATGTTGCACCCGTGTACCAGGGTACGAAAACTGAGACATATTTGAACAGGTCTCCCGATCACACGGTTGATCATACTCTGGGTTCCACATGCATGTTTTAGCTGAAGGAAGAATACCTTAAACGTGGGTAGTTGAAACCCGTGGAATGGGTACCATGCAATATGACTTCAAAGGTTCTTCATTTGCTCACCGAACCTCTCCAATCCTATCACTGCTGCGTTTATGCCCCTGTACACACGCTTGATTCTCTTTTGGAGACATAGCAATCCATAGGTTTTAAGATACTTACTAGTAAGGTACATTCTTAGGCGTTTAATATGGGGTGTTGAGTCCATTTCGTTGAGCAAGGAGTAGCTCTTGTCTATTCCATATTTGGCTTAAGGAACTTTATCTGTGCTCATTTCAATCTCTGGTTTTATGCAGCACCCCAACTCACCTTTCCCCTTAAGCAAGCATAAGTTGGTTTTCTAAATTTGAGACCCTGTTGTGATTTGGAATTCAGTTCCTGTGTAGCCAAGTTTACATTCCGTTTATTAGTGATATCTTATGATGTTTCTTTTTCTGTGTGACTTATTTCAGTTAGAATCATCATACCTGAATCCACTCATTATGCTGCTACGGGCCTGATGACATAGATTTCATTGCTGAGTGATACTGCATTGTACGTAAGTACCACAAGTTCTTTATCCATTTTTCACTTTCTGTGATATTGAACTTGTACGGTAAACGAGGTTCTTGTAAACAGAGGCGTCCCAAACATTGGGGTGGCTGTGTGTTTTTGATTTTAATTTCCCTAAGCTATAGGACCATAAGTGAAAGTGCCCTAGGCTCTGTTGCTTTGTTTCTTAGATATTTTTGGAAACACCATACACTTCTCCCAAGTGTCTGTTGGCAATTTACATCCCGCCCATCAGCATAACAAGGCTCCCAGTTCTCCATGGCCTGTCCTGCCTTTCTGGATTTTACACCTTTTTCAGATGGCCCTTTTGACCGGGGGGAAGTGAGACTTCATTGTAGTGCAGATTTCCTTTGCAAGTTTGTTTGGTTGGCCAAAAAGGGCGTATGCGTTTTTTCCTGAATATATTCAGGAAAAAACGCATACGCCCTTTTTGGCCAAGTGCATCATTGTGGACGTTCTGCCTCTTTTCCTATGCTTTCAATGCAATTCCAGTCTACCTCCTGAAATCGGTTTCCTGCAATTCTGCCCCGCTTTCAAGTCCTCTTGGCAGCCTTACTTCAGTATATTTTTGGACGATAGCTGTCATTTATAACTCTGCAGGTTTGTGAATTACAGTGCCCCTGAGCTCCTTTCTTCAACTTGCTTTCTTGTGAGCTGGCCGCAACACCGCAGGATGGCTTCAGGCCCTAATCTGGTTCCGGCACGGCACGCTGAGCCTTTGGTTATTTCCTCTTCCTGGTGGGAAATGAGAGTTAAATTTGCCCGTCCAGACACCTCCAGCTAGTCTCTCATTGGTTCTCGCTATTCCTGTTCATCTTCCGCAGAAATTGCAAACTGGGCCAAACAGGAGGTTAAAGGCGCTGACTCTCCAAGTCGGGAGAGTGTTACTAAAGCGTCTGGAATGTTGCACCCGAGTACCAGGGTACGAAAACTGAGACATATTTGAACACGTCTCCCGTTCACACGATTGATCATACTCTGGGTTCCACATGCATGTTTTAGCTGAAGGAAGAATACCTTAAACCTGGAGAGTTGAGACCCGTGGAATGGGTACCATGAAATATGACTTCAAAGGGTCTTCATTTGCTCACCGAACCTCTCCAATCCTATCACTGCTGCGTTTATGTCCCTGTACACATGCTTGTTTCTCTTTCGGAGACATAGCAATCCATAGGTTTTAAGATACTTAAGAGTCAGGTACATTCTTAGGCGTTTAATATGCGGTGTTGAGTCCATTTCGTTGAGCAAGGAGTAGCTCTTGTCTATTCCATATTTGGCTTAAGGAACTTTATCTGTGCTCATTTCAATCTCTGGTTTTATGCAGCACCCCAACTCACCTTTACCCTTAAACAAGCATAAGTTGGTTTTCTAAATTTGAGACCCTGTTCTGTTCTGTAATTCAGTTCCTGTGTAGCCAAGTTTACATTCCGTGTATTACTGATATCTTATGATGTTTCTTTTTCTGTGTGACTTATTTCAGTTAGAATCATCGTACCTGAATCCACTCATTGTGCTGCTACGGGCCTGATGACATAGATTTCACTGCTGAGTGATACTGCATTGTACGTAAGTACCACAAGTTCTTTATCCATTTTTCACTTTCTGTGATATTGAACTTGTACGGTAAACGAGGTTCTTGTAAACAGAGGCGTCCCAAACTTTGGGGTGGCTGTGTCGTTTTCATTTTAATTTCCCTAAGCTATAGGGCCATAAGTGGAAGTGCCCTAGGCTCTGTTGCTTTGTTTTTTAGATGTTTCAGGAAACACCATACACTTCTCCCGAGTGTCTGTTGGCAATTTACATCCCGCCCATCAGCATAACAAGGCTCCCAGTTCTCCATGGCCTGTCCTGCCTTTCTGGATTTTACACTTTTTTCAGATGGCCCTTTTGACCGGGGGGAAGTGAGACTTCATTGTAGTGCAGATTTCCTTTGCAAGCTTGCTTGGTTGGCCAAAAAGGGCGTATGCGTTTTTTCCTGAATATATTCAGGAAAAAACGCATACGCCCTTTTTGGCCAAGTGCATCATTGTGGACGTTCTGCCTCTTTTCCTATGCTTTCAATGCAATTCCAGTCTACCTCCTGAAATCGGTTTCCTGCAATTCTGCCCCGCTTTCAACTCCTCTTGGCAGCCTTACTTCAGTATATTTTTGGACGATAGCTGTCATTTATAACTCTGCAGGTTTGTGAATTACAGTGCCCCTGAGCTCCTTTCTTCAACTCGCTTTCTTGTGACCTGGCCGCAACACCGCAGGATGGCTTCAGGCCCTAATCTGGTTCCGGCACGGCACGCTGAGCCTTTGGTTAATTCCTCTTCCTGGTGGGAAACGAGAGTTAAATTTGCCCGTCCAGACACCTCCAGCTAGTCTCTCATTGGTTCTCCCTATTCCTGTTCATCTTCCGCAGAAATTGCAAACTGGGCCAAACAGGAGGTTAAAGGCGCTGACTCTCCAAGTGGGGAGAGTGTTAGTAAAGCGTCTGGAATGTTGCACCCGAGTACCAGGGGAGGAAAACTGAGACATATTTGAACACGTCTCCCGTTCACACGGTTGATCATACTCTGGGTTCCACATGCATGTTATAGCTGAAGGAAGAATACCTTAAACCTGGGTAGTTGAGACCCGTGGAATGGGTACCATGCAATATGACTTCAAAGGGTCTTCATTTGCTCACCGAACCTCTCCAATCCTATCACTGCTGCGTTTATGCCCCTGTACACATGCTTGATTCTCTTTCGGAGACATAGCAATCCATAGGTTTTAAGATACTTAAGAGTCAGGTACATTCTTAGGCGTTTAATATGCGGTGTTCAGTCCATTTCGTTGAGCAAGGAGTAGCTCTTGTCTATTCCGTATTTGGCTTAAGGAACTTTATCTGTGCTCATTTCAATCTCTGGTTTTATGCAGCACCCCAACTCACCTTTACCCTTAAGCAAGCATAAGTTGGTTTTCTAAATTTGAGACCCTGTTCTGTTCTGTAATTCAGTTCCTGTGTAGCCAAGTTTACATTCCGTGTATTACTGATATCTTATGATGTTTCTTTTTCTGTGTGACTTATTTCAGTTAGAATCATCGTACCTGAATCCACTCATTGTGCTGCTACGGGCCTGATGACATAGATTTCTCTGCTGAGTGATACTGCATTGTACGTAAGTACCACAAGTTCTTTATCCATTTTTCACTTTCTGTGATATTGAACTTGTACGGTAAACGAGGTTCTTGTAAACAGAGGCGTCCCAAACTTTGGGGTGGCGGTGTCGTTTTGATTATAATTTCCCTAAGCTATAGGGCCATAAGTGGAAGTGCCCTAGGCTCTGTTGCTTTGTTTTTTAGATGTTTCAGGAAACACCATACACTTCTCCCGAGTGTCTGTTGGCAATTTACATCCAGCCCATCAGCATAACAAGGCTCCCAGTTCTCCATGGCCTGTCCTGCCTTTCTGGATTTTACACTTTTTTCAGATGGCCCTTTTGACTGGGGGGAAGTGAGACTTCATTGTAGTGCAGATTTGCTTTGCAAGCTTGCTTGGTTGGCCAAACAGGGCGTATGCGTTTTTTCCTGAATATATTCAGGAAAAAACGCATACGCCCTTTTTGGCCAAGTGCATCATTGTGGACGTTCTGCCTCTTTTCCTATGCTTTCAATGCAATTCCAGTCTACCTCCTGAAATCGGTTTCCTGCAATTCTGCCCCGCTTTCAAGTCCTCTTGGCAGCCTTACTTCAGTATATTTTTGGACGATAGCTGTCATTTATAACTCTGCAGGTTTGTGAATTACAGTGCCCCTGAGCTCCTTTCTTCAACTCGCTTTCTTGTGACCTGGCCGCAACACTGTAGGATGGCTTCAGGCCCTAATCTGGTTCCGGCACGGCACGCTGAGCCTTTGGTTAATTCCCCTTCCTGGTGGGAAACGAGAGTTAAATTTGCCCGTCCAGACACCTCCAGCTAGTCTCTCATTGGTTCTCCCTATTCCTGTTCATCTTCCGCAGAAATTGCAAACTGGGCCAAACAGGAGGTTAAAGGCGCTGACTCTCCAAGTGGGGAGAGTGTTAGTAAAGCGTCTGGAATGTTGCACCCGAGTACCAGGGGAGGAAAACTGAGACATATTTGAACACGTCTCCCGTTCAGACGGTTGATCATACTCTGGGTTCCCCATGCATGTTATAGCTGAAGGAAGAATACCTTAAACCTGGGTAGTTGGGACCCGTGGAATGGGTACCATGAAATATGACTTCAAAGGGTCTTCATTTGCTCACCGAACCTCTCCAATCCTATCACTGCTGCGTTTATGTCCCTGTACACATGCTTGATTCTCTTTCGGAGACATAGCAATCCATAGGTTTTAAGATACTTAAGAGTCAGGTACATTCTTAGGCGTTTAATATGCGGTGTTGAGTCCATTTCGTTGAGCAAGGAGTAGCTCTTGTCTATTCCATATTTGGCTTAAGGAACTTTATCTGTGCTCAATTCAATCTCTGGTTTTATGCAGCACCCCAACTCACCTTTACCCTTAAGCAAGCATAAGTTGGTTTTCTAAATTTGAGACCCTGTTCTGTTTTGGAATTCAGTTCCTGTGTAGCCCAGTTTACATTCCGTGTATTAGTGATATCTTTTGATGTTTCCTTTTCTGTGTGACTTATTTCAGTTAGAATCATCGTACCTGAATCCACTCATTATGCTGCTACGGGCCTGATGACATAGATTTCATTGCTGAGTGATACTGCATTGTACGTAAGTACCACAAGTTCTTTATCCATTTTTCACTTTCTGTGATATTGAACTTGTACGGTAAACGAGGTTCTTGTAAACAGAGGCGTCCCAAACTTTGGGGTGGCTGTGTCTTTTTCATTTTAATTTCCCTAAGCTATAGGACCATAAGTGGAAGTGCCCTAGGCTCTGTTGCTTTGTTTTTTAGATGTTTCAGGAAACACCATACACTTCTCCCGAGTGGCTGTTGGCAATTTACATCCCGCCCATCAGCATAACAAGGCTCCCAGTTCTCCATGGCCTGTCCTGCCTTTCTGGATTTTACACTTTTTTCAGATGGCCCTTTTGACCGGGGGGAAGTGAGACTTCATTGTAGTGCAGATTTCCTTTGCAAGCTTGCTTGGTTGGCCAAAAAGGGCGTATGCGTTTTTTCCTGAATATATTCAGGAAAAAACGCATACGCCCTTTTTGGCCAAGTGCATCATTGTGGACGTTCTGCCTCTTTTCCTATGCTTTCAATGCAATTCCAGTCTACCTCCTGAAATCGGTTTCCTGCAATTCTGCCCCGCTTTCAACTCCTCTTGGCAGCCTTACTTCAGTATATTTTTGGACGATAGCTGTCATTTATAACTCTGCAGGTTTGTGAATTACAGTGCCCCTGAGCTCCTTTCTTCAACTCGCTTTCTTGTGACCTGGCCGCAACACCGCAGGATGGCTTCAGGCCCTAATCTGGTTCCGGCACGGCACGCTGAGCCTTTGGTTAATTCCTCTTCCTGGTGGGAAACGAGAGTTAAATTTGCCCGTCCAGACACCTCCAGCTAGTCTCTCATTGGTTCTCCCTATTCCTGTTCATCTTCCGCAGAAATTGCAAACTGGGCCAAACAGGAGGTTAAAGGCGCTGACTCTCCAAGTGGGGAGAGTGTTAGTAAAGCGTCTGGAATGTTGCACCCGAGTACCAGGGGAGGAAAACTGAGACATATTTGAACACGTCTCCCGTTCACACGGTTGATCATACTCTGGGTTCCACATGCATGTTATAGCTGAAGGAAGAATACCTTAAACCTGGGTAGTTGAGACCCGTGGAATGGGTACCATGCAATATGACTTCAAAGGGTCTTCATTTGCTCACCGAACCTCTCCAATCCTATCACTGCTGCGTTTATGCCCCTGTACACATGCTTGATTCTCTTTCGGAGACATAGCAATCCATAGGTTTTAAGATACTTAAGAGTCAGGTACATTCTTAGGCGTTTAATATGCGGTGTTCAGTCCATTTCGTTGAGCAAGGAGTAGCTCTTGTCTATTCCGTATTTGGCTTAAGGAACTTTATCTGTGCTCATTTCAATCTCTGGTTTTATGCAGCACCCCAACTCACCTTTACCCTTAAGCAAGCATAAGTTGGTTTTCTAAATTTGAGACCCTGTTCTGTTCTGTAATTCAGTTCCTGTGTAGCCAAGTTTACATTCCGTGTATTACTGATATCTTATGATGTTTCTTTTTCTGTGTGACTTATTTCAGTTAGAATCATCGTACCTGAATCCACTCATTGTGCTGCTACGGGCCTGATGACATAGATTTCTCTGCTGAGTGATACTGCATTGTACGTAAGTACCACAAGTTCTTTATCCATTTTTCACTTTCTGTGATATTGAACTTGTACGGTAAACGAGGTTCTTGTAAACAGAGGCGTCCCAAACTTTGGGGTGGCTGTGTCGTTTTGATTATAATTTCCCTAAGCTATAGGGCCATAAGTGGAAGTGCCCTAGGCTCTGTTGCTTTGTTTTTTAGATGTTTCAGGAAACACCATACACTTCTCCCGAGTGTCTGTTGGCAATTTACATCCAGCCCATCAGCATAACAAGGCTCCCAGTTCTCCATGGCCTGTCCTGCCTTTCTGGATTTTACACTTTTTTCAGATGGCCCTTTTGACTGGGGGGAAGTGAGACTTCATTGTAGTGCAGATTTGCTTTGCAAGCTTGCTTGGTTGGCCAAACAGGGCGTATGCGTTTTTTCCTGAATATATTCAGGAAAAAACGCATACGCCCTTTTTGGCCAAGTGCATCATTGTGGACGTTCTGCCTCTTTTCCTATGCTTTCAATGCAATTCCAGTCTACCTCCTGAAATCGGTTTCCTGCAATTCTGCCCCGCTTTCAAGTCCTCTTGGCAGCCTTACTTCAGTATATTTTTGGACGATAGCTGTCATTTATAACTCTGCAGGTTTGTGAATTACAGTGCCCCTGAGCTCCTTTCTTCAACTCGCTTTCTTGTGACCTGGCCGCAACACTGTAGGATGGCTTCAGGCCCTAATCTGGTTCCGGCACGGCACGCTGAGCCTTTGGTTAATTCCCCTTCCTGGTGGGAAACGAGAGTTAAATTTGCCCGTCCAGACACCTCCAGCTAGTCTCTCATTGGTTCTCCCTATTCCTGTTCATCTTCCGCAGAAATTGCAAACTGGGCCAAACAGGAGGTTAAAGGCGCTGACTCTCCAAGTGGGGAGAGTGTTAGTAAAGCGTCTGGAATGTTGCACCCGAGTACCAGGGGAGGAAAACTGAGACATATTTGAACACGTCTCCCGTTCAGACGGTTGATCATACTCTGGGTTCCCCATGCATGTTATAGCTGAAGGAAGAATACCTTAAACCTGGGTAGTTGGGACCCGTGGAATGGGTACCATGAAATATGACTTCAAAGGGTCTTCATTTGCTCACCGAACCTCTCCAATCCTATCACTGCTGCGTTTATGTCCCTGTACACATGCTTGATTCTCTTTCGGAGACATAGCAATCCATAGGTTTTAAGATACTTAAGAGTCAGGTACATTCTTAGGCGTTTAATATGCGGTGTTGAGTCCATTTCGTTGAGCAAGGAGTAGCTCTTGTCTATTCCATATTTGGCTTAAGGAACTTTATCTGTGCTCATTTCAATCTCTGGTTTTATGCAGCACCCCAACTCACCTTTACCCTTAAGCAAGCATAAGTTGGTTTTCTAAATTTGAGACCCTGTTCTGTTTTGGAATTCAGTTCCTGTGTAGCCCAGTTTACATTCCGTGTATTAGTGATATCTTTTGATGTTTCCTTTTCTGTGTGACTTATTTCAGTTAGAATCATCGTACCTGAATCCACTCATTATGCTGCTACGGGCCTGATGACATAGATTTCATTGCTGAGTGATACTGCATTGTACGTAAGTACCACAAGTTCTTTATCCATTTTTCACTTTCTGTGATATTGAACTTGTACGGTAAACGAGGTTCTTGTAAACAGAGGCGTCCCAAACTTTGGGGTGGCTGTGTCTTTTTCATTTTAATTTCCCTAAGCTATAGGACCATAAGTGGAAGTGCCCTAGGCTCTGTTGCTTTGTTTTTTAGATGTTTCAGGAAACACCATACACTTCTCCCGAGTGGCTGTTGGCAATTTACATCCCGCCCATCAGCATAACAAGGCTCCCAGTTCTCCATGGCCTGTCCTGCCTTTCTGGATTTTACACTTTTTTCAGATGGCCCTTTTGACCGGGGGGAAGTGAGACTTCATTGTAGTGCAGATTTCCTTTGCAAGCTTGCTTGGTTGGCCAAAAAGGGCGTATGCGTTTTTTCCTGAATATATTCAGGAAAAAACGCATACGCCCTTTTTGGCCAAGTGCATCATTGTGGACGTTCTGCCTCTTTTCCTATGCTTTCAATGCAATTCCAGTCTACCTCCTGAAATCGGTTTCCTGCAATTCTGCCCCGCTTTCAAGTCCTCTTGGCAGCCTTACTTCAGTATATTTTTGTACGATAGCTGTCATTTATAACTCTGCAGGTTTGTGAATTACAGTGCCCCTGAGTTCCTTTCTTCAACTCGCTTTCTTGTGACCTGCCCGCAACACCGCAGGATGGCTTCAGGCCCTAATCTGGTTCCGGCACGGCACGCTGAGCCTTTGGTTAATTCCTCTTCCTGGTGGGAAACGAGAGTTAAATTTGCCCGTCCAGACACCTCCAGCTAGTCTCTCATTGGTTCTCCCTATTCCTGTTCATCTTCCGCAGAAATTGCAAACTGGGCCAAACAGGAGGTTAAAGGGACTGACTCTCCAAGTGGGGAGAGTGTTAGTAAAGCGTCTGGAATGTTGCACCCGAGTACCAGGGGAGGAATACTGAGACATATTTGAACACGTCTCCCGTTCACACGGTTGATCATACTCTGGGTTCCACATGCATGTTTTAGCTGAAGGAAGAATACCTTAAACCTGGGTAGTTGAAACCCGTGGAATGGGTACCATGCAATATGACTTCAAAGGGTCTTCATTTGCTCACTGAACCTCTCCAATCCTATCACTGCTCCGTTTATGCCCCTGTACACACGCTTGATTCTCTTTTGGAGACATAGCAATCCATAGGTTTTAAGATACTTACTAGTCAGGTACATTCTTAGGCGTTTAATATGGGGTGTTGAGTCCATTTCGTTGAGCAAGGAGTAGCTCTTGTCTATTCCATATTTGGCTTAAGGAACTTTATCTGTGCTCATTTCAATCTCTGGTTTTATGCAGCACCCCAACTCACCTTTACCCTTAAGCAAGCATAAGTTGGTTTTCTAAATTTGAGACCCTGTTGTGTTTTGGAATTCAGTTCCTGTGTAGCCAAGTTTACATTCCGTGTATTAGTGATATCTTATGATGTTTCTTTTTCTGTGTGACTTATTTCAGTTAGAATCATCGTACCTGAATCCACTCATTATGCTGCTACGGGCCAGATGACATAGATTTCATTGCTGAGTGATACTGCATTGTACGTAAGTACCACAAGTTCTTTATCCATTTTTCACTTTCTGCGATGTTGAACTTGTACTGTAAATGAGGTTCTTGTAAACAGAGGTGTCCCAAACTTTGGGGTGGCTGTGTCGTTTTGATTTTAATTTCTCTAACCTATAGGACGATAAGTGGAAGTGCCCTAGGCTCTGTTGCTTTGTTTTTTAGATGTTTCAGGAAACACCATACACTTCTCCCGAGTGTCTGTTGGCAATTTACATCCCGCCCATCAGCATAACAAGGCTCCCAGTTCTCCATGGCCTGTTCTGCGTTTCTGGATTTTACACTTTTTTCAGATGGCCCTTTTGACCGGGGGGAAGTGAGACTTCATTGTAGTGCAGATTTCCTTTGCAAGCTTGCTTGGTTGGCCAAAAAGGGCGTATGCGTTTTTTCCTGAATATATTCAGGAAAAAACGCATACGCCCTTTTTGGCCAAGTGCATCATTGTGGACGTTCTGCCTCTTTTCCTATGCTTTCAATGCAATTCCAGTCTACCTCCTGAAATCGGTTTCCTGCAATTCTGCCCCGCTTTCAAGTCCTCTTGGCAGCCTTACTTCAGTATATTTTTGGACGATAGTTGTCATTTATAACTCTGCAGGTTTGTGAATTACAGTGCCCCTGAGCTCCTTTCTTCAACTCGCTTTTTTGTGAGCTGGCCGCAACACCGCAGGATGGCTTCAGGCCCTAATCTGGTTCCGGCACGTCACGCCGAGCCTTTGGTTAATTCCTCTTCCTGGTGGGAAATGAGAGTTAAATTTGCCCGTCCAGACACCTCCAGCTAGTCTCTCATTGGTTCTCGCTCTTCCTGTTCATCTTCCGCAGAAATTGCAAACTGGGCCAAACAGGAGGTTAAAGGGACTGACTCTCCAAGTCGGGAGAGTGTTAGTAAAGCGTCTGGAATATTGCACCCGTGTACCAGGGTACGAAAACTGAGACATATTTGAACAGGTCTCCCGATCACACGGTTGATCATACTCTGGGTTCCACATGCATGTTTTAGCTGAAGGAAGAATACCTTAAACCTGGAGAGTTGAGACCCGTGTAATGGGTACCATGCAAATTGACTTCAAAGGGTCTTCATTTGCTCACCGAACCTCTCCAATCCTATCACTGCTGCGTTTATGCCCCTGTACACACGCTTGATTCTCTTTTGGAGACATAGCAATCCATAGGTTTTAAGATACTTACTAGTCAGGTACATTCTTAGGCGTTTAATATGGGGTGTTGAGTCCATTTCGTTGAGCAAGGAGTAGCTCTTGTCTATTCCATATTTGGCTTAAGGAACTTTATCTGTGCTCATTTCAATCTCTGGTTTTATGCAGCACCCCAACTCACCTTTCCCCTTAAGCAAGCATAAGTTGGTTTTCTAAATTTGAGACGCTGTTCTGTTTTGGAATTCAGTTCCTGTGTAGCCAAGTTTACATTCCGTGTATTAGTGATATCTTATGATGTTTTTTTTCTGTGTGACTTATTTCAGTTTGAATCATCATACCTGAATCCACTCATTGTGCTGCTAAGGGCCTGATGACATAGATTTCATTGCTGAGTGATATTGCTTTGTAAGTAAATACCACAACTTCTTTATCCATTTTTCACTTTCTGCGATGTTGAACTTGTACGGTAAACGAGGTTCTTGTAAACAGAGGCGTCCCAAACTTTGGGGTGGCTGTGTCTTTTTGATTTTAATTTCCCTAAGCTATAGGACCATAAGTGGAAGTGCCCTAGGCTCTGTTGCTTTGTTTTTTAGATGTTTCAGGAAACACCATACACTTCTCCCGAGTGTCTCTTGGCAATTTACATCCCGCCCATCAGCATAACAAGGCTCCCAGTTCTCCATGGCCTGTCCTGCCTTTCTGGATTTTACACCTTTTTCAGATGGCCCTTTTGACCGGGGGGAAGTGAGACTTCATTGTAGTGCAGATTTCCTTTGCAAGCTTGCTTGGTTGGCCAAAAAGGGCGTATGCGTTTTTTCCTGAATATATTCAGGAAAAAACGCATACGCCCTTTTTGGCCAAGTGCATCATTGTGGACGTTCTGCCTCTTTTCCTATGCTTTCAATGCAATTCCAGTCTACCTCCTGAAATCGGTTTTCTGCAATTCTGCCCCGCTTTCAAGTCCTCTTGGCAGCCTTACTTCAGTATATTTTTGGACGATAGTTGTCATTTATAACTCTGCAGGTTTTTGAATTACAGTGCCCCTGAGCTCCTTTCTTCAACTCCTTTTCTTGTGAGCTGGCCGCAACACCACAGGATGGCTTCAGGCCCTAATCTGGTTCCGGCACGGCACGCTGAGCCTTTGGTTATTTCCTCTTCCTGGCGGGAAATGAGAGTTAAATTTGCCCGTCCAGACACCTCCAGCTAGTCTCTCATTGGTTCTCGCTATTCCTGTTCATCTTCCGCAGAAATTGCAAACTGGGCCAAACAGGAGGTTAAAGGGACTGACTCTCCAAGTCGGGAGAGTGTTAGTAAAGCGTCTGGAATGTTGCACCCGAGTACCAGGGTACGAAAACTGAGACATATTTGAACACGTCTCCTGATCACATGGTTGATCATACTCTAGGTTCCACATGCATGTTTTAGCTGAAGGAAGAATACCTTAAACCTGGGTAGTTAAAACCCGTAGAATGGTACCATGCAATATGACTTCAAAGGGTCTTCATTTGCTCACCAAACCTCTCCAATCCTATCACTGCTGCGTTTATGTCCCTGTACACATGCTTGATTCTCTTTCGGAGACATAGCAATCCATAGGTTTTAAGATACTTACTAGTCAGGTACATTCTTAGGTGTTTAATATGGGGTGTTGAGTCCATTTCGTTGAGCAAGGAGTAGCTCTTGTCTATTCCATATTTGGCTTAAGGAACTTTAAATGTGCTCATTTCAATCTCTGGTTTTATGCAGCACCCCAACTCACCTTTACCCTTAAACAAGCATAAGTTGGTTTTCTAAATTTGAGACCCTGTTCTGTTCTGTAATTCAGTTCCTGTGTAGCCAAGTTTACATTCCGTGTATTAGTGATATCTTATGATGTTTCTTTTTCTGTGTGACTTATTTCAGTTAGAATCATCGTACCTGAATCCACTCATTGTGCTGCTACGGGCCTGATGACATAGATTTCACTGCTGAGTGATACTGCATTGTACGTAAGTACCACAAGTTCTTTATCCATTTTTCACTTTCTGTGATATTGAACTTGTACGGTAAACGAGTTTCTTGTAAACAGAGGCGTTCCAAACATTGGGGTGGCTGTATCTTTTTGATTTTAATTTCCCTAAGCTATAGGACCATAAGTGGAAGTGCCCTAGGCTCTGTTGCTTTGTTTTTTAGATGTTTCAGGAAACACCATACACTTCTCCCGAGTGTCTGTTGGCAATTTACATCCCGCCCATCAGCATAACAAGGCTCCCAGTTCTCCATGGCCTGTCCTGCCTTTCTGGATTTTACACTTTTTTCAGATGGCCCTTTTGACCGGCGGGGGTGGGAAGTCAGACTTCATTGTAGTGCAGATTTCCTTTGCAAGCTTGCTTGGTTGGCCAAAAAGGGCGTATACGTTTTTTCCTGAATATATTCAGGAAAAAACGCATACGCCCTTTTTGGCCAAGTGCATCATTGTGGACGTTCTGCCTCTTTTCCTATGCTTTCAATGCAATTCCAGTCTACCTCCTGAAATCGGTTTCCTGCAATTCTGCCCCGCTTTCAAGTCCTCTTGGCAGCCTTACTTCAGTATATTTTTGGACGATAGCTGTCATTTATAACTCTGCAGGTTTTTGAATTACAGTGCCCCTGAGCTCCTTTCTTCAACTCCTTTTCTTGTGAGCTGGCCGCAACACCACAGGATGGCTTCAGGCCCTAATCTGGTTCCGGCACGGCACTCTGAGCCTTTGGTTATTTCCTCTTCCTGGCGGGAAATGAGAGTTAAATTTGCCCGTCCAGACACCTCCAGCTAGTCTCTCATTGGTTCTCGCTATTCCTGTTCATCTTCCACAGAAATTGCAAACTGGGCCAAACAGGAGGTTAAAGGGACTGACTCTCCAAGTCGGGAGAGTGTTAGTAAAGCGTCTGGAATGTTGCACCCGAGTACCAGGGTACGAAAACTGAGACATATTTGAACACGTCTCCCGATCACATGGTTGATCATACTCTAGGTTCCACATGCATGTTTTAGCTGAAGGAAGAATACCTTAAACCTGGGTAGTTGAAACCCGTGGAATGGGTACCATGCAATATGACTTCAAAGGGTCTTCATTTGCTCACCGAACCTCTCCAATCCTATCACTGCTGCGTTTATGTCCCTGTACACATGCTTGATTCTCTTTCGGAGACATAGCAATCCATAGGTTTTAAGATACTTAAGAGTCAGGTACATTCTTAGGCGTTTAATATGCGGTGTTGAGTCCATTTCGTTGAGCAAGGAGTAGCTCTTGTCTATTCCATATTTGGCTTAAGGAACTTTATCTGTGCTCATTTCAATCTCTGGTTTTATGCAGCACCCCAACTCACCTTTCCCCTTAAACAAGCATAAGTTGGTTTTCTAAATTTGAGACCCTGTTCTGTTCTGTAATTCAGTTCCTGTGTAGCCAAGTTTACATTCCGTGTATTACTGATATCTTATGATGTTTCTTTTTCTGTGTGACTTATTTCAGTTAGAATCATTGTACCTGAATCCACTCATTGTGCTGCTACGGGCCTGATGACATAGATTTCACTGCTGAGTGATACTGCATTGTACGTAAGTACCACAAGTTCTTTATCCATTTTTCACTTTCTGTGATATTGAACTTGTACGGTAAACGAGTTTCTTGTAAACAGAGGCGTTCCAAACATTGGGGTGGCTGTATCTTTTTGATTTTAATTTCCCTAAGCTATAGGACCATAAGTGGAAGTGCCCTAGGCTCTGTTGCTTTGTTTTTTAGATGTTTCAGGAAACACCATACACTTCTCCCGAGTGTCTGTTGGCAATTTACATCCCGCCCATCAGCATAACAAGGCTCCCAGTTCTCCATGGCCTGTCCTGCCTTTCTGGATTTTACACTTTTTTCAGATGGCCCTTTTGACCGGCGGGGGTGGGAAGTCAGACTTCATTGTAGTGCAGATTTCCTTTGCAAGCTTGCTTGGTTGGCCAAAAAGGGCGTATACGTTTTTTCCTGAATATATTCAGGAAAAAACGCATACGCCCTTTTTGGCCAAGTGCATCATTGTGGACGTTCTGCCTCTTTTCCTATGCTTTCAATGCAATTCCAGTCTACCTCCTGAAATCGGTTTCCTGCAATTCTGCCCCGCTTTCAAGTCCTCTTGGCAGCCTTACTTCAGTATATTTTTGGACGATAGCTGTCATTTATAACTCTGCAGGTTTTTGAATTACAGTGCCCCTGAGCTCCTTTCTTCAACTCCTTTTCTTGTGAGCTGGCCGCAACACCACAGGATGGCTTCAGGCCCTAATCTGGTTCCGGCACGGCACTCTGAGCCTTTGGTTATTTCCTCTTCCTGGCGGGAAATGAGAGTTAAATTTGCCCGTCCAGACACCTCCAGCTAGTCTCTCATTGGTTCTCGCTATTCCTGTTCATCTTCCACAGAAATTGCAAACTGGGCCAAACAGGAGGTTAAAGGGACTGACTCTCCAAGTCGGGAGAGTGTTAGTAAAGCGTCTGGAATGTTGCACCCGAGTACCAGGGTACGAAAACTGAGACATATTTGAACACGTCTCCCGATCACATGGTTGATCATACTCTAGGTTCCACATGCATGTTTTAGCTGAAGGAAGAATACCTTAAACCTGGGTAGTTGAAACCCGTGGAATGGGTACCATGCAATATGACTTCAAAGGGTCTTCATTTGCTCACCGAACCTCTCCAATCCTATCACTGCTGCGTTTATGTCCCTGTACACATGCTTGATTCTCTTTCGGAGACATAGCAATCCATAGGTTTTAAGATACTTAAGAGTCAGGTACATTCTTAGGCGTTTAATATGCGGTGTTGAGTCCATTTCGTTGAGCAAGGAGTAGCTCTTGTCTATTCCATATTTGGCTTAAGGAACTTTATCTGTGCTCATTTCAATCTCTGGTTTTATGCAGCACCCCAACTCACCTTTCCCCTTAAACAAGCATAAGTTGGTTTTCTAAATTTGAGACCCTGTTCTGTTCTGTAATTCAGTTCCTGTGTAGCCAAGTTTACATTCCGTGTATTACTGATATCTTATGATGTTTCTTTTTCTGTGTGACTTATTTCAGTTAGAATCATTGTACCTGAATCCACTCATTGTGCTGCTACGGGCCTGATGACATAGATTTCACTGCTGAGTGATACTGCATTGTACGTAAGTACCACAAGTTCTTTATCCATTTTTCACTTTCTGTGATATTGAACTTGTACGGTAAACGAGGTTCTTGTAAACAGAGGCGTCCCAAACTTTGGGGTGGCTGTGTCTTTTTCATTTTAATTTCCCTAAGCTATAGGACCATAAGTGGAAGTGCCCTAGGCTCTGTTGCTTTGTTTTTTAGATGTTTCAGGAAACACCATACACTTCTCCCGAGTGTCTGTTGGCAATTTACATCCCGCCCATCAGCATAACAAGGCTCCCAGTTCTCCATGGCCTGTCCTGCCTTTCTGGATTTTACACTTTTTTCAGATGGCCCTTTTGACTGGGGGGAAGTAAGACTTCATTGTAGTGCAGATTTCCTTTGCAAGCTTGCTTGGTTGGCCAAAAAGGGCGTATGCGTTTTTTCCTGAATATATTCAGGAAAAAACGCATACGCCCTTTTTGGCCAAGTGCATCATTGTGGACGTTCTGCCTCTTTTCCTATGCTTTCAATGCAATTCCAGTCTACCTCCTGAAATCGGTTTCCTGCAATTCTGCCCCGCTTTCAAGTCCTCTTGGCAGCCTTACTTCAGTATATTTTTGTACGATAGCTGTCATTTATAACTCTGCAGGTTTGTGAATTACAGTGCCCCTGAGCTCCTTTCTTCAACTCGCTTTCTTGTGACCTGGCCGCAACACCGCAGGATGGCTTCAGGCCCTAATCTGGTTCCGGCACGGCACGCTGAGCCTTTGGTTAATTCCTCTTCCTGGTGGGAAACGAGAGTTAAATTTGCCCGTCCAGACACCTCCAGCTAGTCTCTCATTGGTTCTCCCTATTCCTGTTCATCTTCCGCAGAAATTGCAAACTGGGCCAAACAGGAGGTTAAAGGCGCTGACTCTCCAAGTGGGGAGAGTGTTAGTAAAGCGTCTGGAATGTTGCACCCGAGTACCAGGGGAGGAAAACTGAGACATATTTGAACACGTCTCCCGTTCACACGGTTGATCATACTCTGGGTTCCACATGCATGTTATAGCTGAAGGAAGAATACCTTAAACCTGGGTAGTTGAAACCCGTGGAATGGGTACCATGCAATATGACTTCAAAGGGTCTTCATTTGCTCACCGAACCTCTCCAATCCTATCACTGCTGCGTTTATGCCCCTGTACACATGCTTGATTCTCTTTCGGAGACATAGCAATCCATAGGTTTTAAGATACTTAAGAGTCAGGTATATTCTTAGGCGTTTAATATGCGGTGTTGAGTCCATTTCGTTGAGCAAGGAGTAGCTCTTGTCTATTCCGTATTTGGCTTAAGGAACTTTATCTGTGCTCATTTCAATCTCTGGTTTTATGCAGCACCCCAACTCACCTTTACCCTTAAGCAAGCATAAGTTGGTTTTCTAAATTTGAGATCCTGTTCTGTTTTGGAATTCAGTTCCTGTGTAGCCCAGTTTACATTCCGTGTATTAGTGATATCTTATGATGTTTCCTTTTCTGTGTGACTTATTTCAGTTAGAATCATCGTACCTGAATCCACTCATTATGCTGCTACGGGCCTGATGACATAGATTTCATTGCTGAGTGATACTGCATTGTACGTAAGTACCACAAGTTCTTTATCCATTTTTCACTTTCTGTGATATTGAACTTGTACGGTAAACGAGGTTCTTGTAAACAGAGGCGTCCCAAACTTTGGGGTGGCTGTGTCTTTTTCATTTTAATTTCCCTAAGCTATAGGACCATAAGTGGAAGTGCCCTAGGCTCTGTTGCTTTGTTTTTTAGATGTTTCAGGAAACACCATACACTTCTCCCGAGTGTCTGTTGGCAATTTACATCCCGCCCATCAGCATAACAAGGCTCCCAGTTCTCCATGGCCTGTCCTGCCTTTCTGGATTTTACACTATTTTCAGATGGCCCTTTTGACCGGGGGGAAGTGAGACTTCATTGTAGTGCAGATTTCCTTTGCAAGTTTGCTTGGTTGGCCAAAAAGGGCGTATGCGTTTTTTCCTGAATATATTCAGGAAAAAACGCATACGTCCTTTTTGGCCAAGTGCATCATTGTGGACGTTCTGCCTCTTTTCCTATGCTTTCAATGCAATTCCAGTGTACCTCCTGAAATCGGTTTCCTGCAATTCTGCCCCGCTTTCAAGTCCTCTTGGCAGCCTTACTTCAGTATATTTTTGGACGATAATTGTCATTTATAACTCTGCAGGTTTGTGAATTACAGTGCCCCTGAGCTCCTTTCTTCAACTCGCTTTCTTGTGAGCTGGCCACAACACCGCAGGATTGCTTCAGGCCCTAATCTGGTTCCGGCACGGCACGCCGAGCCTTTGGTTAATTCCTCTTCCTGGTGGGAAATGAGAGTTAAATTTGCCCGTCCAGACACCTCCAGCTAGTCTCTCATTGGTTCTCGCTATTCCTGTTCATCTTCCGCAGAAATTGCAAACTGGGCCAAACAGGAGGTTAAAGGGACTGACTCTCCAAGTCGGGAGAGTGTTAGTAAAGCGTCTGGAATGTTGCACCCGTGTACCAGGGTACGAAAACTGAGACATATTTGAACAGGTCTCCCGATCACACGGTTGATCATACTCTGGGTTCCACATGCATGTTTTAGCTGAAGGAAGAATACCTTAAACGTGGGTAGTTGAAACCCGTGGAATGGGTACCATGCAATATGACTTCAAAGGTTCTTCATTTGCTCACCGAACCTCTCCAATCCTATCACTGCTGCGTTTATGCCCCTGTACACACGCTTGATTCTCTTTTGGAGACATAGCAATCCATAGGTTTTAAGATACTTACTAGTAAGGTACATTCTTAGGCGTTTAATATGGGGTGTTGAGTCCATTTCGTTGAGCAAGGAGTAGCTCTTGTCTATTCCATATTTGGCTTAAGGAACTTTATCTGTGCTCATTTCAATCTCTGGTTTTATGCAGCACCCCAACTCACCTTTCCCCTTAAGCAAGCATAAGTTGGTTTTCTAAATTTGAGACCCTGTTGTGATTTGGAATTCAGTTCCTGTGTAGCCAAGTTTACATTCCGTTTATTAGTGATATCTTATGATGTTTCTTTTTCTGTGTGACTTATTTCAGTTAGAATCATCATACCTGAATCCACTCATTATGCTGCTACGGGCCTGATGACATAGATTTCATTGCTGAGTGATACTGCATTGTACGTAAGTACCACAAGTTCTTTATCCATTTTTCACTTTCTGTGATATTGAACTTGTACGGTAAACGAGGTTCTTGTAAACAGAGGCGTCCCAAACATTGGGGTGGCTGTGTGTTTTTGATTTTAATTTCCCTAAGCTATAGGACCATAAGTGAAAGTGCCCTAGGCTCTGTTGCTTTGTTTCTTAGATATTTTTGGAAACACCATACACTTCTCCCAAGTGTCTGTTGGCAATTTACATCCCGCCCATCAGCATAACAAGGCTCCCAGTTCTCCATGGCCTGTCCTGCCTTTCTGGATTTTACACCTTTTTCAGATGGCCCTTTTGACCGGGGGGAAGTGAGACTTCATTGTAGTGCAGATTTCCTTTGCAAGTTTGTTTGGTTGGCCAAAAAGGGCGTATGCGTTTTTTCCTGAATATATTCAGGAAAAAACGCATACGCCCTTTTTGGCCAAGTGCATCATTGTGGACGTTCTGCCTCTTTTCCTATGCTTTCAATGCAATTCCAGTCTACCTCCTGAAATCGGTTTCCTGCAATTCTGCCCCGCTTTCAAGTCCTCTTGGCAGCCTTACTTCAGTATATTTTTGGACGATAGCTGTCATTTATAACTCTGCAGGTTTGTGAATTACAGTGCCCCTGAGCTCCTTTCTTCAACTTGCTTTCTTGTGAGCTGGCCGCAACACCGCAGGATGGCTTCAGGCCCTAATCTGGTTCCGGCACGGCACGCTGAGCCTTTGGTTATTTCCTCTTCCTGGTGGGAAATGAGAGTTAAATTTGCCCGTCCAGACACCTCCAGCTAGTCTCTCATTGGTTCTCGCTATTCCTGTTCATCTTCCGCAGAAATTGCAAACTGGGCCAAACAGGAGGTTAAAGGCGCTGACTCTCCAAGTCGGGAGAGTGTTACTAAAGCGTCTGGAATGTTGCACCCGAGTACCAGGGTACGAAAACTGAGACATATTTGAACACGTCTCCCGTTCACACGATTGATCATACTCTGGGTTCCACATGCATGTTTTAGCTGAAGGAAGAATACCTTAAACCTGGAGAGTTGAGACCCGTGGAATGGGTACCATGAAATATGACTTCAAAGGGTCTTCATTTGCTCACCGAACCTCTCCAATCCTATCACTGCTGCGTTTATGTCCCTGTACACATGCTTGTTTCTCTTTCGGAGACATAGCAATCCATAGGTTTTAAGATACTTAAGAGTCAGGTACATTCTTAGGCGTTTAATATGCGGTGTTGAGTCCATTTCGTTGAGCAAGGAGTAGCTCTTGTCTATTCCATATTTGGCTTAAGGAACTTTATCTGTGCTCATTTCAATCTCTGGTTTTATGCAGCACCCCAACTCACCTTTACCCTTAAACAAGCATAAGTTGGTTTTCTAAATTTGAGACCCTGTTCTGTTCTGTAATTCAGTTCCTGTGTAGCCAAGTTTACATTCCGTGTATTACTGATATCTTATGATGTTTCTTTTTCTGTGTGACTTATTTCAGTTAGAATCATCGTACC
Source organism: Globicephala melas (assembly GCF_963455315.2). Classification (NCBI taxonomy): domain Eukaryota; kingdom Metazoa; phylum Chordata; class Mammalia; order Artiodactyla; family Delphinidae; genus Globicephala; species Globicephala melas. The sequence continues at coordinate 256,418 of NW_027207371.1, read as the reverse complement.
TGAATCCACTCATTGTGCTGCTACGGGCCTGATGACATAGATTTCACTGCTGAGTGATACTGCATTGTACGTAAGTACCACAAGTTCTTTATCCATTTTTCACTTTCTGTGATATTGAACTTGTACGGTAAACGAGGTTCTTGTAAACAGAGGCGTCCCAAACTTTGGGGTGGCTGTGTCGTTTTGATTTTAATTTCCCTAAGCTATAGGGCCATAAGTGGAAGTGCCCTAGGCTCTGTTGCTTTGTTTTTTAGATGTTTCAGGAAACACCATACACTTCTCCCGAGTGTCTGTTGGCAATTTACATCCCGCCCATCAGCATAACAAGGCTCCCAGTTCTCCATGGCCTGTCCTGCCTTTCTGGATTTTACACTTTTTTCAGATGGCCCTTTTGACCGGGGGGAAGTGAGACTTCATTGTAGTGCAGATTTCCTTTGCAAGCTTGCTTGGTTGGCCAAAAAGGGCGTATGCGTTTTTTCCTGAATATATTCAGGAAAAAACGCATACGCCCTTTTTGGCCAAGTGCATCATTGTGGACGTTCTGCCTCTTTTCCTATGCTTTCAATGCAATTCCAGTCTACCTCCTGAAATCGGTTTCCTGCAATTCTGCCCCGCTTTCAACTCCTCTTGGCAGCCTTACTTCAGTATATTTTTGGACGATAGCTGTCATTTATAACTCTGCAGGTTTGTGAATTACAGTGCCCCTGAGCTCCTTTCTTCAACTCGCTTTCTTGTGACCTGGCCGCAACACCGCAGGATGGCTTCAGGCCCTAATCTGGTTCCGGCACGGCACGCTGAGCCTTTGGTTAATTCCTCTTCCTGGTGGGAAACGAGAGTTAAATTTGCCCGTCCAGACACCTCCAGCTAGTCTCTCATTGGTTCTCCCTATTCCTGTTCATCTTCCGCAGAAATTGCAAACTGGGCCAAACAGGAGGTTAAAGGCGCTGACTCTCCAAGTGGGGAGAGTGTTAGTAAAGCGTCTGGAATGTTGCACCCGAGTACCAGGGGAGGAAAACTGAGACATATTTGAACACGTCTCCCGTTCACACGGTTGATCATACTCTGGGTTCCACATGCATGTTATAGCTGAAGGAAGAATACCTTAAACCTGGGTAGTTGAGACCCGTGGAATGGGTACCATGCAATATGACTTCAAAGGGTCTTCATTTGCTCACCGAACCTCTCCAATCCTATCACTGCTGCGTTTATGCCCCTGTACACATGCTTGATTCTCTTTCGGAGACATAGCAATCCATAGGTTTTAAGATACTTAAGAGTCAGGTACATTCTTAGGCGTTTAATATGCGGTGTTCAGTCCATTTCGTTGAGCAAGGAGTAGCTCTTGTCTATTCCGTATTTGGCTTAAGGAACTTTATCTGTGCTCATTTCAATCTCTGGTTTTATGCAGCACCCCAACTCACCTTTACCCTTAAGCAAGCATAAGTTGGTTTTCTAAATTTGAGACCCTGTTCTGTTCTGTAATTCAGTTCCTGTGTAGCCAAGTTTACATTCCGTGTATTACTGATATCTTATGATGTTTCTTTTTCTGTGTGACTTATTTCAGTTAGAATCATCGTACCTGAATCCACTCATTGTGCTGCTACGGGCCTGATGACATAGATTTCTCTGCTGAGTGATACTGCATTGTACGTAAGTACCACAAGTTCTTTATCCATTTTTCACTTTCTGTGATATTGAACTTGTACGGTAAACGAGGTTCTTGTAAACAGAGGCGTCCCAAACTTTGGGGTGGCTGTGTCGTTTTGATTATAATTTCCCTAAGCTATAGGGCCATAAGTGGAAGTGCCCTAGGCTCTGTTGCTTTGTTTTTTAGATGTTTCAGGAAACACCATACACTTCTCCCGAGTGTCTGTTGGCAATTTACATCCAGCCCATCAGCATAACAAGGCTCCCAGTTCTCCATGGCCTGTCCTGCCTTTCTGGATTTTACACTTTTTTCAGATGGCCCTTTTGACTGGGGGGAAGTGAGACTTCATTGTAGTGCAGATTTGCTTTGCAAGCTTGCTTGGTTGGCCAAACAGGGCGTATGCGTTTTTTCCTGAATATATTCAGGAAAAAACGCATACGCCCTTTTTGGCCAAGTGCATCATTGTGGACGTTCTGCCTCTTTTCCTATGCTTTCAATGCAATTCCAGTCTACCTCCTGAAATCGGTTTCCTGCAATTCTGCCCCGCTTTCAAGTCCTCTTGGCAGCCTTACTTCAGTATATTTTTGGACGATAGCTGTCATTTATAACTCTGCAGGTTTGTGAATTACAGTGCCCCTGAGCTCCTTTCTTCAACTCGCTTTCTTGTGACCTGGCCGCAACACTGTAGGATGGCTTCAGGCCCTAATCTGGTTCCGGCACGGCACGCTGAGCCTTTGGTTAATTCCCCTTCCTGGTGGGAAACGAGAGTTAAATTTGCCCGTCCAGACACCTCCAGCTAGTCTCTCATTGGTTCTCCCTATTCCTGTTCATCTTCCGCAGAAATTGCAAACTGGGCCAAACAGGAGGTTAAAGGCGCTGACTCTCCAAGTGGGGAGAGTGTTAGTAAAGCGTCTGGAATGTTGCACCCGAGTACCAGGGGAGGAAAACTGAGACATATTTGAACACGTCTCCCGTTCAGACGGTTGATCATACTCTGGGTTCCCCATGCATGTTATAGCTGAAGGAAGAATACCTTAAACCTGGGTAGTTGGGACCCGTGGAATGGGTACCATGAAATATGACTTCAAAGGGTCTTCATTTGCTCACCGAACCTCTCCAATCCTATCACTGCTGCGTTTATGTCCCTGTACACATGCTTGATTCTCTTTCGGAGACATAGCAATCCATAGGTTTTTAGATACTTAAGAGTCAGGTACATTCTTAGGCGTTTAATATGCGGTGTTGAGTCCATTTCGTTGAGCAAGGAGTAGCTCTTGTCTATTCCATATTTGGCTTAAGGAACTTTATCTGTGCTCATTTCAATCTCTGGTTTTATGCAGCACCCCAACTCACCTTTACCCTTAAGCAAGCATAAGTTGGTTTTCTAAATTTGAGACCCTGTTCTGTTTTGGAATTCAGTTCCTGTGTAGCCCAGTTTACATTCCGTGTATTAGTGATATCTTTTGATGTTTCCTTTTCTGTGTGACTTATTTCAGTTAGAATCATCGTACCTGAATCCACTCATTATGCTGCTACGGGCCTGATGACATAGATTTCATTGCTGAGTGATACTGCATTGTACGTAAGTACCACAAGTTCTTTATCCATTTTTCACTTTCTGTGATATTGAACTTGTACGGTAAACGAGGTTCTTGTAAACAGAGGCGTCCCAAACTTTGGGGTGGCTGTGTCTTTTTCATTTTAATTTCCCTAAGCTATAGGACCATAAGTGGAAGTGCCCTAGGCTCTGTTGCTTTGTTTTTTAGATGTTTCAGGAAACACCATACACTTCTCCCGAGTGTCTGTTGGCAATTTACATCCCGCCCATCAGCATAACAAGGCTCCCAGTTCTCCATGGCCTGTCCTGCCTTTCTGGATTTTACACTTTTTTCAGATGGCCCTTTTGACCGGGGGGAAGTGAGACTTCATTGTAGTGCAGATTTCCTTTGCAAGCTTGCTTGGTTGGCCAAAAAGGGCGTATGCGTTTTTTCCTGAATATATTCAGGAAAAAACGCATACGCCCTTTTTGGCCAAGTGCATCATTGTGGACGTTCTGCCTCTTTTCCTATGCTTTCAATGCAATTCCAGTCTACCTCCTGAAATCGGTTTCCTGCAATTCTGCCCCGCTTTCAAGTCCTCTTGGCAGCCTTACTTCAGTATATTTTTGTACGATAGCTGTCATTTATAACTCTGCAGGTTTGTGAATTACAGTGCCCCTGAGTTCCTTTCTTCAACTCGCTTTCTTGTGACCTGCCCGCAACACCGCAGGATGGCTTCAGGCCCTAATCTGGTTCCGGCACGGCACGCTGAGCCTTTGGTTAATTCCTCTTCCTGGTGGGAAACGAGAGTTAAATTTGCCCGTCCAGACACCTCCAGCTAGTCTCTCATTGGTTCTCCCTATTCCTGTTCATCTTCCGCAGAAATTGCAAACTGGGCCAAACAGGAGGTTAAAGGGACTGACTCTCCAAGTGGGGAGAGTGTTAGTAAAGCGTCTGGAATGTTGCACCCGAGTACCAGGGGAGGAATACTGAGACATATTTGAACACGTCTCCCGTTCACACGGTTGATCATACTCTGGGTTCCACATGCATGTTTTAGCTGAAGGAAGAATACCTTAAACCTGGGTAGTTGAAACCCGTGGAATGGGTACCATGCAATATGACTTCAAAGGGTCTTCATTTGCTCACTGAACCTCTCCAATCCTATCACTGCTCCGTTTATGCCCCTGTACACACGCTTGATTCTCTTTTGGAGACATAGCAATCCATAGGTTTTAAGATACTTACTAGTCAGGTACATTCTTAGGCGTTTAATATGGGGTGTTGAGTCCATTTCGTTGAGCAAGGAGTAGCTCTTGTCTATTCCATATTTGGCTTAAGGAACTTTATCTGTGCTCATTTCAATCTCTGGTTTTATGCAGCACCCCAACTCACCTTTACCCTTAAGCAAGCATAAGTTGGTTTTCTAAATTTGAGACCCTGTTGTGTTTTGGAATTCAGTTCCTGTGTAGCCAAGTTTACATTCCGTGTATTAGTGATATCTTATGATGTTTCTTTTTCTGTGTGACTTATTTCAGTTAGAATCATCGTACCTGAATCCACTCATTATGCTGCTACGGGCCAGATGACATAGATTTCATTGCTGAGTGATACTGCATTGTACGTAAGTACCACAAGTTCTTTATCCATTTTTCACTTTCTGCGATGTTGAACTTGTACTGTAAATGAGGTTCTTGTAAACAGAGGTGTCCCAAACTTTGGGGTGGCTGTGTCGTTTTGATTTTAATTTCTCTAACCTATAGGACGATAAGTGGAAGTGCCCTAGGCTCTGTTGCTTTGTTTTTTAGATGTTTCAGGAAACACCATACACTTCTCCCGAGTGTCTGTTGGCAATTTACATCCCGCCCATCAGCATAACAAGGCTCCCAGTTCTCCATGGCCTGTTCTGCGTTTCTGGATTTTACACTTTTTTCAGATGGCCCTTTTGACCGGGGGGAAGTGAGACTTCATTGTAGTGCAGATTTCCTTTGCAAGCTTGCTTGGTTGGCCAAAAAGGGCGTATGCGTTTTTTCCTGAATATATTCAGGAAAAAACGCATACGCCCTTTTTGGCCAAGTGCATCATTGTGGACGTTCTGCCTCTTTTCCTATGCTTTCAATGCAATTCCAGTCTACCTCCTGAAATCGGTTTCCTGCAATTCTGCCCCGCTTTCAAGTCCTCTTGGCAGCCTTACTTCAGTATATTTTTGGACGATAGTTGTCATTTATAACTCTGCAGGTTTGTGAATTACAGTGCCCCTGAGCTCCTTTCTTCAACTCGCTTTTTTGTGAGCTGGCCGCAACACCGCAGGATGGCTTCAGGCCCTAATCTGGTTCCGGCACGTCACGCCGAGCCTTTGGTTAATTCCTCTTCCTGGTGGGAAATGAGAGTTAAATTTGCCCGTCCAGACACCTCCAGCTAGTCTCTCATTGGTTCTCGCTCTTCCTGTTCATCTTCCGCAGAAATTGCAAACTGGGCCAAACAGGAGGTTAAAGGGACTGACTCTCCAAGTCGGGAGAGTGTTAGTAAAGCGTCTGGAATATTGCACCCGTGTACCAGGGTACGAAAACTGAGACATATTTGAACAGGTCTCCCGATCACACGGTTGATCATACTCTGGGTTCCACATGCATGTTTTAGCTGAAGGAAGAATACCTTAAACCTGGAGAGTTGAGACCCGTGTAATGGGTACCATGCAAATTGACTTCAAAGGGTCTTCATTTGCTCACCGAACCTCTCCAATCCTATCACTGCTGCGTTTATGCCCCTGTACACACGCTTGATTCTCTTTTGGAGACATAGCAATCCATAGGTTTTAAGATACTTACTAGTCAGGTACATTCTTAGGCGTTTAATATGGGGTGTTGAGTCCATTTCGTTGAGCAAGGAGTAGCTCTTGTCTATTCCATATTTGGCTTAAGGAACTTTATCTGTGCTCATTTCAATCTCTGGTTTTATGCAGCACCCCAACTCACCTTTCCCCTTAAGCAAGCATAAGTTGGTTTTCTAAATTTGAGACGCTGTTCTGTTTTGGAATTCAGTTCCTGTGTAGCCAAGTTTACATTCCGTGTATTAGTGATATCTTATGATGTTTTTTTTCTGTGTGACTTATTTCAGTTTGAATCATCATACCTGAATCCACTCATTGTGCTGCTAAGGGCCTGATGACATAGATTTCATTGCTGAGTGATATTGCTTTGTAAGTAAATACCACAACTTCTTTATCCATTTTTCACTTTCTGCGATGTTGAACTTGTACGGTAAACGAGGTTCTTGTAAACAGAGGCGTCCCAAACTTTGGGGTGGCTGTGTCTTTTTGATTTTAATTTCCCTAAGCTATAGGACCATAAGTGGAAGTGCCCTAGGCTCTGTTGCTTTGTTTTTTAGATGTTTCAGGAAACACCATACACTTCTCCCGAGTGTCTCTTGGCAATTTACATCCCGCCCATCAGCATAACAAGGCTCCCAGTTCTCCATGGCCTGTCCTGCCTTTCTGGATTTTACACCTTTTTCAGATGGCCCTTTTGACCGGGGGGAAGTGAGACTTCATTGTAGTGCAGATTTCCTTTGCAAGCTTGCTTGGTTGGCCAAAAAGGGCGTATGCGTTTTTTCCTGAATATATTCAGGAAAAAACGCATACGCCCTTTTTGGCCAAGTGCATCATTGTGGACGTTCTGCCTCTTTTCCTATGCTTTCAATGCAATTCCAGTCTACCTCCTGAAATCGGTTTTCTGCAATTCTGCCCCGCTTTCAAGTCCTCTTGGCAGCCTTACTTCAGTATATTTTTGGACGATAGTTGTCATTTATAACTCTGCAGGTTTTTGAATTACAGTGCCCCTGAGCTCCTTTCTTCAACTCCTTTTCTTGTGAGCTGGCCGCAACACCACAGGATGGCTTCAGGCCCTAATCTGGTTCCGGCACGGCACGCTGAGCCTTTGGTTATTTCCTCTTCCTGGCGGGAAATGAGAGTTAAATTTGCCCGTCCAGACACCTCCAGCTAGTCTCTCATTGGTTCTCGCTATTCCTGTTCATCTTCCGCAGAAATTGCAAACTGGGCCAAACAGGAGGTTAAAGGGACTGACTCTCCAAGTCGGGAGAGTGTTAGTAAAGCGTCTGGAATGTTGCACCCGAGTACCAGGGTACGAAAACTGAGACATATTTGAACACGTCTCCTGATCACATGGTTGATCATACTCTAGGTTCCACATGCATGTTTTAGCTGAAGGAAGAATACCTTAAACCTGGGTAGTTAAAACCCGTAGAATGGTACCATGCAATATGACTTCAAAGGGTCTTCATTTGCTCACCAAACCTCTCCAATCCTATCACTGCTGCGTTTATGTCCCTGTACACATGCTTGATTCTCTTTCGGAGACATAGCAATCCATAGGTTTTAAGATACTTACTAGTCAGGTACATTCTTAGGTGTTTAATATGGGGTGTTGAGTCCATTTCGTTGAGCAAGGAGTAGCTCTTGTCTATTCCATATTTGGCTTAAGGAACTTTAAATGTGCTCATTTCAATCTCTGGTTTTATGCAGCACCCCAACTCACCTTTACCCTTAAACAAGCATAAGTTGGTTTTCTAAATTTGAGACCCTGTTCTGTTCTGTAATTCAGTTCCTGTGTAGCCAAGTTTACATTCCGTGTATTAGTGATATCTTATGATGTTTCTTTTTCTGTGTGACTTATTTCAGTTAGAATCATCGTACCTGAATCCACTCATTGTGCTGCTACGGGCCTGATGACATAGATTTCACTGCTGAGTGATACTGCATTGTACGTAAGTACCACAAGTTCTTTATCCATTTTTCACTTTCTGTGATATTGAACTTGTACGGTAAACGAGTTTCTTGTAAACAGAGGCGTTCCAAACATTGGGGTGGCTGTATCTTTTTGATTTTAATTTCCCTAAGCTATAGGACCATAAGTGGAAGTGCCCTAGGCTCTGTTGCTTTGTTTTTTAGATGTTTCAGGAAACACCATACACTTCTCCCGAGTGTCTGTTGGCAATTTACATCCCGCCCATCAGCATAACAAGGCTCCCAGTTCTCCATGGCCTGTCCTGCCTTTCTGGATTTTACACTTTTTTCAGATGGCCCTTTTGACCGGCGGGGGTGGGAAGTCAGACTTCATTGTAGTGCAGATTTCCTTTGCAAGCTTGCTTGGTTGGCCAAAAAGGGCGTATACGTTTTTTCCTGAATATATTCAGGAAAAAACGCATACGCCCTTTTTGGCCAAGTGCATCATTGTGGACGTTCTGCCTCTTTTCCTATGCTTTCAATGCAATTCCAGTCTACCTCCTGAAATCGGTTTCCTGCAATTCTGCCCCGCTTTCAAGTCCTCTTGGCAGCCTTACTTCAGTATATTTTTGGACGATAGCTGTCATTTATAACTCTGCAGGTTTTTGAATTACAGTGCCCCTGAGCTCCTTTCTTCAACTCCTTTTCTTGTGAGCTGGCCGCAACACCACAGGATGGCTTCAGGCCCTAATCTGGTTCCGGCACGGCACTCTGAGCCTTTGGTTATTTCCTCTTCCTGGCGGGAAATGAGAGTTAAATTTGCCCGTCCAGACACCTCCAGCTAGTCTCTCATTGGTTCTCGCTATTCCTGTTCATCTTCCACAGAAATTGCAAACTGGGCCAAACAGGAGGTTAAAGGGACTGACTCTCCAAGTCGGGAGAGTGTTAGTAAAGCGTCTGGAATGTTGCACCCGAGTACCAGGGTACGAAAACTGAGACATATTTGAACACGTCTCCCGATCACATGGTTGATCATACTCTAGGTTCCACATGCATGTTTTAGCTGAAGGAAGAATACCTTAAACCTGGGTAGTTGAAACCCGTGGAATGGGTACCATGCAATATGACTTCAAAGGGTCTTCATTTGCTCACCGAACCTCTCCAATCCTATCACTGCTGCGTTTATGTCCCTGTACACATGCTTGATTCTCTTTCGGAGACATAGCAATCCATAGGTTTTAAGATACTTAAGAGTCAGGTACATTCTTAGGCGTTTAATATGCGGTGTTGAGTCCATTTCGTTGAGCAAGGAGTAGCTCTTGTCTATTCCATATTTGGCTTAAGGAACTTTATCTGTGCTCATTTCAATCTCTGGTTTTATGCAGCACCCCAACTCACCTTTCCCCTTAAACAAGCATAAGTTGGTTTTCTAAATTTGAGACCCTGTTCTGTTCTGTAATTCAGTTCCTGTGTAGCCAAGTTTACATTCCGTGTATTACTGATATCTTATGATGTTTCTTTTTCTGTGTGACTTATTTCAGTTAGAATCATTGTACCTGAATCCACTCATTGTGCTGCTACGGGCCTGATGACATAGATTTCACTGCTGAGTGATACTGCATTGTACGTAAGTACCACAAGTTCTTTATCCATTTTTCACTTTCTGTGATATTGAACTTGTACGGTAAACGAGTTTCTTGTAAACAGAGGCGTTCCAAACATTGGGGTGGCTGTATCTTTTTGATTTTAATTTCCCTAAGCTATAGGACCATAAGTGGAAGTGCCCTAGGCTCTGTTGCTTTGTTTTTTAGATGTTTCAGGAAACACCATACACTTCTCCCGAGTGTCTGTTGGCAATTTACATCCCGCCCATCAGCATAACAAGGCTCCCAGTTCTCCATGGCCTGTCCTGCCTTTCTGGATTTTACACTTTTTTCAGATGGCCCTTTTGACCGGCGGGGGTGGGAAGTCAGACTTCATTGTAGTGCAGATTTCCTTTGCAAGCTTGCTTGGTTGGCCAAAAAGGGCGTATACGTTTTTTCCTGAATATATTCAGGAAAAAACGCATACGCCCTTTTTGGCCAAGTGCATCATTGTGGACGTTCTGCCTCTTTTCCTATGCTTTCAATGCAATTCCAGTCTACCTCCTGAAATCGGTTTCCTGCAATTCTGCCCCGCTTTCAAGTCCTCTTGGCAGCCTTACTTCAGTATATTTTTGGACGATAGCTGTCATTTATAACTCTGCAGGTTTTTGAATTACAGTGCCCCTGAGCTCCTTTCTTCAACTCCTTTTCTTGTGAGCTGGCCGCAACACCACAGGATGGCTTCAGGCCCTAATCTGGTTCCGGCACGGCACTCTGAGCCTTTGGTTATTTCCTCTTCCTGGCGGGAAATGAGAGTTAAATTTGCCCGTCCAGACACCTCCAGCTAGTCTCTCATTGGTTCTCGCTATTCCTGTTCATCTTCCACAGAAATTGCAAACTGGGCCAAACAGGAGGTTAAAGGGACTGACTCTCCAAGTCGGGAGAGTGTTAGTAAAGCGTCTGGAATGTTGCACCCGAGTACCAGGGTACGAAAACTGAGACATATTTGAACACGTCTCCCGATCACATGGTTGATCATACTCTAGGTTCCACATGCATGTTTTAGCTGAAGGAAGAATACCTTAAACCTGGGTAGTTGAAACCCGTGGAATGGGTACCATGCAATATGACTTCAAAGGGTCTTCATTTGCTCACCGAACCTCTCCAATCCTATCACTGCTGCGTTTATGTCCCTGTACACATGCTTGATTCTCTTTCGGAGACATAGCAATCCATAGGTTTTAAGATACTTAAGAGTCAGGTACATTCTTAGGCGTTTAATATGCGGTGTTGAGTCCATTTCGTTGAGCAAGGAGTAGCTCTTGTCTATTCCATATTTGGCTTAAGGAACTTTATCTGTGCTCATTTCAATCTCTGGTTTTATGCAGCACCCCAACTCACCTTTCCCCTTAAACAAGCATAAGTTGGTTTTCTAAATTTGAGACCCTGTTCTGTTCTGTAATTCAGTTCCTGTGTAGCCAAGTTTACATTCCGTGTATTACTGATATCTTATGATGTTTCTTTTTCTGTGTGACTTATTTCAGTTAGAATCATTGTACCTGAATCCACTCATTGTGCTGCTACGGGCCTGATGACATAGATTTCACTGCTGAGTGATACTGCATTGTACGTAAGTACCACAAGTTCTTTATCCATTTTTCACTTTCTGTGATATTGAACTTGTACGGTAAACGAGGTTCTTGTAAACAGAGGCGTCCCAAACTTTGGGGTGGCTGTGTCTTTTTCATTTTAATTTCCCTAAGCTATAGGACCATAAGTGGAAGTGCCCTAGGCTCTGTTGCTTTGTTTTTTAGATGTTTCAGGAAACACCATACACTTCTCCCGAGTGTCTGTTGGCAATTTACATCCCGCCCATCAGCATAACAAGGCTCCCAGTTCTCCATGGCCTGTCCTGCCTTTCTGGATTTTACACTTTTTTCAGATGGCCCTTTTGACTGGGGGGAAGTAAGACTTCATTGTAGTGCAGATTTCCTTTGCAAGCTTGCTTGGTTGGCCAAAAAGGGCGTATGCGTTTTTTCCTGAATATATTCAGGAAAAAACGCATACGCCCTTTTTGGCCAAGTGCATCATTGTGGACGTTCTGCCTCTTTTCCTATGCTTTCAATGCAATTCCAGTCTACCTCCTGAAATCGGTTTCCTGCAATTCTGCCCCGCTTTCAAGTCCTCTTGGCAGCCTTACTTCAGTATATTTTTGTACGATAGCTGTCATTTATAACTCTGCAGGTTTGTGAATTACAGTGCCCCTGAGCTCCTTTCTTCAACTCGCTTTCTTGTGACCTGGCCGCAACACCGCAGGATGGCTTCAGGCCCTAATCTGGTTCCGGCACGGCACGCTGAGCCTTTGGTTAATTCCTCTTCCTGGTGGGAAACGAGAGTTAAATTTGCCCGTCCAGACACCTCCAGCTAGTCTCTCATTGGTTCTCCCTATTCCTGTTCATCTTCCGCAGAAATTGCAAACTGGGCCAAACAGGAGGTTAAAGGCGCTGACTCTCCAAGTGGGGAGAGTGTTAGTAAAGCGTCTGGAATGTTGCACCCGAGTACCAGGGGAGGAAAACTGAGACATATTTGAACACGTCTCCCGTTCACACGGTTGATCATACTCTGGGTTCCACATGCATGTTATAGCTGAAGGAAGAATACCTTAAACCTGGGTAGTTGAAACCCGTGGAATGGGTACCATGCAATATGACTTCAAAGGGTCTTCATTTGCTCACCGAACCTCTCCAATCCTATCACTGCTGCATTTATGCCCCTGTACACATGCTTGATTCTCTTTCGGAGACATAGCAATCCATAGGTTTTAAGATACTTAAGAGTCAGGTATATTCTTAGGCGTTTAATATGCGGTGTTGAGTCCATTTCGTTGAGCAAGGAGTAGCTCTTGTCTATTCCGTATTTGGCTTAAGGAACTTTATCTGTGCTCATTTCAATCTCTGGTTTTATGCAGCACCCCAACTCACCTTTACCCTTAAGCAAGCATAAGTTGGTTTTCTAAATTTGAGATCCTGTTCTGTTTTGGAATTCAGTTCCTGTGTAGCCCAGTTTACATTCCGTGTATTAGTGATATCTTATGATGTTTCCTTTTCTGTGTGACTTATTTCAGTTAGAATCATCGTACCTGAATCCACTCATTATGCTGCTACGGGCCTGATGACATAGATTTCATTGCTGAGTGATACTGCATTGTACGTAAGTACCACAAGTTCTTTATCCATTTTTCACTTTCTGTGATATTGAACTTGTACGGTAAACGAGGTTCTTGTAAACAGAGGCGTCCCAAACTTTGGGGTGGCTGTGTCTTTTTCATTTTAATTTCCCTAAGCTATAGGACCATAAGTGGAAGTGCCCTAGGCTCTGTTGCTTTGTTTTTTAGATGTTTCAGGAAACACCATACACTTCTCCCGAGTGTCTGTTGGCAATTTACATCCCGCCCATCAGCATAACAAGGCTCCCAGTTCTCCATGACCTGTCCTGCCTTTCTGGATTTTACACTTTTTGCAGATGGCCCTTTTGACCGGGGGGAAGTGAGACTTCATTGTAGTGCAGATTTCCTTTGCAAGCTTGTTTGGTTGGCCAAAAAGGGCGTATGCGTTTTTTCCTGAATATATTCAGGAAAAAACGCATACGCCCTTTTTGGCCAAGTGCATCATTGTGGACGTTCTGCCTCTTTTCCTATGCTTTCAATGCAATTCCAGTCTACCTCCTGAAATCGGTTTCCTGCAATTCTGCCCCGCTTTCAAGTCCTCTTGGCAGCCTTACTTCAGTATATTTTTGTATGATAGCTGTCATTTATAACTCTGCAGGTTTGTGAATTACAGTGCCCCTGAGCTCCTTTCTTCAACTCGCTTTCTTGTGACCTGGCCGCAACACCGCAGGATGGCTTCAGGCCCTAATCTGGTTCCGGCATAGCACGCTGAGCCTTTGGTTAATTCCTCTTCCTGGTGGGAAACGAGAGTTAAATTTGCCCGTCCAGACACCTCCAGCTAGTCTCTCATTGGTTCTCCCTATTCCTGTTCATCTTCCGCAGAAATTGCAAACTGGGCCAAACAGGAGGTTAAAGGCGCTGACTCTCCAAGTGGGGAGAGTGTTAGTAAAGCGTCTGGAATGTTGCACCCGAGTACCAGGGGAGGAATACTGAGACATATTTGAACACGTCTCCCGTTCACACGGTTGATCATACTCTGGGTTCCACATGCATGTTTTAGCTGAAGGAAGAATACCTTAAACCTGGGTAGTTGAAACCCGTGGAATGGGTACCATGCAATATGACTTCAAAGGGTCTTCATTTGCTCACCGAACCTCTCCAATCCTATCACTGCTGCGTTTATGCCCCTGTACACATGCTTGATTCTCTTTTGGAGACATAGCAATCCATAGGTTTTAAGATACTTACTAGTCAGGTACATTCTTAGGCGTTTAATATGGGGTGTTGAGTCCATTTCGTTGAGCAAGGAGTAGCTCTTGTCTATTCCATATTTGGCTTAAGGAACTTTATCTGTGCTCATTTCAATCTCTGGTTTTATGCAGCACCCCAACTCACCTTTCCCCTTAAGCAAGCATAAGTTGGTTTTCTAAATTTGAGACCCTGTTCTGTTTTGGAATTCAGTTCCTGTGTAGCCAAGTTTACATTCCGTGTATTAGTGATATCTTATGATGTTTCTTTTTCTGTGTGACTTATTTCAGTTAGAATCATCGTACCTGAATCCACTCATTATGCTGCTATGGGCCAGATGACATAGATTTCATTGCTGAGTGATACTGCATTGTACGTAAGTACCACAAGTTCTTTATCCATTTTTCACTTTCTGCGATATTGAACTTGTACCGTAAACGAGGTTCTTGTAAACAGAGCCGTCCCAAACTTTGGGGTGGCTGTGTCTTTTTGATTTTCATTTCCCTAAGCTATAGGACCATAAGTGGAAGTGCCCTAGGCTCTGTTGCTTTGTTTTTTAGATGTTTCAGGAAACACATACACTTCTCCCGAGTGGCTGTTGGCAATTTACATCCCGCCCATCAGCATAACAAGGCTCCCAGTTCTCCATGGCCTGTCCTGCCTTTCTGGATTTTACACTTTTTTCAGATGGCCCTTTTGACCGGGGGGAAGTGAGACTTCATTGTAGTGCAGATTTCCTTTGCAAGCTTGCTTGGTTGGCCAAAAAGGACGTATGCGTTTTTTCCTGAATATATTCAGGAAAAAACGCATACGCCCTTTTTGGCCAAGTGCATCATTGTGGACGTTCTGCCTCTTTTCCTATGCTTTAAATGCAATTCCAGTCTACCTCCTGAAATCGGTTTCCTGCAATTCTGCCCCGCTTTCAAGTCCTCTTGGCAGCCTTACTTCAGTATATTTTTGGACGATAGCTGTCATTTATAACTCTGCAGGTTTGTGAATTACAGTGCCCCTGAGCTCCTTTCTTCAACTCGCTTTCTTGTGAGCTGGCCGCAACACCGCAGGATTGCTTCAGGCCCTAATCTGGTTCCGGCACGGCACGCTGAGCCTTTGGTTAATTCCTCTTCCTGGTGGGAAATGAGAGTTAAATTTGCCCGTCCAGACACCTCCAGCTAGTCTCTCATTGGTTCTCGCTATTCCTGTTCATCTTCCGCAGAAATTGCAAACTGGGCCAAACAGGAGGTTAAAGGCACTGACTCTCCAAGTCGGGAGAGTGTTAGTAAAGCGTCTGGAATGTTGCACCCGAGTACCAGGGGACGAGAACGGAGACATATTTGAACACGTCTCCCGATCACACGGTTGATCATACTCTGGGTTCCACATGCATGTTTTAGCTGAAGGAAGAATCCCTTAAACCTGGAGAGTTGTGACCCGTGGAATGGGTACCATGCAATATGACTTCAAAGGGTCTTCATTTGCTCACCGAACCTCTCCAATCCTATCACTGCTGCGTTTATGCCCCTGTACACACGCTTGATTCTCTTTCGGAGACATAGCAATCCATAGGTTTTAAGATACTTACTAGTTAGGTACATTCTTAGGCGTTTAATATGGGGTGTTGAGTCCATTTCGTTGAGCAAGGAGTAGCTCTTGTCTATTCCATATTTGGCTTAAGGAACTTTATCTGTGCTCATTACAATCTCTGGTTTTATGCAGCACCCCAACTCACCTTTCCTCTTAAGCAAGCATAAGTTGGTTTTCTAAATTTGAGACCCTGTTCTGTTTTGTAATCCAGTTCCTGTGTAGCCAAGTTTACATTCCGTGTATTAGTGATATCTTATGATGTTTCTTTTTCTGTGTGACTTATTTCAGGTAGAATCATCATACCTGAATCCACTCATTATGCTGCTACGTGCCTGATGACATAGATGTCATTGCTGAGTGATATTGCATTGTACGTAAGTACCACAGCTTCTTCATCCATTTTTCACTTTCTGCGATATTGAACTTGTACCGTAAACGAGGTTCTTGTAAACAGAGCCGTCCCAAACTTTGGGGTGGCTGTGTCTTTTTGATTTTCATTTCCCTAAGCTATAGGACCATAAGTGGAAGTGCCCTAGGCTCTGTTGCTTTGTTTTTTAGATGTTTCAGGAAACACATACACTTCTCCCAAGTGGCTGTTGGCAATTTACATCCCGCCCATCAGCATAACAAGGCTCCCAGTTCTCCATGGCCTGTCCTGCCTTTCTGGATTTTACACTTTTTTCAGATGGCCCTTTTGACCGGGGGGAAGTGAGACTTCATTGTAGTGCAGATTTCCTTTGCAAGCTTGCTTGGTTGGCCAAAAAGGGCGTATGCGTTTTTTCCTGAATATATTCAGGAAAAAACGCATACGCCCTTTTTGGCCAAGTGCATCATTGTGGACGTTCTGCCTCTTTTCCTATGCTTTCAATGCAATTCCAGTCTACCTCCTGAAATCGGTTTCCTGCAATTCTGCCCCGCTTTCAAGTCCTCTTGGCAGCCTTACTTCAGTATATTTTTGGACGATAGTTGTCATTTATAACTCTGCAGGTTTGTGAATTACAGTGCCCCTGAGCTCCTTTCTTCAACTCGTTTTCTTGTGAGCTGGCCGCAACACCGCAGGATGGCTTCAGGCCCTAATCTGGTTCCGGCACGGCACGCTGAGCCTTTGGTTATTTCCTCTTCCTGGTGGGAAATGAGAGTTAAATTTGCCCGTCCAGACACCTCCAGCTAGTCTCTCATTGGTTCTCGCTATTCCTGTTCATCTTCCGCAGAAATTGCAAACTGGGCCAAACAGGAGGTTAAAGGGACTGACTCTCCAAGTCGGGAGAGTGTTAGTAAAGCGTCTGGAATGTTGCACCCGAGTACCAGGGTACGAAAACTGAGACATATTTGAACACGTCTCCCGATCACATGGTTGATCATACTCTAGGTTCCACATGCATGTTTTAGCTGAAGGAAGAATACCTTAAACCTGGGTAGTTGAAACCCGTGGAATGGGTACCATGCAATATGACTTCAAAGGGTCTTCATTTGCTCACCGAACCTCTCCAATCCTATCACTGCTGCGTTTATGTCCCTGTACACATGCTTGATTCTCTTTCGGAGACATAGCAATCCATAGGTTTTAAGATACTTAAGAGTCAGGTACATTCTTAGGCGTTTAATATGGGGTGTTGAGTCCATTTCGTTGAGCAAGGAGTAGCTCTTGTCTATTCCATATTTGGCTTAAGGAACTTTATCTGTGCTCATTTCAATCTCTGGTTTTATGCAGCACCCCAACTCACCTTTCCCCTTAAACAAGCATAAGTTGGTTTTCTAAATTTGAGACCCTGTTCTGTTCTGTAATTCAGTTCCTGTGTAGCCAAGTTTACATTCCGTGTATTACTGATATCTTATGATGTTTCTTTTTCTGTGTGACTTATTTCAGTTAGAATCATCGTACCTGAATCCACTCATTGTGCTGCTACGGGCCTGATGACATAGATTTCACTGCTGAGTGATACTGCATTGTACGTAAGTACCACAAGTTCTTTATCCATTTTTCACTTTCTGTGATATTGAACTTGTACGGTAAACGAGGTTCTTGTAAACAGAGGCGTCCCAAACATTGGGGTGGCTGTATCTTTTTGATTTTAATTTCCCTAAGCTATAGGACCATAAGTGGAAGTGCCCTAGGCTCTGTTGCTTTGTTTTTTAGACGTTTCAGGAAACACCATACACTTCTCCCGAGTGTCTGTTGGCAATTTACATCCCGCCCATCAGCATAACAAGGCTCCCAGTTCTCCATGGCCTGTCCTGCCTTTCTGGATTTTACACTTTTTTCAGATGGCCCTTTTGACCGGGGGGAAGTGAGACTTCATTGTAGTGCAGATTTCCTTTGCAAGCTTGCTTGGTTGGCCAAAAAGGGCGTATGCGTTTTTTCCTGAATATATTCAGGAAAAAACGCATACGCCCTTTTTGGCCAAGTGCATCATTGTGGACGTTCTGCCTCTTTTCCTATGCTTTCAATGCAATTCCAGTCTACCTCCTGAAATCGGTTTCCTGCAATTCTGCCCCGCTTTCAAGTCCTCTTGGCAGCCTTACTTCAGTATATTTTTGGATGATAGTTGTCATTTATAACTCTGCAGGTTTGTGAATTACAGTGCCCCTGAGCTCCTTTCTTCAACTCGTTTTCTTGTGAGCTGGCTGCAACACCGCAGGATGGCTTCAGGCCCTAATCTGGTTCCGGCACGGCACGCTGAGCCTTTGGTTATTTCCTCTTCCTGGTGGGAAATGAGAGTTAAATTTGCCCGTCCAGACACCTCCAGCTAGTCTCTCATTGGTTCTCGCTATTCCTGTTCATCTTCCGCAGAAATTGCAAACTGGGCCAAACAGGAGGTTAAAGGGACTGACTCTCCAAGTCGGGAGAGTGTTAGTAAAGTGTCTGGAATGTTGCACCCTTGTACCAGGGTACGAAAACTGAGACATATTTGAACACGTCTCCCGATCACATGGTTGATCATACTCTAGGTTCCACATGCATGTTTTAGCTGAAGGAAGAATACCTTAAACCTGGGTAGTTGAAACCCGTGGAATGGGTACCATGCAATATGACTTCAAAGGGTCTTCATTTGCTCACCGAACCTCTCCAATCCAATCACTGCTGCGTTTATATCCCTGTACACATGCTTGATTCTCTTTCGGAGACATAGCAATCCATAGGTTTTAAGATACTTAAGAGTCAGGTACATTCTTAGGCGTTTAATATGCGGTGTTGAGTCCATTTCGTTGAGCAAGGAGTAGCTCTTGTCTATTCCATATTTGGCTTAAGGAACTTTATCTGTGCTCATTTCAATCTCTGGTTTTATGCAGCACCCCAACTCACCTTTCCCCTTAAACAAGCATAAGTTGGTTTTCTAAATTTGAGACCCTGTTCTGTTCTGTAATTCAGTTCCTGTGTAGCCAAGTTTACATTCCGTGTATTACTGATATCTTATGATGTTTCTTTTTCTGTGTGACTTATTTCAGTTAGAATCATCGTACCTGAATCCACTCATTGTGCTGCTACGGGACTGATGACATAGATTTCACTGCTGAGTGATACTGCATTGTACGTAAGTACCACAAGTTCTTTATCCATTTTTCACTTTCTGTGATATTGAACTTGTACGGTAAACGAGGTTCTTGTAAACAGAGGCGTCCCAAACATTGGGGTGGCTGTATCTTTTTGATTTTAATTTCCCTAAGCTATAGGACCATAAGTGGAAGTGCCCTAGGCTCTGTTGCTTTGTTTTTTAGACGTTTCAGGAAACACCATACACTTCTCCCGAGTGTCTGTTGGCAATTTACATCCCGCCCATCAGCATAACAAGGCTCCCAGTTCTCCATGGCCTGTCCTGCCTTTCTGGATTTTACACTTTTTTCAGATGACCCTTTTGACCGGGGGGAAGTGAGACTTCATTGTAGTGCAGATTTCCTTTGCAAGCTTGCTTGGTTGGCCAAAAAGGGCGTATGCGTTTTTTCCTTAATATATTCAGGAAAAAACGCATACGCCCTTTTTGGCCAAGTGCATCATTGTGGACGTTCTGCCTCTTTTCCTATGCTTTCAATGCAATTCCAGTCTACCTCCTGAAATCGGTTTCCTGCAATTCTGCCCCGCTTTCAAGTCCTCTTGGCAGCCTTACTTCAGTATATTTTTGGATGATAGTTGTCATTTATAACTCTGCAGGTTTGTGAATTACAGTGCCCCTGAGCTCCTTTCTTCAACTCGTTTTCTTGTGAGCTGGCTGCAACACCGCAGGATGGCTTCAGGCCCTAATCTGGTTCCGGCACGGCACGCTGAGCCTTTGGTTATTTCCTCTTCCTGGTGGGAAATGAGAGTTAAATTTGCCCGTCCAGACACCTCCAGCTAGTCTCTCATTGGTTCTCGCTATTCCTGTTCATCTTCCGCAGAAATTGCAAACTGGGCCAAACAGGAGGTTAAAGGGACTGACTCTCCAAGTCGGGAGAGTGTTAGTAAAGCGTCTGGAATGTTGCACCCGAGTACCAGGGTACGAAAACTGAGACATATTTGAACACGTCTCCCGATCACATGGTTGATCATACTCTAGGTTCCACATGCATGTTTTAGCTGAAGGAAGAATACCTTAAACCTGGGTAGTTGAAACCCGTGGAATGGGTACCATGCAATATGACTTCAAAGGGTCTTCATTTGCTCACCGAACCTCTCCAATCCTATCACTGCTGCGTTTATGTCCCTGTACACATGCTTGATTCTCTTTCGGAGACATAGCAATCCATAGGTTTTAAGATACTTAAGAGTCAGGTACATTCTTAGGCGTTTAATATGCGGTGTTGAGTCCATTTCGTTGAGCAAGGAGTAGCTCTTGTCTATTCCATATTTGGCTTAAGGAACTTTATCTGTGCTCATTTCAATCTCTGGTTTTATGCAGCACCCCAACTCACCTTTACCCTTAAACAAGCATAAGTTGGTTTTCTAAATTTGAGACCCTGTTCTGTTCTGTAATTCAGTTCCTGTGTAGCCAAGTTTACATTCCGTGTATTACTGATATCTTATGATGTTTCTTTTTCTGTGTGACTTATTTCAGTTAGAATCATCGTACCTGAATCCACTCATTGTGCTGCTACGGGCCTGATGACATAGATTTCACTGCTGAGTGATACTGCATTGTACGTAAGTACCACAAGTTCTTTATCCATTTTTCACTTTCTGTGATATTGAACTTGTACGGTAAACGAGGTTCTTGTAAACAGAGGCGTCCCAAACATTGGGGTGGCTGTATCTTTTTGATTTTAATTTCCCTAAGCTATAGGACCATAAGTGGAAGTGCCCTAGGCTCTGTTGCTTTGTTTTTTAGACGTTTCAGGAAACACCATACACTTCTCCCGAGTGTCTGTTGGCAATTTACATCCCGCCCATCAGCATAACAAGGCTCCCAGTTCTCCATGGCCTGTCCTGCCTTTCTGGATTTTACACTTTTTTCAGATGGCCCTTTTGACCGGGGGGAAGTGAGACTTCATTGTAGTGCAGATTTCCTTTGCAAGCTTGCTTGGTTGGCCAAAAAGGGCGTATGCGTTTTTTCCTGAATATATTCAGGAAAAAACGCATACGCCCTTTTTGGCCAAGTGCATCATTGTGGACGTTCTGCCTCTTTTCCTATGCTTTCAATGCAATTCCAGTCTACCTCCTGAAATCGGTTTCCTGCAATTCTGCCCCGCTTTCAAGTCCTCTTGGCAGCCTTACTTCAGTATATTTTTGGACGATAGTTGTCATTTATAACTCTGCAGGTTTGTGAATTACAGTGCCCCTGAGCTCCTTTCTTCAACTCGCTTTTTTGTGAGCTGGCCGCAACACCGCAGGATGGCTTCAGGCCCTAATCTGGTTCCGGCACGGCACGCTGAGCCTTTGGTTATTTCCTCTTCCTGGTGGGAAATGAGAGTTAAATTTGCCCGTCCAGACACCTCCAGCTAGTCTCTCATTGGTTCTCGCTATTCCTGTTCATCTTCCGCAGAAATTGCAAACTGGGCCAAACAGGAGGTTAAAGGGACTGACTCTCCAAGTCGGGAGAGTGTTAGTAAAGCGTCTGGAATGTTGCACCCGAGTACCAGGGTACGAAAACTGAGACATATTTGAACACGTCTCCCGATCACATGGTTGATCATACTCTAGGTTCCACATGCATGTTTTAGCTGAAGGAAGAATACCTTAAACCTGGGTAGTTGAAACCCGTGGAATGGGTACCATGCAATATGACTTCAAAGGGTCTTCATTTGCTCACCGAACCTCTCCAATCCTATCACTGCTGCGTTTATGTCCCTGTACACATGCTTGATTCTCTTTCGGAGACATAGCAATCCATAGGTTTTAAGATACTTACTAGTCAGGTACATTCTTAGGCGTTTAATATGCGGTGTTGAGTCCATTTCGTTGAGCAAGGAGTAGCTCTTGTCTATTCCACATTTGGCTTAAGGAACTTTATCTGTGCTCATTTCAATCTCTGGTTTTATGCAGCACCCCAACTCACCTTTCCCCTTAAGCAATCATAAGTTGGTTTTCTAAATTTGAGACCCTGTTCTGTTTTGGAATTCAGTTCCTGTGTAGCCCAGTTTACATTCCGTGTATTACTGATATCTTATGATGTTTCCTTTTCTGTGTGACTTATTTCAGTTAGAATCATCATACCTGAATCCACTCATTGTGCTGCTACGGGCCAGATGACATAGATTTCATTGCTGAGTGACATTGCTTTGTAAGTAAATACCACAACTTCTTTATCCATTTTTCAATTTCTGCGATGTTGAACTTGTAATGTAAACAAGGTTCTTGTAAACAGAGGCGTCCCAAACTTTGGGGTGGCTGTGTCTTTTTTATTTTAATTTTCCTAAGCTATAGGACCATAAGTGGAAGTGCCCTAGGCTCTGTTGCTTTGTTTTTTAGATGTTTCAGGAAACACCATACACTTCTCCCGAGTGTCTGTTGGCAATTTACATCCCGCCCATCAGCATAACAAGGCTCCCAGTTCTCCATGGCCTGTCCTGCCTTTCTGGATTTTACACTTTTTTCAGATGGCCCTTTTGACTGGGGGGAAGTAAGACTTCATTGTAGTGCAGATTTCCTTTGCAAGCTTGCTTGGTTGGCCAAAAAGGGCGTATGCGTTTTTTCCTGAATATATTCAGGAAAAAACGCATACGCCCTTTTTGGCCAAGTGCATCATTGTGGACGTTCTGCCTCTTTTCCTATGCTTTCAATGCAATTCCAGTCTACCTCCTGAAATCGGTTTCCTGCAATTCTGCCCCGCTTTCAAGTCCTCTTGGCAGCCTTACTTCAGTATATTTTTGTACGATAGCTGTCATTTATAACTCTGCAGGTTTGTGAATTACAGTGCCCCTGAGCTCCTTTCTTCAACTCGCTTTCTTGTGACCTGGCCGCAACACCGCAGGATGGCTTCAGGCCCTAATCTGGTTCCGGCACGGCACGCTGAGCCTTTGGTTATTTCCTCTTCCTGGTGGGAAATGAGAGTTAAATTTGCCCGTCCAGACACCTCCAGCTAGTCTCTCATTGGTTCTCCCTATTCCTGTTCATCTTCCGCAGAAATTGCAAATTGGGCCAAACAGGAGGTTAAAGGCGCTGACTCTCCAAGTGGGGAGAGTGTTAGTAAAGCATCTGGAATGTTGCACCCGAGTACCATGGGAGGAAAACTGAGACATATTTGAACACTTCTCCCGTTCACATGGTTGATCATACTCTGGGTTCCACATGCAAGTTTCAGCTGAAGGAAGAATACCTTAAACCTGGAGAGTTGAGACCCGTGGAATGGGTACCATGCAATATGACTTCAAAGGGTCTTCATTTGCTCACCGAACCTCTCCAATCCTATCACTGCTGTGTTTATGCCCCTGGACACACGCTTGATTCTCTTATGGAGACATAGCAATCCATAGGTTTTAAGATACTTACTAGTCAGGTACATTCTTAATCGTTTAATATGGGGTGTTGAGTCCATTTCATTGAGCAAGGAGTAGCTCTTGTCTATTCCATATTTGGCTTAAGGAACTTTATCTGTGCTCATTTCAATCTCTGGTTTTATGCAGCACCCCAACTCACCTTTCCCCTTAAGCAAGCATAAGTTGGTTTTCTAAATGTGAGACCCTGTTCTGTATTGGAATTCAGTTCCTGTGTAGCCAAGTTTACATTCCGTGTATTACTCATATCTTATGATGTTTCTTTTTCTGTGTGACTTATTTCAGTTAGAATCATCATACCTGAATGCACTCATTATGCTGCTACGGGCCTGATGACATAGATGTCATTGCTGAGTGATATTGCATTGTACGTAAGTACCAAACTTCTTCATCCATTTTTCACTTTCTGCGATATTGAACTTGTACCGTAAACGAGGTTCTTGTAAACAGAGCCGTCCCAAACTTTGGGGTGGCTGTGTCTTTTTGATTTTCATTTCCCTAAGCTATAGGACCATAAGTGGAAGTGCCCTAGGCTCTGTTGCTTTGTTTTTTAGATGTTTCAGGAAACACATACACTTCTCCCGAGTGGCTGTTGGCAATTTACATCCCGCCCATCAGCATAACAAGGCTCCCAGTTCTCCATGGCCTGTCCTGCCTTTCTGGATTTTACACTTTTTTCAGATGGCCCTTTTGACCGGGGGGAAGTGAGACTTCATTGTAGTGCAGATTTCCTTTGCAAGCTTGCTTGGTTGGCCAAAAAGGACGTATGCGTTTTTTCCTGAATATATTCAGGAAAAAACGCATACGCCCTTTTTGGCCAAGTGCATCATTGTGGACGTTCTGCCTCTTTTCCTATGCTTTAAATGCAATTCCAGTCTACCTCCTGAAATCGGTTTCCTGCAATTCTGCCCCGCTTTCAAGTCCTCTTGGCAGCCTTACTTCAGTATATTTTTGGACGATAGCTGTCATTTATAACTCTGCAGGTTTGTGAATTACAGTGCCCCTGAGCTCCTTTCTTCAACTCGCTTTCTTGTGAGCTGGCCGCAACACCGCAGGATGGCTTCAGGCCCTAATCTGGTTCCGGCACGGCACGCTGAGCCTTTGGTTATTTCCTCTTCCTGGTGGGAAATGAGAGTTAAATTTGCCCGTCCAGACACCTCCAGCTAGTCTCTCATTGGTTCTCGCTATTCCTGTTCATCTTCCGCAGAAATTGCAAACTGGGCCAAACAGGAGGTTAAAGGCACTGACTCTCCAAGTCGGGAGAGTGTTAGTAAAGCGTCTGGAATGTTGCACCCGAGTACCAGGGGACGAGAACGGAGACATATTTGAACACGTCTCCCGATCACACGGTTGATCATACTCTGGGTTCCACATGCATGTTTTAGCTGAAGGAAGAATCCCTTAAACCTGGAGAGTTGTGACCCGTGGAATGGGTACCATGCAATATGACTTCAAAGGGTCTTCATTTGCTCACCGAACCTCTCCAATCCTATCACTGCTGCGTTTATGCCCCTGTACACACGCTTGATTCTCTTTCGGAGACATAGCAATCCATAGGTTTTAAGATACTTACTA
Organism: Globicephala melas; assembly: GCF_963455315.2. Lineage (NCBI taxonomy): Eukaryota > Metazoa > Chordata > Mammalia > Artiodactyla > Delphinidae > Globicephala > Globicephala melas. The sequence continues at coordinate 231,436 of NW_027207371.1, read as the reverse complement.
GTTAGGTACATTCTTAGGCGTTTAATATGGGGTGTTGAGTCCATTTCGTTGAGCAAGGAGTAGCTCTTGTCTATTCCATATTTGGCTTAAGGAACTTTATCTGTGCTCATTACAATCTCTGGTTTTATGCAGCACCCCAACTCACCTTTCCTCTTAAGCAAGCATAAGTTGGTTTTCTAAATTTGAGACCCTGTTCTGTTTTGTAATCCAGTTCCTGTGTAGCCAAGTTTACATTCCGTGTATTAGTGATATCTTATGATGTTTCTTTTTCTGTGTGACTTATTTCAGGTAGAATCATCATACCTGAATCCACTCATTATGCTGCTACGTGCCTGATGACATAGATGTCATTGCTGAGTGATATTGCATTGTACGTAAGTACCACAGCTTCTTCATCCATTTTTCACTTTCTGCGATATTGAACTTGTACCGTAAACGAGGTTCTTGTAAACAGAGCCGTCCCAAACTTTGGGGTGGCTGTGTCTTTTTGATTTTCATTTCCCTAAGCTATAGGACCATAAGTGGAAGTGCCCTAGGCTCTGTTGCTTTGTTTTTTAGATGTTTCAGGAAACACATACACTTCTCCCAAGTGGCTGTTGGCAATTTACATCCCGCCCATCAGCATAACAAGGCTCCCAGTTCTCCATGGCCTGTCCTGCCTTTCTGGATTTTACACTTTTTTCAGATGGCCCTTTTGACCGGGGGGAAGTGAGACTTCATTGTAGTGCAGATTTCCTTTGCAAGCTTGCTTGGTTGGCCATAAAGGGCGTATGCGTTTTTTCCTGAATATATTCAGGAAAAAACGCATACGCCCTTTTTGGCCAAGTGCATCATTGTGGACGTTCTGCCTCTTTTCCTATGCTTTCAATGCAATTCCAGTCTACCTCCTGAAATCGGTTTCCTGCAATTCTGCCCCACTTTCAAGTCCTCTTGGCAGCCTTACTTCAGTATATTTTTGGACGATAGCTGTCATTTATAACTCTGCAGGTTTGTGAATTACAGTGTCCCGGAGCTCCTTTCCTCAACTCGATTTCTTGTGAGCTGGCCGCAACACCGCAGGATTGCTTCAGGCCCTAATGTGGTTCCGGCACTGCACGCTGAGCCTTTGGTTAATTCCTCTTCCTGGTGGGAAATGAGGGTTAAATTTGCCCGTCCAGACACCTCCAGCTAGTCTCTCATTGGTTCTCCCTATTCCTGTTCATCTTCCACAGAAATTGCAAACTGGGCCAAACAGGAGGTTAAAGGCACTGACTCTCCAAGTCGGGAGAGTGTTAGTAAAGCGTCTGGAATGTTGCACCCGAGTACCAGAGGACGAGAACGGAGACATATTTGAACACGTCTCCCGATCACACGGTTGATCATACTCTGGGTTCCACATGCATGTTTTAGCTGAAGGAAGAATCCCTTAAACCTGGAGAGTTGAGACCCGTGGAATGGGTACCATGCAATATGAATTCAGAGGGTCTTCATTTGCTCACCGAACCTCTCCAATCCTATCACTGCTGCGTTTATGCCCCTGTACACACACTTGATTCTCTTTCGGAGACATAGCAATCCATAGGTTTTAAGATACTTACTAGTCAGGTACATTCTTAGGCGTTTAATATGCGGTGTTGAGTCCATTTCGTTGAGCAAGGAGTAGCTCTTGTCTATTCCATATTTGGCTTAAGGAACTTTATCTGTGCTCATTTCAATCTCTGGTTTTATGCAGCACCCCAACTCACCTTTCCCCTTAAGCAAGCATAAGTTGGTTTTCTAAATTTGAGACCCTGTTCTGTTTTGTAATCCAGTTCCTGTGTAGCCAAGTTTACATTCCGTGTATTAGTGATATCTTATGATGTTTCTTTTTCTGTGTGACTTATTTCAGTTAGAATCATCATACCTGAATGCACTCATTATGCTGCTACGGGCCTGATGACATAGATGTCATTGCTGAGTGATATTGCATTGTACGTAAGTACCAAACTTCTTCATCCATTTTTCACTTTCTGCGATATTGAACTTGTACCATAAACGAGGTTCTTGTATACAGAGCCGTCCCAAACTTTGGGGTGGCTGTGTCTTTTTGATTTTAATTTCCTTAAGCTATAGGACCATAAGTGGAAGTGCCCTAGGCTCTGTTGCTTTGTTTTTTAGATGTTTCAGGAAACACCATACACTTCTGCCTAGTGACTGTTGGCAATTTACATCCCGCCCATCAGCATAACAAGGCCCCCAGTTCTCCATGGCCTGTCCTTCCTTTCTGGATTTTACACTTTTTTCAGATGGCCCTTATGACCGGGGGGAAGTGAGACTTCATTGTAGTGCAGATTTCCTTTGCAAGCTTGCTTGGTTGGCCAAAAAGGGCGTATGCGTTTTTTCCTGAATATATTCAGGAAAAAACGCATACGCCCTTTTTGGCCAAGTGCATCATTGTGGACGTTCTGCCTCTTTTCCTATGCTTTCAATGCAATTCCAGTCTACCTCCTGAACTCGGTTTCCTGCAATTCTGCCCCGCTTTCAAGTCCTCTTGGCAGCCTTACTTCAGTATATTTTTGGACGATAGCTGTCATTTATAACTCTGCATGTTTGTGAATTACAGTGACCCTGAGCTCCTTTCTTCAACTTGCTTTCTTGCGAGCTGGCCGCAACACCGCAGGATTGCTTCAGGCCCTAATCTGGTTCCGGCACGGCACGCTGAGCCTTTGGTTAATTCCTCTTCCTGGTGGGAAATGAGAGTTAAATTTGCCCGTCCAGGCACCTCCAGCTAGTCTCTCATTGGTTCTCCCTATTCCTGTTCATCTTCCGCAGAAATTGCAAACTGGGCCAAACAGGAGGTTAAAGGCACTGACTCTCCAAGTCGGGAGAGTGTTAGTAAATCGTCTGGAATGTTGCACCCGAGAAACAGGGGACGAGAACGGAGACATATTTGAACACGTATCCCGATCACATGGTTGATCATACTCTGGGTTCCACATGCATGTTTTAGCTGAAGGAAGAATCCCTTAAAGCTGGAGAGTTGAGACCCGTGGAATGGGTACCGTGCAATATGACTTCAAAGGTTCTTCATTTGCTCACCGAACCTCTCCAATTCTACCACTGCTGCGTTTATGCCCCTGTACACACGCTTGATTCTCTTTCGGACACATAGCAATCCATAGGTTTTAAGATACTTACTAGTCAGGTACATTCTTAGGCGTTTAATATGGGGTGTTGAGTCCATTTCGTTGAGCAAGGAGTAGCTCTTGTCTATTCCATATTTGGCTTAAGGTACTTTATCTGTGCTCATTTCAATCTCTGGTTTTATGCAGCACCCCAACTCACCTTTCCCCTTAAGCAAGCATAATTTGGTTTTCTAAATTTGAGACCCTGTTCTGTTTTGTAATCCAGTTCCTGTGTAGCCAAGTTTACATTCCGTGTATTAGTGATATCTTATGATGTTTCTTTTTCTGTGTGACTTCTTTCAGTTAGAATCATCATACCTGAATCCACTCATTATGCTGCTACGGGCCTGATGACATAGAGGTCATTGCTGAGTGATATTGCATTGTACGTAAGTACCACAACTTCTTCATCCATTTTTCACTTTCTGCGATATTGAACTTGTACCGTAAACGAGGTTTTGTAAACAGAGCCGTCCCAAACTTTGGGGTGGCTGTGTCTTTTTGATTTTCATTTCCCTAAGCTATAGGACCATAAGTGGAAGTGCCCTAGGCTCTGTTGCTTTGTTTTTTAGATGTTTCAGGAAACACATACACTTCTCCCTAGTGGCTGTTGGCAATTTACATTCCGCCCATCAGCATAACAAGGCTCCCAGTTCTCCATGGCCTGTCCTGTCTTTCTGGATTTTACACTTTTTTCAGATGGCCCTATTGACCCGGGGGAAGTGAGACTTCATTGTAGTGCAGATTTCCTTTGCAAGCTTGCTTGGTTGGCCATAAAGGGCGTATGCGTTTTTTCCTGAATATATTCAGGAAAAAACGCATACGCCCTTTTTGGCCAAGTGCATCATTGTGGACGTTCTGCCTCTTTTCCTATGCTTTCAATGCAATTCCAGTCTACCTCCTGAAATCGGTTTCCTGCAATTCTGCCCCACTTTCAAGTCCTCTTGGCAGCCTTACTTCAGTATATTTGTGGACGATAGCTGTCATTTATAACTCTGCAGGTTTGTGAATTACAGTGTCCCGGAGCTCCTTTCCTCAACTCGATTTCTTGTGAGCTGGCCACAACACCGCAGGATTGCTTCAGGCCCTAATCTGGTTCCAGCACTGCACGCTGAGCCTTTGGTTAATTCCTCTTCCTGGTGGGAAATGAGAGTTAAATTTGCCCGTCCAGACACCTCCAGCTAGTCTCTCATTGGTTCTCCCTATTCCTGTTCATCTTCCGCAGAAATTGCAAACTGGGCCAAACAGGAGGTTAAAGGCACTGACTCTCCAAGTCGGGAGAGTGTTAGTAAAGCGTCTGGAATGTTGCACCCGAGTACCAGAGGACGAGAACGGAGACATATTTCAACACGTCTCCCGATCACATGGTTGATCATACTCTGGGTTCCACATGCATGTTTTAGCTGAAGGAAGAATCCCTTAAACCTGGAGAGTTGAGACCCGTGGAATGGGTACCATGCAATATGACTTCAGAGGGTCTTCATTTGCTCACCGAACCTCTCCAATCCTATCACTGCTGCGTTTATGCCCCTGTACACACGCTTGATTCTCTTTCGGAGACATAGCAATCCATAGGTTTTAAGATACTTACTAGTCAGGTACATTCTTAGGCGTTTAATATGGGGTGTTGAGTCCATTTCGTTGAGCAAGGAGTAGCTCTTGTCTATTCCATATTTGGCTTAAGGAACTTTATCTGTGCTCATTTCAATCTCTGGTTTTATGCAGCACCCCAACTCACCTTTCCCCTTAAGCAAGCATAAGTTGGTTTTCTAAATTTGAGACCCTGTTCTGTTTTGTAATCCAGTTCCTGTGTAGCCAAGTTTACATTCCGTGTATTAGTGATATCTTATGATGTTTCTTTTTCTGTGTGACTTCTTTCAGTTAGAATCATCATAGCTGAATCCACTCATTATGCTGCTACGGGCCTGATGACATAGATGTCATTGCTGAGTGATATTGCATTGTACGTAAGTACCACAACTTCTTCATCCATTTTTCACTTTCTGTGATATTGAACTTGTACCGTAAATGAGGTTCTTGTAAACAGAGCCGTCCCAAACTTTGGGGTGGCTGTGTCTTTTTGATTTTCATTTCCCTAAGCTATAGGACCATAAGTGGAAGTGCCCTAGGCTCTGTTGCTTTGTTTTTTAGATGTGTCAGGAAACACCATACACTTCTCCCGAGTGGCTGTTGGCAATTTACATCCCGCCCATCAGCATAACAAGGCTCCCAGTTCTCCATGGCCTGTCCTGCCTTTCTGGATTTTAAACTTTTTTCAGATGGCCCTTATGACCGGGGGGAAGTGAGACTTCATTGTAGTGCATATTTCCTTTGCAAGCTTGCTTGGTTGGCCAAAAAGGGCGTATGCGTTTTTTCCTGAATATATTCAGGAAAAAACGCATACGCCCTTTTTGGCCAAGTGCATCATTGTGGACGTTCTGCCTCTTTTCCTATGCTTTCAATGCAATTCCAGTCTACCTCCTGAACTCGGTTTCCTGCAATTCTGCCCCGCTTTCAAGTCCTCTTGGCAGCCTTACTTCAGTATATTTTTGGACGATAGCTGTCATTTATAACTCTGCAGGTTTGTGAATTACAGTGACCCTGAGCTCCTTTCTTCAACTTGCTTTCTTGCGAGCTGGCCGCAACACCGCAGGATTGCTTCAGGCCCTAATCTGGTTCCGGCACGGCACGCTGAGCCTTTGGTTAATTCCTCTTCCTGGTGGGAAATGAGAGTTAAATTTGCCCGTCCAGACACCTCCAGCTAGTCTCTCATTGGTTCTCCCTATTCCTGTTCATCTTCCGCAGAAATTGCAAACTGGGCCAAACAGGAGGTTAAAGGCACTGACTCTCCAAGTCGGGAGAGTGTTAGTAAATCGTCTGGAATGTTGCACCCGAGAAACAGGGGACGAGAACGGAGACATATTTGAACACGTCTCCCGATCACATGGTTGATCATACTCTGGGTTCCACATGCATGTTTTAGCTGAAGGAAGAATCCCTTAAAGCTGGAGAGTTGAGACCCGTGGAATGGGTACCGTGCAATATGACTTCAAAGGTTCTTCATTTGCTCACCGAACCTCTCCAATTCTACCACTGCTGCGTTTATGCCCCCGTACACACGCTTGATTCTCTTTCGGAGACATAGCAATCCATAGGTTTTAAGATACTTACTAGTCAGGTACATTCTTAGGCGTTTAATATGGGGTGTTGAGTCCATTTCGTTGAGCAAGGAGTAGCTCTTGTCTATTCCATATTTGGCTTAAGGTACTTTATCTGTGCTCATTTCAATCTCTGGTTTTATGCAGCACCCCAACTCACCTTTCCCCTTAAGCAAGCATAAGTTGGTTTTCTAAATTTGAGACCCTGTTCTGTTTTGTAATCCAGTTCCTGTGTAGCCAAGTTTACATTCCGTGTATTAGTGATATCTTATGATGTTTCTTTTTCTGTGTGACTTCTTTCAGTTAGAATCATCATACCTGAATCGACTCATTATGCTGCTACGGGCCTGATGACATAGAGGTCATTGCTGAGTGATATTGCATTGTACGTAAGTACCACAACTTCTTCATCCATTTTTCACTTTCTGCGATATTGAACTTGTACCGTAAACGAGGTTTTGTAAACAGAGCCGTCCCAAACTTTGGGGTGGCTGTGTCTTTTTGATTTTCATTTCCCTAAGCTATAGGACCATAAGTGGAAGTGCCCTAGGCTCTGTTGCTTTGTTTTTTAGATGTTTCAGGAAACACATACACTTCTCCCCAGTGGCTGTTGGCAATTTACATCCCGCCCATCAGCATAACAAGGCTCCCAGTTCTCCATGGCCTGTCCTGCCTTTCTGGATTTTACACTTTTTTCAGATGGCCCTATTGACCCGGGGGAAGTGAGACTTCATTGTAGTGCAGATTTCCTTTGCAAGCTTGCTTGGTTGGCCATAAAGGGCGTATGCGTTTTTTCCTGAATATATTCAGGAAAAAACGCATACGCCCTTTTTGGCCAAGTGCATCATTGTGGACGTTCTGCCTCTTTTCCTATGCTTTCAATGCAATTCCAGTCTACCTCCTGAAATCGGTTTCCTGCAATTCTGCCCCACTTTCAAGTCCTCTTGGCAGCCTTACTTCAGTATATTTTTGGACGATAGCTGTCATTTATAACTCTGCAGGTTTGTGAATTACAGTGTCCCGGAGCTCCTTTCCTCAACTCGATTTCTTGTGAGCTGGCCGCAACACCGCAGGATTGCTTCAGGCCCTAATCTGGTTCCGGCACTGCACGCTGAGCCTTTGGTTAATTCCTCTTCCTGGTGGGAAATGAGAGTTAAATTTGCCCGTCCAGACACCTCCAGCTAGTCTCTCATTGGTTCTCCCTATTCCTGTTCATCTTCCGCAGAAATTCCAAACTGGGCCAAACAGGAGGTTAAAGGCACTGACTCTCCAAGTCGGGAGAGTGTTAGTAAAGCGTCTGGAATGTTGCACCCGAGTACCAGAGGACGAGAACGGAGACATATTTGAACACGTCTCCCGATCACACGGTTGATCATACTCTGGGTTCCACATGCATGTTTTAGCTGAAGGAAGAATCCCTTAAACCTGGAGAGTTGAGACCCGTGGAATGGGTACCATGCAATATGAATTCAGAGGGTCTTCATTTGCTCACCGAACCTCTCCAATCCTATCACTGCTGCGTTTATGCCCCTGTACACACACTTGATTCTCTTTCGGAGACATAGCAATCCATAGGTTTTAAGATACTTACTAGTCAGGTACATTCTTAGGCGTTTAATATGGGGTGTTGAGTCCATTTCGTTGAGCAAGGAGTAGCTCTTGTCTATTCCATATTTGGCTTAAGGAACTTTATCTGTGCTCATTTCAATCTCTGGTTTTATGCAGCACCCCAACTCACCTTTCCCCTTAAGCAAGCATAAGTTGGTTTTCTAAATTTGAGACCCTGTTCTGTTTTGTAATCCAGTTCCTGTGTAGCCAAGTTTACATTCCGTGTATTAGTGATATCTTATGATGTTTCTTTTTCTGTGTGACTTATTTCAGTTAGAATCATCATACCTGAATGCACTCATTATGCTGCTACGGGCCTGATGACATAGATGTCATTGCTGAGTGATATTGCATTGTACGTAAGTACCAAACTTCTTCATCCATTTTTCACTTTCTGCGATATTGAACTTGTACCGTAAACGAGGTTCTTGTAAACAGAGCCGTCCCAAACTTTGGGGTGGCTGTGTCTTTTTGATTTTCATTTCCCTAAGCTATAGGACCATAAGTGGAAGTGCCCTAGGCTCTGTTGCTTTGTTTTTTAGATGTTTCAGGAAACACATACACTTCTCCCGAGTGGCTGTTGGCAATTTACATCCCGCCCATCAGCATAACAAGGCTCCCAGTTCTCCATGGCCTGTCCTGCCTTTCTGGATTTTACACTTTTTTCAGATGGCCCTTTTGACCGGGGGGAAGTGAGACTTCATTGTAGTGCAGATTTCCTTTGCAAGCTTGCTTGGTTGGCCAAAAAGGACGTATGCGTTTTTTCCTGAATATATTCAGGAAAAAACGCATACGCCCTTTTTGGCCAAGTGCATCATTGTGGACGTTCTGCCTCTTTTCCTATGCTTTAAATGCAATTCCAGTCTACCTCCTGAAATCGGTTTCCTGCAATTCTGCCCCGCTTTCAAGTCCTCTTGGCAGCCTTACTTCAGTATATTTTTGGACGATAGCTGTCATTTATAACTCTGCAGGTTTGTGAATTACAGTGCCCCTGAGCTCCTTTCTTCAACTCGCTTTCTTGTGAGCTGGCCGCAACACCGCAGGATTGCTTCAGGCCCTAATCTGGTTCCGGCACGGCACGCTGAGCCTTTGGTTAATTCCTCTTCCTGGTGGGAAATGAGAGTTAAATTTGCCCGTCCAGACACCTCCAGCTAGTCTCTCATTGGTTCTCCCTATTCCTGTTCATCTTCCGCAGAAATTGCAAACTGGGCCAAACAGGAGGTTAAAGGCACTGACTCTCCAAGTCGGGAGAGTGTTAGTAAAGCGTCTGGAATGTTGCACCCGAGTACCAGGGGACGAGAACGGAGACATATTTGAACACGTCTCCCGATCACACGGTTGATCATACTCTGGGTTCCACATGCATGTTTTAGCTGAAGGAAGAATCCCTTAAACCTGGAGAGTTGTGACCCGTGGAATGGGTACCATGCAATATGACTTCAGAGGGTCTTCATTTGCTCACCGAACCTCTCCAATCCTATCACTGCTGCGTTTATGCCCCTGTACACACGCTTGATTCTCTTTCGGAGACATAGCAATCCATAGGTTTTAAGATACTTACTAGTTAGGTACATTCTTAGGCGTTTAATATGGGGTGTTGAGTCCATTTCGTTGAGCAAGGAGTAGCTCTTGTCTATTCCATATTTGGCTTAAGGAACTTTATCTGTGCTCATTACAATCTCTGGTTTTATGCAGCACCCCAACTCACCTTTCCTCTTAAGCAAGCATAAGTTGGTTTTCTAAATTTGAGACCCTGTTCTGTTTTGTAATCCAGTTCCTGTGTAGCCAAGTTTACATTCCGTGTATTAGTGATATCTTATGATGTTTCTTTTTCTGTGTGACTTATTTCAGGTAGAATCATCATACCTGAATCCACTCATTATGCTGCTACGTGCCTGATGACATAGATGTCATTGCTGAGTGATATTGCATTGTACGTAAGTACCACAGCTTCTTTATCCATTTTTCACTTTCTGCAATATTGAACTTGTACCATAAAGGAGGTTCTTGTATACAGAGCCGTCCCAAACTTTGGGGTGGCTGTGTCTTTTTGATTTTAATTTCCTTAAGCTATAGGACCATAAGTGGAAGTGCCCTAGGCTCTGTTGCTTTGTTTTTTAGATGTTTCAGGAAACACCATACACTTCTGCCGAGTGACTGTTGGAAATTTACATCCCGCCCATCAGCATAACAAGGCTCCCAGTTCTCTATGGCCTGTCCTGCCTTTCTGGATTTTACACTTTTTTCAGATGGCCCTTTTGACCGGGGGGAAGTGAGACTTCATTGTAGTGCAGATTTCCTTTGCAAGCTTGCTTGGTTGGCCAAAAAGGGCGTATGCGTTTTTTCCTGAATAGGAAAAAACGCATACGCCCTTTTAGGCCAAGTGCATCATTGTGGACGTTCTGCCTCTTTTCCTATGCTTTAAATGCAATTCCAGTCTACCTCCTGAAATCGGTTTCCTGCAATTCTGCCCCGCTTTCAAGTCCTCTTGGCAGCCTTACTTCAGTATATTTTTGGACGATAGCTGTCATTTATAACTCTGCAGGTTTGTGAATTACAGTGCCCCTGAACTCCTTCCTTCAACTCGCTTCCTTGTGAGCTGGCCGCAACACCGCAGGATTGCTTCAGGCCCTAATCTGGTTCCGACATGGCACGCTGAGCCTTTGGTTAATTCCTCATCCTGGTGGGAAATGAGAGTTAAATTTGCCCGTCCAGACACCTCCAGCTAGTCTCTCATTGGTTCTCCCTATTCCTGTTCATCTTCCGCAGAAATTGCAAACTGGGCCAAACAGGAGGTTAAAGGGACTGACTCTCCAAGTCGGGAGAGTGTTAGTAAAGCGTCTGGAATGTTGCACCCGAGGACCAGGGGACGAGAACGGAGACGTATTTGAAGACGTCTCCCGATCACACGGTTGATCATACTCTGGGTTCCACATGCATGTTTTAGCTGAAGGAAGAATCCCTTAAACCTGTAGAGTTGAGACCCGTGGAATGGGTACCATGCAATATGACTTCAAAGGGTCTTCATTTGCTCACCGAACTGCTCCAATCCTATCACTGCTGCGTTTATTCCCCTCTACACACGCTTGATTCCCTTTCGGAGACATAGCAATCCATAGGTTTTAAGATACTTACTAGTCAGGTACATTCTTAGGCGTTTAATATGGGGTGTTAAGTCCATTTCATTGAGCAAGGAGTAGCTCTTGTCTATTCCATATTTGGCTTAAGGAACTTTATCTGTGCTCATTTCAATCTCTGGTTTTATGCAGCACCCCAACTCACCTTTCCCCTTAAGCAAGCATAAGTTGGTTTTCTAAATTTGAGACCCTGTTCTGTTTTGTAATCCAGTTCCTGTGTAGCCATGTTTACATTGCGTGTATTAGTGATATCTTATGATGTTTCTTTTTCTGTGTGACTTCTTTCAGTTAGAATCATCATAGCTGAATCCACTCATTATGCTGCTACGGGCCTGATGACATAGATGTCATTGCTGAGTGATATTGCATTGTACGTAAGTACCACAACTTCTTCATCCATTTTTCACTTTCTGTGATATTGAACTTGTACCGTAAATGAGGTTCTTGTAAACAGAGCCGTCCCAAACTTTGGGGTGGCTGTGTCTTTTTGATTTTCATTTCCCTAAGCTATAGGACCATAAGTGGAAGTGCCCTAGGCTCTGTTGCTTTGTTTTTTAGATGTGTCAGGAAACACCATACACTTCTCCCGAGTGGCTGTTGGCAATTTACATCCCGCCCATCAGCATAACAAGGCTCCCAGTTCTCCATGGCCTGTCCTGCCTTTCTGGATTTTAAACTTTTTTCAGATGGCCCTTATGACCGAGGGGAAGTGAGACTTCATTGTAGTGCAGATTTCCTTTGCAAGCTTGCTTGGTTGGCCAAAAAGCGCGTATGCGTTTTTTCCTGAATATATTCAGGAAAAAACGCATACGCCCTTTTTGGCCAAGTGCATCATTGTGGACGTTCTGCCTCTTTTCCTATGCTTTCAATGCAATTCCAGTCTACCTCCTGAACTCGGTTTCCTGCAATTCTGCCCCGCTTTCAAGTCCTCTTGGCAGCCTTACTTCAGTATATTTTTGGACAATAGCTGTCATTTATAACTCTGCAGGTTTGTGAATTACAGTGACCCTGAGCTCCTTTCTTCAACTTGCTTTCTTGCGAGCTGGCCGCAACACCGCAGGATTGCTTCAGGCCCTAATCTGGTTCCGGCACGGCACGCTGAGCCTTTGTTTAATTCCTCTTCCTGGTGGGAAATGAGAGTTAAATTTGCCCGTCCAGACACCTCCAGCTAGTCTCTCATTGGTTCTCCCTATTCCTGTTCATCTTCCGCAGAAATTGCAAACTGGGCCAAACAGGAGGTTAAAGGCACTGACTCTCCAAGTCGGGAGAGTGTTAGTAAAGCGTCTGGAATGTTGCACCCGAGTACCAGAGGACGAGAACGGAGACATATTTGAACACATCTCCCGATCACACGGTTGATCATACTCTGGGTTCCACATGCATGTTTTAGCTGAAGGAAGAATCCCTTAAACCTGGAGAGTTGAGACCCGTGGAATGGGTACCATGCAATATGAATTCAGAGGGTCTTCATTTGCTCACCGAACCTCTCCAATCCTATCACTGCTGCGTTTATGCCCCTGTACACACACTTGATTCTCTTTCGGAGACATAGCAATCCATAGGTTTTAAGATACTTACTAGTCAGGTACATTCTTAGGCGTTTAATATGGGGTGTTGAGTCCATTTCGTTGAGCAAGGAGTAGCTCTTGTCTATTCCATATTTGGCTTAAGGAACTTTATCTGTGCTCATTTCAATCTCTGGTTTTATGCAGCACCCCAACTCACCTTTCCCCTTAAGCAAGCATAAGTTGGTTTTCTAAATTTGAGACCCTGTTCTGTTTTGTAATCCAGTTCCTGTGTAGCCAAGTTTACATTCCGTGTATTAGTGATATCTTATGATGTTTCTTTTTCTGTGTGACTTATTTCAGTTAGAATCATCATACCTGAATCCACTCATTATGCTGCTACGGGCCTGATGACATAGATGTCATTGCTGAGTGATATTGCATTGTACGTAAGTACCAAACTTCTTCATCCATTTTTCACTTTCTGCGATATTGAACTTGTACCATAAACGAGGTTCTTGTATACAGAGCCGTCCCAAAATTGGGGTGGCTGTGTCTTTTTTATTTTAATTTCCTTAAGCTATAGGACCATAAGTGGAAGTGCCCTAGGCTCTGTTGCTTTGTTTTTTAGATGTTTCAGGAAACACCATACACTTCTGCCTAGTGACTGTTGGCAATTTACATCCCGCCCATCAGCATAACAAGGCTCCCAGTTCTCCATGGCCTGTCCTGCCTTTCTGGATTTTACACTTTTTTCAGATGGCCCTTTTGACCGGGGGGAAGTGAGACTTCATTGTAGTGCAGATTTCCTTTGCAAGCTTGCTTGGTTGGCCAAAAAGGGCGTATGCGTTTTTTCCTGAATAGGAAAAAACGCATACGCCCTTTTTGGCCAAGTGCATCATTGTGGACGTTCTGCCTCTTTTCCTATGCTTTAAATGCAATTCCAGTCTACCTCCTGAAATCGGTTTCCTGCAATTCTGCCCCGCTTTCAAGTCCTCTTGGCAGCCTTACTTCAGTCTATTTTTGGACGATAGCTGTCATTTATAACTCTGCAGGTTTGTGAATTACAGTGCCCCTGAGCTCCTTTCTTCAACTCGCTTTCTTGTGAGCTGGCCGCAACACCGCAGGATTGCTTCAGGCCCTAATCTGGTTCCGGCACGGCACGCTGAGCCTTTGGTTAATTCCTCTTCCTGGTGGGAAATGAGAGTTAAATTTGCCCGTCCAGACACCTCCAGCTAGTCTCTCATTGGTTCTCCCTATTCCTGTTCATCTTCCGCAGAAATTGCAAACTGGGCCAAACAGGAGGTTAAAGGCACTGACTCTCCAAGTCGGGAGAGTGTTAGTAAAGCATCTGGAATGTTGCACCCGAGTACCAGGGGACGAGAACGGAGACATATTTGAACACGTCTCCCGATCACACGGTTGATCATACTCTGGGTTCCACATGCATGTTTTAGCTGAAGGAAGAATCCCTTAAACCTGGAGAGTTGTGACCCGTGGAATGGGTACCATGCAATATGACTTCAAAGGGTCTTCATTTGCTCACCGAACCTCTCCAATCCTATCACTGCTGCGTTTATGCCCCTGTACACACGCTTGATTCTCTTTCGGAGACATAGCAATCCATAGGTTTTAAGATACTTACTAGTTAGGTACATTCTTAGGCGTTTAATATGGGGTATTGAGTCCATTTCGTTGAGCAAGGAGTAGCTCTTGTCTATTCCATATTTGGCTTAAGGAACTTTATCTGTGCTCATTACAATCTCTGGTTTTATGCAGCACCCCAACTCACCTTTCCTCTTAAGCAAGCATAAGTTGGTTTTCTAAATTTGAGACCCTGTTCTGTTTTGTAATCCAGTTCCTGTGTAGCCAAGTTTACATTCCGTGTATTAGTGATATCTTATGATGTTTCTTTTTCTGTGTGACTTATTTCAGGTAGAATCATCATACCTGAATCCACTCATTATGCTGCTACGTGCCTGATGACATAGATGTCATTGCTGAGTGATATTGCATTGTACGTAAGTACCACAGCTTCTTCATCCATTTTTCACTTTCTGCAATATTGAACTTGTACCGTAAACGAGGTTCTTGTAAACAGAGCCGTCCCAAACTTTGGGGTGGCTGTGTCTTTTTGATTTTCATTTCCCTAAGCTATAGGACCATAAGTGGAAGTGCCCTAGGCTCTGTTGCTTTGTTTTTTAGATGTTTCAGGAAACACATACACTTCTCCCGAGTGGCTGTTGGCAATTTACATCCCGCCCATCAGCATAACAAGCCTCCCAGTTCTCCATGGCCTGTCCTGCCTTTCTGGATTTTACACTTTTTTCAGATGGCCCTTTTGACCGGGGGGAAGTGAGACTTCATTGTAGTGCAGATTTCCTTTGCAAGCTTGCTTGGTTGGCCAAAAAGGGCGTATGCGTTTTTTCCTGAATATATTCAGGAAAAAACGAATACGCCCTTTTTGGCCAAGTGCATCATTGTGGACGTTCTGCCTCTTTTCCTATGCTTTAAATGCAATTCCAGTCTACCTCCTGAAATCGGTTTCCTGCAATTCTGCCCCGCTTTCAAGTCCTCTTGGCAGCCTTACTTCAGTATATTTTTGGACGATAGCTGTCATTTATAACTCTGCAGGTTTGTGAATTACAGTGCCCCTGAGCTCCTTTCTTCAACTCGATTTCTTGTGAGCTGGCCGCAACACCGCAAGATTGCTTCAGGCCCTAATCTGGTTCCGGCACGGCACGCTGAGCCTTTGGTTAATTCCTCTTCCTGGTGGGAAATGAGAGTTAAATTTGCCCGTCCAGACACCTCCAGCTAGTCTCTCATTGGTTCTCCCTATTCCTGTTCATCTTCCGCAGAAATTGCAAACTGGGCCAAACAGGAGGTTAAAGGCACTGACTCTCCAAGTCGGGAGAGTGTTAGTAAAGCGTCTGGAATGTTGCAACCGAGTACCAGGGGACGAGAACGGAGACATATTTGAACACGTCTCCCGATCACACGGTTGATCATACTCTGAGTTCCACATGCATGTTTTAGCTGAAGGAAGAATCCCTTAAACCTGGAGAGTTGAGACCTGTGGAATGGGTACCATGCAATATGACTTCAAAGGGTCTTCATTTGCTCACCGAACCTCTCCAATCCTATCACTGCTGCGTTTATTCCCCTCTACACACGCTTGATTCCCTTTCGGAGATATAGCAATCCATAGGTTTTAAGATACTTACTAGTCAGGTACATTCTTAGGCGCTTAATATGGGGTGTTGAGTCCATTTCGTTGAGCAAGGAGTAGCTCTTGTCTATTCCATATTTGGCTTAAGTAACATTATCTGTGCTCATTACAATCTCTGGTTTTATGCAGCACCCCAACTCACCTTTCCTCTTAAGCAAGCATAAGTTGGTTTTCTAAATTTGAGACCCTGTTCTGTTTTGTAATCCAGTTCCTGTGTAGCCAAGTTTACATTCCGTGTATTAGTGATATCTTATGATGTTTCTTTTTCTGTGTGACTTATTTCAGGTAGAATCATCATACCTGAATCCACTCATTATGCTGCTACGTGCCTGATGACATAGATGTCATTGCTGAGTGATATTGCATTGTACGTAAGTACCACAGCTTCTTCATCCATTTTTCACTTTCTGCGATATTGAACTTGTACCGTAAACGAGGTTCTTGTAAACAGAGCCGTCCCAAACTTTGGGGTGGCTGTGTCTTTTTGATTTTCATTTCCCTAAGCTATAGGACCATAAGTGGAAGTGCCCTAGGCTCTGTTGCTTTGTTTTTTAGATGTTTCAGGAAACACATACACTTCTCCCGAGTGGCTGTTGGCAATTTACATCCCGCCCATCAGCATAACAAGGCTCCCAGTTCTCCATGGCCTGTCCTGCCTTTCTGGATTTTACACTTTTTTCAGATGGCCCTTTTGACCGGGGGGAAGTGAGACTTCATTGTAGTGCAGATTTCCTTTGCAAGCTTGCTTGGTTGGCCAAAAAGGGCGTATGCGTTTTTTCCTGAATATATTCAGGAAAAAACGCATACGCCCTTTTTGGCCAAGTGCATCATTGTGGACGTTCTGCCTCTTTTCCTATGCTTTAAATGCAATTCCAGTCTACCTCCTGAAATCGGTTTCCTGCAATTCTGCCCCGCTTTAAAGTCCTCTTGGCAGCCTTACTTCAGTATATTTTTGGACGATAGCTGTCATTTATAACTCTGCAGGTTTGTGAATTACAGTGCCCCTGAGCTCCTTTCTTCAACTCGCTTTCTTGTGAGCTGGCCGCAACACCGCAAGATTGCTTCAGGCCCTAATCTGGTTCCGGCATGGCACGCTGAGCCTTTGGTTAATTCCTCTTCCTGGTGGGAAATGAGAGTTAAATTTGCCCGTCCAGACACCTCCAGCTAGTCTCTCATTGGTTCTCCCTATTCCTGTTCATCTTCCGCAGAAATTGCAAACTGGGCCAAACAGGAGGTTAAAGGCACTGACTCTCCAAGTCGGGAGAGTGTTAGTAAAGCGTCTGGAATGTTGCACCCGAGTACCAGGGGACGAGAACGGAGACATATTTGAACACGTCTCCCGATCACACGGTTGATCATACTCTGAGTTCCACATGCATGTTTTAGCTGAAGGAAGAATCCCTTAAACCTGGAGAGTTGAGACCCGTGGAATGGGTACCATGCAATATGACTTCAAAGGGTCTTCATTTGCTCACCGAACCTCTCCAATCCTATCACTGCTGCGTTTATTCCCCTCTACACACGCTTGATTCCCTTTCGGAGATATAGCAATCCATAGGTTTTAAGATACTTACTAGTCAGGTACATTCTTAGGCGCTTAATATGGGGTGTTGAGTCCATTTCGTTGAGCAAGGAGTAGCTCTTGTCTATTCCATATTTGGCTTAAGTAACATTATCTGTGCTCATTACAATCTCTGGTTTTATGCAGCACCCCAACTCACCTTTCCCCTTAAGCAAGCATAAGTTTGTTTTCTAAATTTGAGACCCTGTTCTGTTTTGTAATCCAGTTCCTGTGTAGCCAAGTTTACATTCCGTGTATTAGTGATATCTTATGATATTTCTTTTTCTGTGTGACTTATTTCAGGTAGAATCATCATACCTGAATCCACTCATTATGCTGCTACGTGCCTGATGACATAGATGTCATTGCTGAGTGATATTGCTTTGTACGTAAGTACCACAGCTTCTTCATCCATTTTTCAGTTTCTGCGATATTGAACTTGTACCGTAAACGAGGTTCTTGTAAACAGAGCCGTCCCAAACTTTGGGGTGGCTGTGTCTTTTTGATTTTCATTTCCCTAAGCTATTGGACCATAAGTGGAAGTGCCCTAGGCTCTGTTGCTTTGTTTTTTAGATGTTTCAGGAAACACATACACTTCTCCCGAGTGGCTGTTGGCAATTTACATCCCGCCCATCAGCATAACAAGGCTCCCAGTTCTCCATGGCCTGTCCTGCCTTTCTGGATTTTACACTTTTTTCAGATGGCCCTTTTGACCGGGGGGAAGTGAGACTTCACTGTAGTGCAGATTTCCTTTGCAAGCTTGCTTGGTTGGCCAAAAAGGGCGTATGCGTTTTTTCCTGAATATATTCAGGAAAAAACGCATACGCCCTTTTTGGCCAAGTGCATCATTGTGGACGTTCTGCCTCTTTTCCTATGCTTTAAATGCAATTCCAGTCTACCTCCTGAAATCGGTTTCCTGCAATTCTGCCCCGCTTTCGAGTCCTCTTGGCAGCCTTACTTCAGTATATTTTTGGACGATAGCTGTCATTTATAACTCTGCAGGTTTGTGAATTACAGTGCCCCTGAGCTCCTTTCCTCAACTCGCTTTCTTGTGAGCTGGCCGCAACACCGCAGGATTGCTTCAGGCCCTAATCTGGTTCCGGCACGGCACGCTGAGCCTTTGGTTAATTCCTCTTCCTGGTGGGAAATGAGAGTTAAATTTGCCCGTCCAGACACCTCCAGCTAGTCTCTCATTGGTTCTCCCTATTCCTGTTCATCTTCCGCAGAAATTGCAAACTGGGCCAAACAGGAGGTTAAAGGCACTGACTCTCCCAGTCGGGAGAGTGTTAGTAAAGCGTCTGGAATGTTGCACCCGAGTACCAGGGGATGAGAACGGAGACATATTTGAACACGTCTCCCGATCACACGGTTGATCATACTCTGAGTTCCACATGCATGTTTTAGCTGAAGGAAGAATCCCTTAAACCTGGAGAGTTGAGACCCGTGGAATGGGTACCATGCAATATGACTTCAAAGGGTCTTCATTTGCTCTCCGAACCTCTCCAATCCTATCACTGCTGCGTTTATTCCCCTCTACACACGCTTGATTCCCTTTCGGAGATATAGCAATCCATAGGTTTTAAGATACTTACTAGTCAGGTACATTCTTAGGCGCTTAATATGGGGTGTTGAGTCCATTTCGTTGAGCAAGGAGTAGCTCTTGTCTATTCCATATTTGGCTTAAGTAACATTATCTGTGCTCATTACAATCTCTGGTTTTATGCAGCACCCCAACTCACCTTTCCCCTTAAGCAAGCATAAGTTGGTTTTCTAAATTTGAGACCCTGTTCTGTTTTGTAATCCAGTTCCTGTGTAGCCAAGTTTACATTCCGTGTATTAGTGATATCTTATGATGTTTCTTTTTCTGTGTGACTTATTTCAGGTAGAATCATCATACCTGAATCCACTCATTATGCTGCTACGTGCCTGATGACATAGATGTCATTGCTGAGTGATATTGCTTTGTACGTAAGTACCACAGCTTCTTCATCCATTTTTCAGTTTCTGCGATATTGAACTTGTACCGTAAACGAGGTTCTTGTAAACAGAGCCGTCCCAAACTTTGGGGTGGCTGTGTCTTTTTGATTTTCATTTCCCTAAGCTATTGGACCATAAGTGGAAGTGCCCTAGGCTCTGTTGCTTTGTTTTTTAGATGTTTCAGGAAACACATACACTTCTCCCGAGTGGCTGTTGGCAATTTACATCCCGCCCATCAGCATAACAAGGCTCCCAGTTCTCCATGGCCTGTCCTGCCTTTCTGGATTTTACACTTTTTTCAGATGGCCCTTTTGACCGGGGGGAAGTGAGACTTCATTGTAGTGCAGATTTCCTTTGCAAGCTTGCTTGGTTGGCCAAAAAGGGCGTATGCGTTTTTTCCTGAATATATTCAGGAAAAAACGCATACGCCCTTTTTGGCCAAGTGCATCATTGTGGACGTTCTGCCTCTTTTCCTATGCTTTAAATGCAATTCCAGTCTACCTCCTGAAATCGGTTTCCTGCAATTCTGCCCCGATTTCAAGTCCTCTTGGCAGCCTTACTTCAGTATATTTTTGGACGATAGCTGTCATTTATAACTCTGCAGGTTTGTGAATTACAGTGCTCCGGAGCTCCTTTCCTCAACTCGCTTTCTTGTGAGCTGGCCGCAACACCGCAGGATTGCTTCAGGCCCTAATCTGGTTCCGGCACGGCACGCTGAGCCTTTGGTTAATTCCTCTTCCTGGTGGGAAATGAGAGTTAAATTTGCCCGTCCAGACACCTCCAGCTAGTCTCTCATTGGTTCTCGCTATTCCTGTTCATCTTCCGCAGAAATTGCAAACTGGGCCAAACAGGAGGTTAAAGGGACTGACTCTCCAAGTCGGGAGAGTGTTAGTAAAGCGTCTGGAATGTTGCACCTGAGTACCAGGGTACGAAAACTGAGACATATTTGAACAGGTCTCCCGATCACATGGTTGATCATACTCTAGGTTCCACATGCATGTTTTAGCTGAAGGAAGAATACCTTAAACCTGCGTAGTTGAAATCCGTGGAATGGGTACCATGCAATATGACTTCAAAGGGTCTTCATTTGCTCACCGAACCTCTCCAATCCTATCACTGCTGCGTTTATGCCCCTGTACACATGCTTGTTTCTCTTTCGGAGACATAGCAATCCATAGGTTTTAAGATACTTACTAGTCAGGTACATTCTTAGGCGTTTAATATGGGGTGTTGAGTCCATTTCGTTGAGCAAGGAGTAGCTCTTGTCTATTCCATATTTGGCTTAAGGAACGTTATCTGTGCTCATTACAATCTCTGGTTTTATGCAGCACCCCAACTCACCTTTCCTCTTAAGCAAGCATAAGTTGGTTTTCTAAATTTGAGACCCTGTTCTGTTTTGTAATCCAGTTCCTGTGTAGCCAAGTTTACATTCCGTGTATTAGTGATATCTTATGATGTTTCTTTTTCTGTTTGACTTATTTCAGGTAGAATCATCATACCTGAATCCACTCATTATGCTGCTACGTGCCTGATGACATAGATGTCATTGCTGAGTGATATTGCATTGTACGTAAGTACCACAGCTTCTTCATCCATTTTTCACTTTCTGCGATATTGAACTTGTACCGTAAACGAGGTTCTTGTAAACAGAGCCGTCCCAAACTTTGGGGTGGCTGTGTCTTTTTGATTTTCATTTCCCTAAGCTATAGGACCATAAGTGGAAGTGCCCTAGGCTCTGTTGCTTTGTTTTTTAGATGTTTCAGGAAACACATACACTTCTCCCGAGTGGCTGTTGGCAATTTACATCCCGCCCATCAGCATAACAAGCCTCCCAGTTCTCCATGGCCTGTCCTGCCTTTCTGGATTTTACACTTTTTTCAGATGGCCCTTTTGACCGGGGGGAAGTGAGACTTCATTGTAGTGCAGATTTCCTTTGCAAGCTTGCTTGGTTGGCCAAAAAGGGCGTATGCGTTTTTTCCTGAATATATTCAGGAAAAAACGCATACGCCCTTTTTGGCCAAGTGCATCATTGTGGACGTTCTGCCTCTTTTCCTATGCTTTAAATGCAATTCCAGTCTACCTCCTGAAATCGGTTTCCTGCAATTCTGCCCCGCTTTCAAGTCCTCTTGGCAGCCTTACTTCAGTATATTTTTGGACGATAGCTGTCATTTATAACTCTGCAGGTTTGTGAATTACAGTGCCCCTGAGCTCCTTTCTTCAACTCGCTTTCTTGTGAGCTGGTCGCAACACCGCAAGATTGCTTCAGGCCCTAATCTGGTTCCGGCACGGCACGCTGAGCCTTTGGTTAATTCCTCTTCCTGGTGGGAAATGAGAGTTAAATTTGCCCGTCCAGACACCTCCAGCTAGTCTCTCATTGGTTCTCCCTATTCCTGTTCATCTTCCGCAGAAATTGCAAACTGGGCCAAACAGGAGGTTAAAGGCACTGACTCTCCAAGTCGGGAGAGTGTTAGTAAAGCGTCTGGAATGTTGCACCCGAGTACCAGGGGACGAGAACGGAGACATATTTGAACACGTCTCCCGATCACACGGTTGATCATACTCTGAGTTCCACATGCATGTTTTAGCTGAAGGAAGAATCCCTTAAACCTGGAGAGTTGAGACCCGTGGAATGGGTACCATGCAATATGACTTCAAAGGGTCTTCATTTGCTCACCGAACCTCTCCAATCCTATCACTGCTGCATTTATTCCCCTCTACACACGCTTGATTCCCTTTCGGAGATATAGCAATCCATAGGTTTTAAGATACTTACTAGTCAGGTACATTCTTAGGCGCTTAATATGGGGTGTTGAGTCCATTTCGTTGAGCAAGGAGTAGCTCTTGTCTATTCCATATTTGGCTTAAGTAACATTATCTGTGCTCATTACAATCTCTGGTTTTATGCAGCACCCCAACTCACCTTTCCCCTTAAGCAAGCATAAGTTGGTTTTCTAAATTTGAGACCCTGTTCTGTTTTGTAATCCAGTTCCTGTGTAGCCAAGTTTACATTCCGTATATTAGTGATATCTTATGATATTTCTTTTTCTGTGTGACTTATTTCAGGTAGAATCATCATACCTGAATCCACTCATTATGCTGCTACTTGCCTGATGACATAGATGTCATTGCTGAGTGATATTGCTTTGTACGTAAGTACCACAGCTTCTTCATCCATTTTTCAGTTTCTGCGATATTGAACTTGTACCGTAAACGAGGTTCTTGTAAACAGAGCCGTCCCAAACTTTGGGGTGGCTGTGTCTTTTTGATTTTCATTTCCCTAAGCTATTGGACCATAAGTGGAAGTGCCCTAGGCTCTGTTGCTTTGTTTTTTAGATGTTTCAGGAAACACATACACTTCTCCCGAGTGGCTGTTGGCAATTTACCTCCCGCCCATCAGCATAACAAGGCTCCCAGTTCTCCATGGCCGGTCCTGCCTTTCTGGATTTTACACTTTTTTCAGATGGCCCTTTTGACCGGGGGGAAGTGAGACTTCATTGTAGTGCAGATTTCCTTTGCAAGCTTGCTTGGTTGGCCAAAAAGGGCGTATGCGTTTTTTCCTGAATATATTCAGGAAAAAAACGCATACGCCCTTTTTGGCCAAGTGCATCATTGTGGACGTTCTGCCTCTTTTCCTATGCTTTAAATGCAATTCCAGTCTACCTCCTGAAATCGGTTTCCTGCAATTCTGCCCCGCTTTCGAGTCCTCTTGGCAGCCTTACTTCAGTATATTTTTGGACGATAGCTGTCATTTATAACTCTGCAGGTTTGTGAATTACAGTGCCCCGGAGCTCCTTTCCTCAACTCGCTTTCTTGTGAGCTGGCCGCAACACCGCAGGATTGCTTCAGGCCCTAATATGGTTCCGGCACGGCACGCTGAGCCTTTGGTTAATTCCTCTTCCTGGTGGGAAATGAGAGTTAAATTTGCCCGTCCAGACACCTCCAGCTAGTCTCTCATTGGTTCTCGCTATTCCTGTTCATCTTCCGCAGAAATTGCAAACTGGGCCAAACAGGAGGTTAAAGGGACTGACTCTCCAAGTCGGGAGAGTGTTAGTAAAGCGTCTGGAATGTTGCACCTGAGTACCAGGGTACGAAAACTGAGACATATTTGAACAGGTCTCCCGATCACATGGTAGATCATACTCTAGGTTCCACATGCATGTTTTAGCTGAAGGAAGAATACCTTAAACCTGCGTAGTTGAAATCCGTGGAATGGGTACCATGCAATATGACTTCAAAGGGTCTTCATTTGCTCACCGAACCTCTCCAATCCTATCACTGCTGCGTTTATGCCCCTGTACACATGCTTGTTTCTCTTTCGGAGACATAGCAATCCATAGGTTTTAAGATACTTACTAGTCAGGTACATTCTTAGGCGTTTAATATGGGGTGTTGAGTCCATTTCGTTGAGCAAGGAGTAGCTCTTGTCTATTCCATATTTGGCTTAAGGAACTTTATCTGTGCTCATTTCAATCTCTGGTTTTATGCAGCACCCCAACTCACCTTTCCCCTTAAGCAAGCATAAGTTGGTTTTCTAAATTTGAGACCCTGTTCTGTTCTGTAATTCAGTTCCTGTGTAGCCAAGTTTACATTCCGTGTATTACTGATATCTTATGATGTTTCTTTTTCTGTGTGACCTATTTCAGTTAGAATCATCATACCTGAATCCACTCATTGTGCTGCTAAGGGCCTGATGACATAGATTTCATTGCTGAGTGATATTGCTTTGTAAGTAAATACCACAACTTCTTTATCCATTTTTCACTTTCTGCGATGTTGAACTTGTACTGTAAATGAGGTTCTTGTAAACAGAGGCGTCCCAAACTTTGGGGTGGCTGTGTCTTTTTGATTTTAATTTCCCTAAGCTATAGGACCATAAGTGGAAGTGCCCTAGGCTCTGTTGCTTTGTTTTTTAGATGTTTCAGGAAACACCATACACTTCTCCCGAGTGTCTGTTGGCAATTTACATCCCGCCCATCAGCATAACAAGCCTCCCAGTTCTCCATGGCCTGTCCTGCCTTTCTGGATTTTACACTTTTTTCAGATGGCCCTTTTGACCGGGGGGAAGTGAGACTTCATTGTAGTGCAGATTTCCTTTGCAAGCTTGCTTGGTTGGCCAAAAAGTGCGCATGCGTTTTTTCCTGAATATATTCAGGAAAAAACGCATACGCCCTTTTTGGCCAAGTGCATCATTGTGGACGTTCTGCCTCTTTTCCTATGCTTTCAATGCAATTCCAGTCTACCTCCTGAAATCGGTTTCCTGCAATTCTGCCCCGCTTTCAAGTCCTCTTGGCAGCCTTACTTCAGTCTATTTTTGGACGATAGCTGTCATTTATAACTCTGCAGGTTTGTGAATTACAGTGCCCCTGAGCTCCTTTCTTCAACTCGCTTTCTTTTGAGCTGGCCGCAACACCGCAGGATGGCTTCAGGCCCTAATCTGGTTCCGGCACGGCACGCTGAGCCTTTGGTTAATTCCTCTTCCTGGTGGGAAATGAGAGTTAAATTTGCCCGTCCAGACACCTCCAGCTAGTCTCTCATTGGTTCTCGCTATTCCTGTTCATCTTCCGCAGAAATTGCAAATTGGGCCAAACAGGAGGTTAAAGGGACTGACTCTCCAAGTCGGGAGAGTGTTACTAAAGCGTCGGGAATGTTGCACCCGAGGACCAGGGGAGAAAAACTGAGACATATTTGAACACGTCTCCCGTTCACATGGTTGATCATACTCTGGGTTCCACATGCATGTTTTAGCTGAAGGAAGAATACCTTAAACCTGGAGAGTTGAGACCCGTGTAATGGGTACCATGCAATATGACTTCAAAGGGTCTTCATTTGCTCACTGAACCTCTCCAATCCTATCACTGCTGCTTTTATGCCCCTGTACACATGCTTGATTCTCTTTCGGAGACATAGCAATCCATAGGTTTTAAGATACTTACTAGTCAGGTACATTCTTAGGCGTTTAATATGCGGTGTTGAGTCCATTTCGTTGAGCAAGGAGTAGCTCTTGTCTATTCCATATTTGGCTTAAGGAACTTTATCTGTGCTCATTTCAATCTCTGGTTTTATGCAGCACCCCAACTCACCTTTCCCCTTAAGCAAGCATATGTTGGTTTTCTAAATTTGAGACCCTGTTCTGTTTTGGAATTCAGTTCCTGTGTAGCCAAGTTTACATTCCGTGTATTAGTGATATCTTATGATGTTTCTTTTTCTGTGTGACTTATTTCAGTTAGAATCATCGTACCTGAATCCACTCATTATGCTGCTACGGGCCTGATGACATAGATTTTATTGCTGAGTGATACTGCATTGTACGTAAGTACCACAAGTTCTTTATCCATTTTTCACTTTCTGTGATATTGAACTTGTACGGGAAATGAGGTTCTTGTAAAGAGAGGCCTCCCAAACTTTGGGGTGGCTGTGTCTTTTTGATTTTAATTTCCCTAAGCTATAGGACCATAAGTGGAAGTGCCCTAGGCTCTGTTGCTTTGTTTTTTAGATGTTTCAGGAAACACCATACACTTCTCCCGAGTGTCTGTTGGCAATTTACATCCCACCCATCAACATAACATGGCTCCCAGTTCTCCATGGCCTGTCCTGCCTTTCTGGATTTTACACTTTTTTCAGATGGCCCTTTTGATCGGGGGGAATTGAGACTTCATTGTAGTGCAGATTTCCTTTGCAAGCTTGCTTGGTTGGCCAAAAAGGGCATATGCGTTTTTTCCTGAATATATTCAGGAAAAAACGCATACGCCCTTTTTGGCCAAGTGCATCATTGTGGACGTTCTGCCTCTTTTCCTATGCTTTCAATGTAATTCCAGTCTACCTCCTGAAATCGGTTTCTTGCAATTCTGCCCCGCTTTCAAGTCCTCTTGGCAGCCTTACTTCAGTCTATTTTTGGACGATAGCTGTCATTTATAACTCTGCAGGTTTGTGAATTACAGTACCCCTGAGCTCCTTTCTTCAACTCGCTTTCTTGTGACCTGGCCGCAACACCGCAGGATGGCTTCGGGCCCTAATCTGGTTCCGGCACGGCACGCTGAGCCTTTGGTTAATTCCTCTTCCTGGTGGGAAATGAGAGTTAAATTTGCCCGTCCAGACACCTCCAGCTAGTCTCTCATTGGTTCTCGCTATTCCTGTTCATCTTCCGCAGAAATTGCAAACTGGGCCAAACAGGAGGTTAAAGGGACTGACTCTCCAAGTCGGGAGAGTGTTAGTAAAGCGTCTGGAATGTTGCACCCGAGTACCAGGGTACGAAAACTGAGACATATTTGAACACGTCTCCCGATCACATGGTTGATCATACTCTAGGTTCCACATGCATGTTTTAGCTGAAGGAAGAATACCTTAAACCTGGGTTGTTGAAACCCGTGGAATGGGTACCATGCAATATGACTTCAAAGGGTCTTCATTTGCTCACCGAACCTCTCCAATCCTATCACTGCTGCCTTTATGCCCCTGTACACACGCTTGATTCTCTTTTGGAGACATAGCAATCCATAGGTTTTAAGATAGTTACTAGTCAGGTACATTCTTAGGCGTTTAATATGCGGTGTTGAGTGCATTTCGTTGAGCAAGGAGTAGGTCTTGTCTATTCCATATTTGGCTTAAGGAACTTTATCTGTGCTCATTTCAATCTCTGGTTTTATGCAGCACCCCAACTCACCTTTCCCCTTAAGCAAGCATAAGTTAGTTTTCTAAATTTGAGACCCTCTTCTGTTCTGTAATTCAGTTCCTGTATAGCCATGTTTACATTCCGTGTATTACTGATATCTTATGATGTTTCTTTTTCTGTGTGACCTATTTCTGTTAGAATCATCATACCTGAATCCACTCATTGTGCTGCTAAGGGCCTGATGACATAGATTTCATTGCTGAGTGATATTGCTTTGTAAGTAAATACCACAACTTCTTTATCCATTTTTCACTTTCTGCGATGTTGAACTTGTACGGTAAACGAGGTTCTTGTAAACAGAGGCGTCCCAAACTTTGGGGTGGCTGTGTCTTTTTGATTTTAATTTCCCTAAGCTATAGGACCATAAGTGGAAGTGCCCTAGGCTCTGTTGCTTTGTTTTTTAGATGTTTCAGGAAACACCATACACTTCTCCCGAGTGTCTGTTGGCAATTTACATCCCGCCCATCAGCATAACAAGGCTCCCAGTTCTCCATGGCCTGTCCTGCCTTTCTGGATTTTACACTTTTTTCAGATGGCCCTTTTGACCGGGAGGAAGTGAGACTTCATTGTAGTGCAGATTTCGTTTGCAAGCTTGCTTGGTTGGCCAAAAAGGGCGTATGCGTTTTTTCCTGAATATATTCAGGAAAAAACGCATACGCCCTTTTTGGCCAAGTGCATCATTGTGGAAGTTCTGCCTCTTTTCCTATGCTTTCAATGCAATTCCAGTCTACCTCCTGAAATCGGTTTCCTGCAATTCTGCCCCGCTTTCAAGTCCTCTTGGCAGCCTTACTTCAGTATATTTTTGGACGATAGCTGTCATTTATAACTCTGCAGGTTTGTGAATTACAGTGCCCATGAGCTCCTTTCTTCAACTCGCTTTCTTGTGACTTGGCCGCAACACCGCAGGATGGCTTAAGGCCCTAATCTGGTTCCGGCACGGCACGCTGAGCCTTTGGTTAATTCCTCTTCCTGGTGGGAAATGAGAGTTAAATTTGCCCGTCCAGACACCTCCAGCTAGTCTCTCATTGGTTCTCGCTATTCCTGTTCATCTTCCGCAGAAATTGCAAACTGGGCCAAACAGGAGGTTAAAGGGACTGACTCTCCAAGTCGGGAGAGTGTTAGTAAAGCGTCTGGAATGTTGCACCTGAGAACCAGGGTACGAAAACTGAGACATATTTGAACACGTCTCCCGATCACATGGTTGATCATACTCTAGGTTCCACATGCATGTTTTAGCTGAAGGAAGAATACCTTAAACCTGGAGAGTTGAGACCCGTGGAATGGATACCATGCAATATGACTTCAAAGGGTCTTCATTTGCTCACCGAACCTCTCCAATCCTGTCACTGCTGCGTTTATGCCCCTGTACGCATGCTTGATTCTCTTTCGGAGACATAGCAATCCATAGGTTTTAAGATACTTACTAGTCAGGTACATTCTTAGGCGTTTAATATGCGGTGTTGAGTCCATTTCGTTGAGCAAGGAGTAGCTCTTGTCTATTCCATATTTGGCTTAAGGAACTTTATCTGTGCTCATTTCAATCTCTGGTTTTATGCAGCACCCCAACTCACCTTTCCCCTTAAGCAGGCATAAGTTGGTTTTCTAAATTTGAGACCGTGTTCTGTTCTGTAATTCAGTTCCTGTGTAGCCAAGTTTATATTCCGTGTATTACTGATATCTTATGATGTTTCTTTTTCTGTGTGACTTATTTCAGTTAGAATCATCATACCTGAATCCACTCATTGTGCTGCTAAGGGCCTGATGACAGATTTCATTGCTGAGTGATATTGCTTTGTAAGTAAATACCACAACTTCTTTATCCATTTTTCACTTTCTGCGATGTTGAACTTGTACTGTAAACGAGGTTCTTGTAAACAGAGGCGTCCCAAACTTTGGGGTGGCTGTGTCTTTTTGATTTTAATTTCCCTAAGCTATAGGACCATAAGTGGAAGTGCCCTAGGCTCTGTTGCTTTGTTTTTTAGATGTTTCAGGAAACACCATACACTTCTCCCGAGTGTCTGTTGGCAATTTACATCCCGCCCATCAGCATAACAAGGCTCCCAGTTCTCCATGGCCTGTTCTGCCTTTCTGGGTTTTACACTTTTTTCAGATGGCCCTTTTGACCGGGGGGAAGTGAGACTTCATTGTAGTGTAGATTTCTTTACAAGTTTGCTTGGTTGGCCAAAAAGGGCGTATGCGTTTTTTCCTGAATATATTCAGGAAAAAACGCATACGCCCTTTTTGGCCAAGTGCATCATTGTGGACGTTCTGCCTCTTTTCCTATGCTTTCAATGCAATTCCAGTCTACCTCCTGAAATCGGTTTCCTGCAATTCTGCCCCGCTTTCAAGTCCTCTTGGCAGCCTTACTTCAGTATATTTTTGGACGATAGCTGTCATTTATAACTCTGCAGGTTTGTGAATTACAGAGCCCCTGAGCTCCTTTCTTCAACTCGCTTTCTTGTGAGCTGGCCGCAACACCACAGGATGGCTTCAGGCCCTAATCTGTTTCCGGCATGGCACGCTGAGCTTTTGGTTTATTCCTCTTCCCTGTGGGAAATGAGAGTTAAATTTGCCCGTTCAGACACCTCCAGCTAGTCTCTCATTGGTTCTCCCTATTCCTGTTCATCTTCTGCAGAAATTGCAAACTGGGCCAAACAGGAGGTTAAAGGCACTGACTCTCCAAGTCGGGAGAGTGTTAGTAAAGCGTCTGGAATGTTGCACCCGAATACCAGGGGACGAAAACTGAGACATATTTGAACACGTCTCCCGATCACACGGTTGATCATACTCTGGGTTCCACATGCATGTTTTAGCTGAAGGAAGAATACCTTAAACCTGGAGAGTTGAGACCCGTGTAATGGGTACCATGCAATATGACTTCAAAGGGTCTTCATTTGCTCACCGAACCTCTCCAATCCTATCACTGCTGCGTTTATGCCCCTGTACACACGCTTGATTCTCTTTTGGAGACATAGCAATCCATAGGTTTTAAGATACTTACTAGTCAGGTACATTCTTAGGCGTTTAATATGGGGTGTTGAGTCCATTTCGTTGAGCAAGGAGTAGCTCTTGTCTATTCCATATTTGGCTTAAGGAACTTTATCTGTGCTCATTTCAATCTCTGGTTTTATGCAGCACCCCAACTCACCTTTCCCCTTAAGCAAGCATAAGTTGGTTTTCTAAATTTGAGACCCTGTTCTGTTTTGGAATTCAGTTCCTGTGTAGCCAAGTTTACATTCCGTGTATTAGTGATATCTTATGATGTTTCTTTTTCTGTGTGACTTATTTCAGTTAGAATCATCGTACCTGAATCCACTCATTATGCTGCTATGGGCCTGATGACATAGATTTCTTTGCTGAGTGATACTGCATTGTATGTAAGTACCACAAGTTTTTTATCCATTTTTCACTTTCTGTGATATTGAACTTGTACGGTAAACGAGGTTCTTGTAAACAGAGGCGTCCCAAACTTTGGGGTGGCTGTGTCTTTTTGATTTTAATTTCCCTAAGCTATAGGACCATAAGTGAAAGTGCCCTAGGCTCTGTTGCTTTGTTTCTTAGATGTTTCAGGAAACACCATACACTTCTCCCGAGTGTCTGTTTGCAATTTACATCCCGCTCATCAGCATAAGAAGGCTCCCAGTTCTCCATGGCCTGTCCTGCCTTTCTGGATTTTACACTTTTTTCAGATGGCCCTTTTGACCGGGGGGAAGTGAGACTTCATTGTAGTGCAGATTTCCTTTGCAAGCTTGCTTGGTTGACCAAAAAGGGCGTATGCGTTTTTTCCTGAATATATTCAGGAAAAAACGCATACGCCCTTTTTGGCCAAGTGCATCATTGTGGACGTTCTGCCTCTTTTCCTATGCTTTCAATGCAATTCCAGTCTACCTCCTGAAATCGGTTTCCTGCAATTCAGCCCCGCTTTCAAGTCCTCTTGGCAGCCTTACTTCAGTATATTTTTGGACGATAGCTGTCATTTATAACTCTGCAGTTTTGTAAATTACAGTGCCCCTGAGCTCCTTTCTTCAACTCGCTTTCTTGTGACCTGGCCGCAACACCGCAGGATGGCTTCAGGCCCTAATCTGGTTCCGGCACGGCACGCTGAGCCTTTGGTTAATTCCTCTTCCTGGTGGGAAATGAGAGTTAAATTTCCCCGTCCAGACACCTCCAGCTAGTCTCTCATTGGTTCTCCCTATTCCTGTTCATCTTCCGCAGAAATTGCAAACTGGGCCAAACAGGAGGTTAAAGGCGCTGACTCTCCAAGTGGGGAGAGTGTTAGTAAAGCGTCTGGAATGTTGCACCCGAGTACCAGGGGAGGAAAACTGAGACATATTTGAACACGTCTCCCGTTCACACGGTTGATCATACTCTGGGTTCCACATGCATGTTTTAGCTGAAGGAAGAATACTTTAAACCTGGAGAGTTGAGACCCGTGGAATGGGTACCATGCAATATGACTTCAAAGGGTCTTCATTTGCTCACCGAACCTCTCCAATCCTATCACTGCTGCGTTTATGCCCCTGTACACACGCTTGATTCTCTTTTGGAGACATAGCAATCCATCGGTTTTAAGATACTTACTAGTCAGGTACATTCTTAGGCGTTTAATATGGGGTTTTGAGTCCATTTCGTTGAGCAAGGAGTAGCTCTTGTCTATTCCATATTTGGCTTAAGGAACTTTATCTGTGCTCATTTCAATCTCCTGTTTTATGCAGCACCCCAACTCACCTTTCCCCTTAAGCAAGCATAAGATGGTTTTCTAAATTTGAGACCCTGTTCTGTTCTGTAATTCAGTTCCTGAGTAGCCAAGTTTACATTCCGTGTATTACTGATATCTTATGATGTTTCTTTTTCTGTGTGACTTATTTCAGTTAGAATCATCATACCTGAATCCACTCATTGTGCTGCTAAGGGCCTGATGACATAGATTTCATTGCTGAGTGATACTGCATTGTACGTAAATACTACAAGTTCTTTATCCATTTTTCACTTTCTGTGATATTGAACTTGTACGGTAAATAAGGTTCTTGTAAACAGAGGCGTCCCAAACTTTGGGGTGGCTGTGTCTTTTTGATTTTAATTTCCCTAAGCTATAGGACCATAAGTGGAAGTGCCCTAGGCTCTGTTGCTTTGTTTTTTAGATGTTTCAGGAAACACCATACACTTCTCCAGAGTGTCTGTTGGCAGTTTACATCCCGCTCATCAGCATAACAAGGCTCCCAGTTCTCCATGGCCTGTCCTGCCTTTCTGGATTTTACACTTTTTACAGATGGCCCTTTTGACCGGGGTGAAGTGAGACTTCATTGTAGTGCAGATTTCCTTTGCAAGCTTGCTTGGTTGGCCAAAAAGGGCGTATGCGTTTTTTCCTGAATATATTCAGGAAAAAACGCATACGCCCTTTTTGGCCAAGTGCATCATTGTGGACGTTCTGCCTCTTTTCCTATGCTTTCAATGCAATTCCAGTCTACCTCCTGAAATCGGTTTCCTGCAATTCTGACCCGCTTTCAAGTCCTCTTGGCAGCCTTACTTCAGTATATTTTTGGACGATAGCTGTCATTTATAACTCTGCAGGTTTGTGAATTACAGTGTCCCTGAGCTCCTTTCTTCAACTCGCTTTCTTGTGACCTGGCCGCAACACTGCAGGATGGCTTCAGGCCCTAATCTGGTTCCGGCACGGCACGCTGAGCCTTTGGTTATTTCCTCTTCCTGGTGGGAAATGAGAGTTAAATTTGCCCGTCCAGACACCTCCAACTAGTCTCTCATTGGTTCTCCCTATTCCTGTTCATCTTCCGCAGAAATTGCAAACTGGGCCAAACAGGAGTTTAAAGGCGCTGACTCTCCAAGTGGGGAGAGTGTTAGTAAAGCGTCTGGAATGTTGCACCCGAGTACCAGGGGTCGAAAACTGAGACATATTTGAACACGTCTCCCGATCACATGGTTGATCATACTCTAGGTTCCACATGCATGTTTTAGCTGAAGGAAGAATACCTTAAACCTGGGTAGTTGAAACCCGTGGAATGGGTACCATGCAATATGACTTCAAAGGGTCTTCATTTGCTCACCGAACCTCTCCAATCCTATCACTGCTGCGTTTATGCCCCTGTACACACGCTTGATTCTCTTTTGGAGACATAGCAATCCATAGGTTTTAAGATACTTACTAGTCAGGTACATTCTTAGGCGTTTAATATGGGGTGTTGAGTCCATTTCGTTGAGCAAGGAGTAGCTCTTGTCTATTCCATATTTGGCTTAAGGAACTTTATCTGTGCGCATTTCAATCCTGGGTTTATGCAGCACCCCAACTCACCTTTCCCCTTAAGCAAGCATAAGTTGGTTTTCTAAATTTGAGACCCTGTTCTGTTTTGGAATTCAGTTCCTGTGTAGACAAGTTTACATTCCGTGTATTAGTGATATCTTATGATGTTTCTTTTTCTGTGTGACTTATTTCAGTTAGAATCATCATACCTGAATCCACTCATTATGCTGCTACGGGCCTGATGACATAGATTTCATTGCTCAGTGATACTGCATTGTACGTAAGTACCACAAGTTCTTTATCCATTTTTCATTTTCCGTGATATTGAACTTGTACTGTAAACGAGGTTCTTGTAAACAGAGGCGTCCCAAACTTTGGGGTGGCTGTGTCTTTTTGATTATAATTTCCCTAAGCTATAGGACCATAAGTGGAAGTGTCCTAGGCTCTGTTGCTTTGTTTTTTAGATGTTTCAGGAAACACCATACACTTCTCCCGAGTGGCTGTTGGCAATTTACATCCCGCCCATCAGCATAACAAGGCTCCCAGTTCTCCATGGCCTGTCCTGCCTTTCTGGATTTTACACTTTTTTCAGATGGCCCTTTTGACCGGGGGGGAAGTGAGACTTCATTGCAGTGCAGATTTCCTTTGCAAGTTTGTTTGGTTGGCCAAAAAGGGCGTATGCGTTCTTTCCTGAATATATTCAGGAAAAAACGCATACGCCCTTTTTGGCCAAGTGCATCATTGTGGACGTTCTGCCTCTTTTCCTATGCTTTCAATGCAATTCCAGTCTACCTCCTGAAATCGGTTTCCTGCAATTCTGCCCTGCTTTTAAGTCCTCTTGGCAGCCTTACTTCAGTATGTTTTTGGACGATAGCTGTCATTTATAACTCTGCAGGTTTGTGAATTACAGTGCCCCTGAGCTCCTTTCTTCAACTCGCTTTCTTGTGACCTGGCCGCAGCACCGCAGAATGGCTTCAGACCCTAATCTGGTTCCGGCACGGCACGCTGAGGCTTTGGTTAATTCCTCTTCCTGGTGGGAAATGAGAGTTAAATTTGCCCGTCCAGACACCTCCAGCTAGTCTCTCATTGGTTCTCGCTATTCCTGTTCATCTTCCGCAGAAATTGCAAACTGGGCCAAACAGGAGGTTAAAGGCACTGACTCTCCAAGTCGGGAGAGTGTTAGTAAAGCGTCTGGAATGTTGCACCCGAGTACCAGGGTACGAAAACTGAGACATATTTGAACACGTCTCCCGATCACATGGTTGATCATACTCTAGGTTCCACATGCATGTTTTAGCTGAAGGAAGAATACCTTAAACCTGGGTAGTTGAAACCCGTGGAATGGGTACCATGCAATATGACTTCAAAGGGTCTTCATTTGCTCACCGAACCTCTCCAATCCTATCACTGCTGCGTTTATGCCCCTGTACACATGCTTGATTCTCTTTCGGAGACATAGCCATCCATACGTTTTAAGATTCTTACTAGTCAGGTATATTCTTAGGCGTTTAATATGGGGTGTTGAGTCCATTTCGTTGAGCAAGGAGTACCTCTTGTCTATTCCATATTTGGCTTAAGGAACTTTATCTGTGCTCATTTCAATCTCTGGTTTTATGCAGCACCCCAACTCACCTTTACCCTTAAGCAAGCATAAGTTGGTTTTCTAAATTGGAGACCCTGTTCTGTTCTATAATTCAGTTCCTGAGTAGCCAAGTTTACATTCCGTGTATTACTGATATCTTATGATGTTTCTTTTCCTGTGTGACTTATTTCAGTTAGAATCATCATACCTGAATCCACTCATTGTGCTGCTAAGGGCCTGATGACATAGATTTCATTGCTGAGTGATATTGCATTGTACGTAAGTACCACAAGTTCTTTATCCATTTTTCACTTTCTGCGATATTGAACTTGTACCGTAAACGAGGTTCTTGTAAACAGAGGCGTCCCAAACTTTGGGGTGGCTGTGTCTTTTTAATTTTAATTTCCCTAATCTATAGGACCATAAGTTCAAGTGCCCTAGGCTCTGTTGCTTTGTTTTTTAGATGTTTCAGGAAACACCATACACTTCTCCAGAGTGGCTGTTGGCAATTTACATCCCGCCCATCAGCATAAGAAGGCTCCCAGTTCTCCATGCCCTGTCGTGCCTTTATGGATTTTACACTTTTTTCAGATGGCCCTTTTGACCAGGTGGAAGTGAGACTTCATTGTAGTGC
Source organism: Globicephala melas (assembly GCF_963455315.2). Classification (NCBI taxonomy): domain Eukaryota; kingdom Metazoa; phylum Chordata; class Mammalia; order Artiodactyla; family Delphinidae; genus Globicephala; species Globicephala melas. The sequence continues at coordinate 195,977 of NW_027207371.1, read as the reverse complement.
ACATTTCCTTTGCAAGCTTGCTTGGTTGGCCAACAAGTGTGTATGCATTTTTTCCTGAATATATTCAGGAAAAAACACATACGCCCTTTTTGGCCAAGTGCCTCATTGTCGAGGTTCTGACTCTCTTCATATGTTTTCAATGCAATTCCAGTCTACCTCCTGAAATCGGTTTCCTGCACTTCTGCCTTGCTTTCAATGTCTCTTCATAGCCTTACCTCAATATATTTTTTGAAAATAGTTGGCCTTTATAACTCTGCAGGTTTTTGAATTGTGGTGGCCCTTAGCCCCACTTTTCAGCTCTTATTTTTGTGGTCTTGCCCCATAACCACAGGATTCCTTGAAGCCCTATTTTTCTTCTGGGGCACCTTGCTGTGCCTTTGGTTAATTCTTCTTACTGATGTGGCATTAGAGTGACATGTGCCCATTGAAACCGCTACAGCTTGTTTCTCACTGGTTCCCCCTATTCCCATTCATCCTCCACACTAACTGCAGACTGTGCGATACCAGAACTTAAAGGCATTGACTCCATGTGGGGATGTTGTTAGTAAAGCGGCTGGAATGTCGATCCGCAGCCCCAGGAGAGGAAAAATGAGGTGCGTTTTAGAAACCTTTCCCGATCATATGGTATACCAGTCGCTGGGTTTCCCAAGCATGGTTTAGCTGTAGGAAGATTCCCTTCAACCTGGAGTGTTGGGACCCTTGGACTGAGTAGCATGAAGTATTGCATTAAACTTTCGGCAGTTGCTCACCAAAGCTCACCAATCCTCTCAGCCCCAAGTGTCCAGCCTTATGTCTTATCCAGCTGTGGGTTTATATGTGGTCAATCCAGGTTGCATCACAGCCCCTGAGCGAATTTTGTAAGAATTTTTCTCTTTCATTGTTTCAGCGTTTTCTTTTTAAAATTTATTTCTATAATGGGGTTTAGCTCATTTTCACTGCTGTGTTTGTGCCGCTCTGCACACACTTGATTCCCTTATGGAGATATATCAATACATGGGTTTTAAGATTCTTATTACTCAGATATATTTCTCTGCGGTGTATAGGGTGTGTTGAGGCCAGTTCATTGAGCAAGGTGTAGATCTTGTCTAATACCTATTTGGTTTATTGAACGGTATCTGTGCTAATTTCAAACTCTGGTTTTATGCATCACCCCACCTCTCCTTTCCCCTTAAGCTGACATAAGTGTGTTTTCTAAATGTGAGACACTGTTCTGTTCTGTAATTCATTTCTTGTGCAGCCATATTTACCCTCCCTCTATAAGTGATATCTTATGATATGTTTCTTTTTCTGTTTGACTTATTTCAAGTAGTATTATCGGACCTAAATCCACTCTTTATCCTTCTACTAGCCTTATTACATTGATTTCATGGTGAAGAGATATTCCATTGTACATAAGTACCACATCTTCTTTATCCATTGTTCTCTTTCCTGGGATATTTAAGGTGTACTGAAGTTGAGGTTCTTGTAAACAGAGTAGCCCTAAACTGTGGTGTGCTTGTGTCTTGTTGATTTTTAGACTTCCCTAGATATACTCCCATGATTGGAAGTGTCCTATGCTCTGTAGCTCTGTTTTTTAGATGATTTAGGAACCACCATACACTTCTCCAGAGTGGCTCTCGGCAGTTCACACACTGCCCATCAGCGTATAAAGGCTCCCTGTTCTCCATGGCCTGTCCTGCATTTCTGGTTTTTACAATTTTTTAGGATGGCCCTTTTGACCGGTGGGAAGTGAGACTTCTTTGTTGTGCACATTTGCATTGCTTGCTTGCTTCGTTGCCCATAAAGTGCGTATGCGTTTTTTCCTGGATATAATCAGGAAAAAACGCATACGCCCTTTTGGGCCAACTGCATCATTGTCGAAATTCTGCCGCTTTTCATGTGCGTTAAAGACGAGTCCAATCTATCTCTTGAAATCTGTTTCTTGCAATTCTGTCTTGCATTCAGATCCTCTTCTTTGCCTTACCTCAACATATTTTTGGACGTTAGTTTTCATTTATAACTCTGCAGGTTTGTGAATTGCAGTGACCCTGAGCTCCATTTTTTAAGTTGTTCTTTTGTGAGCTGGCCTCAAACCGGCAGGATTGCTTCAGGCTCTATTTTGGCTCTGGCGAGGCAGGCTGAGCCTTTCTTTAATTCTTATTCTTAATGGGAAATTAGAGTGATATGTGCCCGTCCAAACCCCTACAACTATTCTCTCATTGGTTCCCCCTCTTCCCGTTCATCCTCCTCACAATTTGCAAAATGTGTGAAACAGAAGTTGAAATGTGCTGATTCTCCAAGTGGGGAGATTCTAAGTAACGTGGCTGGAATGGTGAACAGGAGCACCAGGAGAGGATAAATGAGGTGCATTTTAGACACATCTCCCGATCACATGGTGTACAGTCCTCTGGGTTTTCCATGCATGTTTTAGCTGTAGGAAGATCCCTTGAACCTGCAGATTTGGGACCCATTGAATGGGTACCAGGTAGTATTACTTTAAAGGGTGTGCATTTCCTCACCCAACCTCACATTTCTCTTAGCGCAAACAGTTTCCAGCCTTATGTCTCATCCTGCTGTGGGTCTAGATGTGTTCAATCCATGTTGCATCACCGTCCCTGAGGAAAAGTTGTAAGAGGTTTTCTCTGTCTCTCTGTCGTTTATTTTTTTCAATTTATTACTATATTGGTTACAGCTGATTTTCAAAGCTCTGTTTCTTGCTGCTGTACATCCACTTGATTCACGTACAGAGAGTCATCAATAAATTCTTTTTCAGATTCTTACCAGTCGTATATATTCTTTTCCGGTGACTTGAGTGTGCTGAGTGCAGTTCTTTTAGCTACCGTGTAGGCCTTGTTGATTATCAGTTTGGTATTTGGAATGGTATCTTTGCTAATTTCAACCTCCTGGATGATGCCTCACCCCTCCCCACCTTTCCCGTTTAGCAGCCTTATGCGTGTTTTCTACATATTTGACTATGTTTTTGTTTTGTAATTTATTTCATGTGTAGCCATTTTGGATTCCACCTTTAAGTGATATCTTATGATATGTGTCTTTTTCTTTTTGAATTCTGTCACTTAGAATGATCATACGTAACTCCTCCGGAGTTGTTACAACTGGCCATATTTCATTGATTTCCAGGCTGAATAATATTCCACTCTACCTAAGTACCACATCTCTATCCATTTTTTCCCTCCAGAGACATTTAAGTTATATCCTAGTCGAGGATCTTTTAAACAGAGAGGGGGTAAACATTGGGGTGCCTGTGTCCTCTCGATTTTTGTTTTTCCCAAGATATACGCCCATGAGTGCAAGTGCCCTATGCTCTGTAGCTCATTTTTTAGATGCTTTAGTAAACACAATACACTTCTCCAGAATGGCCGTTGGCAATATACATTTCCACTATAAGTCTCACAGGGCTCCCTCTTCTCGTTGCCCTGTCCTGCATTTCTGTTGTTTACGCTTTATGAGGATGGCTCTTCTGACTGATGCGAAGTGATATCTTTTGTAGTATTGACTTCCAGTGCCCACCTGTTTGGTTGGCTAAAAAAGTGTATGCCCTTTTCTTGAATATATACAGAAAAAAAAACGCATACACCCTTTTTGGCCAACTGTAATGTTGGCAATGTTCAGCTCCTTTTCTTGTGCTTAATGGCGAGTCCTTTCTACCTCCTCAAATCCCTTTCCTGCCATTCTCCCTTGCTTACAAGTCCTTTTCTCTGACTTTCCTCAAGACATTTTTCAGTGATGGATATTTTCAACTCTGCAGTTTTGTGAATTTTACTGCCCCTGAGTTCCATTGTTCAACTTGTGTTTATGGGAACTGGCCACAAAGCAGCGGGATTTCCTCAAGCCCTATACTGTTTCCATGGGCAACCCTAGCCTTTGGTCAATTCGTCTTCCTGATTGGAAATTAGAGTGACATGTGCCTGTCTGAACACCTAGGACTTGTCTCTCATTGTTCCTCATCCTTCCGCTTCATCCTCTGGACAAATTCCAAACTGTACGCAACAGGATGTTGACAGTGCTGACATCTCCAAGTGGGGAGACTGTTAGTAAAGACGCTGGAGGGGTGAACCCGAGCACCAGGAGATGAGGAGATGAGATGCCTTTTCCAAACTCTTCCCGATCAGACGGTATACCATCCTCTGGGTGTGACAGCCATGTTTTAGCAGTAGGAAGAGTCCCATTCATGTAAGGAGAACACCAGGGCTTTTTCAAAATCAGTGTCTCCCCGAAACCCAAACTGGGGAAGTTTTTAAGCTACGGCTACACATATGTTCATTAAGGGCCTTGGGAAGTAGGCAGAGTCCAAACTTTAGATGATTGAAGTCTTCAGGGTCAGAAGCACTCACCACCAGCTTCCCTTAGGCTACACTTTAACTATCATTGATAGATGATGTCAATAAAAATATCTATTCTTTTTCAGATTATTTCCCCTTATAGGTTATTGCAAAATGTTGAGTGTAGTTCCCTGTGCTATACAGTAGTTCCTTGTTGATGATCTATTTTATACATAGCAGTGTGTATGTGTTAATTCCAAACTGTTAATTTATCCCTCCTCCCACCTTTCCCCTTTGGTAATAATAAATTATAAGATTTTATACTTCTCAGAAATGGGGGAGCTGAAAGAGAGGTATCATTTTCAATGGAAAAGCATTTAAAACAAGATTGAAGGTTTAACCAAGATTATTAGATGTACATCCTTGGAAAGAAATCACTTCGTTTCTCTAATATTGACCTGACAAATAAGACAAACCTTTTCACTGAACTTGCTTATAAAAAGTGATGGAAATATCAAATGGAAGTGTTAGAAACATCTTATTTTACCCGAGCCTTATACACTGTTCTATGTTAACTACAGTTTGGCTCACACATCTGTTCATTGAGGTTACAATAGTCTCAATTTCTGTTACTGATCCTCCAGAGTGGACCCCAACAAGTGTCCCCCTGCCCAGTGTCATTGGGGCCAACAGATCGAGACTGAGTTTGGTTCACAAGCAAAGGAAACTTTGTATTTTGATCAGAGAATGGAGAGGTGAGAGCATGCACTACCCCGTGGGCTGTGGGCTGGGCTGCTGTGTAGAGATCCTGTCAGAGTCAGTGGGAGGGAGGGAGGCGGCGGAGCTCTCGAGGGCCGGGTTGGCTGTAGCTCAGGCTCTATATCGTGGAGTCTGCACTGGGCCCCAGGAGCTGAGGTGTCGACCCAGCCATTCTGCACTAGGAAATCTGGTCTGAAGTGCCGGGTGTGGAACCTCTGCATGCGGGACCCTAGGAGCACGTGAAATTAGACAAAGCACAAAGGATAAAATAGGTTAGACTTGACTTTATTGCCCAGATTCTATTTTTATCTCTCAGGGATTTTTAATGGGCTTTGCTGGGGACAAACCCCTCCTCTGCCTTTTGTCCCGTTCCTCATTCTTGGAGTGCTGAGGGTGCAGACCCTTCTTCTGTAACTGCTGAGTGCTGAGTTGGGAGCCCTCATACCCTGGGGCGAGGGTCAGAGCTTCTCCCCAACAGCCTCCCGGTGACGTTGATTGTCCCCAGGACCCCTGCCTCCCTGCTCGTCCACCTGAGCACCAGCATTGGAAGTGTTATAGATTCTAATGACCTTTAAGGGTCCAGGAAAGAGATGTGCAGAGACGCTGTGGGGGCCGGTTTCACCCCGCCCCACATTTGTTCGGCCACCTTAGGCTGACCGTTTCTGCCAGCCTAGATGCTCTGACCAGTAGTCTGCGCTTTCTTCAATTAGGCCCCTGAATTAACGTACAAACAGCACCAGGTGTCAGAGCCCTGCCCGCTCAACTCCCAGACAGTCCAGGGTCAGTGGTGATAAGGACCATGATGGCTACTGAGTCAACAGCCTTTTGAAGTAAACAGGAGTCCAGCCGGTCTTATTGGCCACCATCATCACGGTGTCTGTAGGCTTTTCTATGGTGACAGTGTGATATACGGTTCCCCCGCCAAGATTATTAGCTCCCCTCTGGGTGCAGTAAGTCCTGCAAGCAGTAGTCTACTCTTTTGGGACACACCCTTGTTGTTTTATGAGAGAAACTCCAGGTCAAGTGATGTTCACACGAGTCGTCATGGTGCCCTGTTGCCCCCGGTTATCTCTCTGGATGTTGGAGTTGGAGGGCCTCCTCACTCGAGGTCGGTGTGCCCACGGAGCGAACCCTGCAACTTCAGGGCATGGTTGGTGGTTAGGATCACCACGTGGGGTCCTTTTCCCTTAGGAGGGAGGTGGCCTTTTGGGCTGCTGATTTCCAGGTTTTTAGATACCGCCAGTATCTTGGCCAGATGTGGCAGTGGGCCAAGCCCCTTAGTGACCGTAGTTTATCCTACCTGGATGGCATTCTTGCATTGTTCCATTTCAAGTGGTCCCAGTTTTTGCACTAATTCTTCAATGGCGATTCACCTTTCACCGGGAATGTAAAGGTCAAAGGGTTTAGCTAAATTAGGGAGTTCCAGGGCAAGGGTCTGAATTGACTGCTCTTTCCATTCTTGAAAGGCCACTTCTGGATTCTATTCAAAAGGATCATCATCTTTTCCTTTCAGTGTTTCATATAGAGGCCCAGCTAGTAGACTGTAGTTAGGGATCCAGAAGCAGCAAACCCTGGCCTCCCCAGGAACCCCTAAGCTGTCTTCTAGTTTTAGAAAGGGGTAAGGCTGAAAATGGTTTCTTCCCTTTCCTGGGATGGGCTTCTCTGACCTTCTGTGAGAATGAAGCCCAGGCAGGTCACTGCAGTCTGTGATATTTGAGCTTTTTCTTGGACAACTTCTATCCTTTATTGTCTTGGTAGTTCAGAGGCCTCCTTAGTAGGGCTGGCGATCAGAATGTCATCTGCATATTGAAGGAGGGTTTCCTTTTCCAGAGGTAGAACTTTTAGGTCTTTAGCTAAGCTTTCCCCAAAGACGGTGTGGGAACTTTTGCACCCTTGGGTCCAGACGGCCCGGAAGTATTGTTTAGTTGTATGTTGAGTCCTGCCACTCACAAGCCAAAATTTCTTGTGACTCTGGGACTAATGGAATACAAAAGAAGGCATCATTGAAGACTAATACAGAATACCATGTCCTGGTGGTTGGTAGAATGACCAGCAGGGTGTAGGAATTAGGAGCAACTGGAGGTATATCCTCGGTGGCTTCACTGACTGTCCTGACATCCTTTACCAGGTCCCCAGCAGCCCATGGGGCTCTCGTGGTCAGACCAATCCCAGAATATGGAGCTCACCTGGGCAGGTACCCCACCCCCACCCCAGCCCACGGGGCTCTCGTGGTCAGGCCCCTCCCAGGATACAGAGCTACCCTTGCAGGTACCGTGGCAGGGCTGGGCACACAGGAACCGTGCACATAGCCCTCATTGCAGAGCACCCCCAGCTCACCTGTCGCTCAGAGCTGACACAGAGCACCTCAGAGCAGGACTTGAACTAACAAACAGCAGCTGCGACAGGTCTGTGACCCTGGGCATCACTCCGTGAGGCCTCCCTCCACCTGGTCTTCCAGAGACTTCCACTGCACCCGGGGCACCAGGCCTCTGTCTCCAACCACCACCCACCCCTCCTCTCCCTGACTCCTGGGTTCCTCTCATTAGGAGAGGGTTTTCTTAAAGTTGTCTCCCACTCATGGGCCAGATAAAATGATTAGAAAACAAGCCAAAGCTGCAGCCCCTTGTCTATCCTGACTCTCAGGAGCCCACACCTGTTCCTTGGACCTGGCTGGTTCAGCAAGTTCCATTTTCTGCAACTGTGAGCCCCTGAGGGGTGATGATTGGCTGACCTGGGCAGCCTTACCATGCCGGCCAGCCCTCCCCAGGTGTGCCTGGGTTGAGATCAATATAAATACCACTCCAGGCAGCAAGAGCCCCTGCAGCCGTGCCTGACGCCATTTTCTCTGCCCTGTCAGCAGTCTCGGGGCTGGGCTGGTGGGAGGGAGTGAGAGGCCACGGCTTTGTGGGTGGCCCAGTGTGAGTGGGGCTCTGCTGGACTTTCTGCAGCAGTTGCCAGGCTGCCACCTGCTAAAGAAGAGGATGTGTCACCCATACCTGCTGCTGGAATTTCTCCCTGGGCAGAGGTGAGGAAGGAAAAAAGCAGTGGGGGCAGGGACAGGACGGGTATCTCAGGCAGGGAAATGGAAATCTTCCAGAAGAGCACCCAGGGCCAGGACCATCCTGGCTGGCCTGCAGGCACCAAGTCGGCCAGCATGCTGTCACTCGTGTGGCTCTATGGCCCTTCCTCTAGGCTTTCAAGTCCTTGTATATATTCAGGTGTTTTACCTGGGACGGGTGGGAATAGTTCAGCAGCAACTGGCCTGGGGCTCAGCTCACGTTTACTCACAGATGCCTCGGCACGGTGCCCCAGCTTTGCAATGAGGACGCTTGTTGCGTGGGGGCTGCTGGCTGAATGGGAGACGATTCCCCACCACTGACCAACTTCAGAATTGTTTACAACTGGAGCAAGTGCCCTGATACGGTTTTCCTCTGTGTAACTGGTGGGTTCTGTGTTTTTTTCTCTTTTTCGTTTTTGGTTCAAGGTAGATTTTATTCCTCTTTTTTGTATTTACAGATATAAGCATGGAAATAATTTATTCATATAAATACATGTATGTGCAGGGAATAATTGTTTTTTCTGTTTTATTTTTTAAATTTTATTTCTTTTTAATTTTGAATTTTATTTTATATTTTTATACAGCAGGTTCTTATTGGTTATCTATTTTATACATATAAATGTATACATGCCAATCCCAGTCTCTCAACTCCTCCCACCACCACCCCCCCAACAGCTTTCCCGCCTTGTTGTCCATACGTTTGTTGTCTACATCTGTTGCTCTATTTATGCCTTGCAAAATGGTTAATCTGTACAGGTTTTCTAGGTTCCACATATATGCATGAATATACAAGATTTGTTTTTCTCTTTTTGACTTACTTCACTCTGTATGACAGTCTCTAGATCCATCGACGTCTCTACAAATGACCCAATTTCATTCCTTTTCATGGCTTAGTAATATTCCATTTTATATAAGTACCACAGCTTTATGCATTCGTCTGTCTGTGGGCATTTAGGTTGCTTCCATTACCTCGATATTGTAAATAGTGATGCAATGAACATTGCGGTGAATGACTCTTTTTGATTTATGGTTTTGTCTGGGTATATGTCCAGTACAGGGATTGCTGTATCATATGGTAATTCTATTGTTAGTTTCTTAAGAAATTCCATATTGTTCTCCATAATGACTGTATCAATTTATATTCCCAACAATAGTGGAAGAGGGTTCCTTTTCTCCACACCCTTTCCAGCATTTTTTGTTTGTAGATTTTCTATGATGCCTATTCTACCAGGTGTGAGGTGATACCTCATTGTTGAATCCATTTCGTTGAGCAAACGGTAGGTCTTGTCTATTACATATTTGGCTTATGGAACGGTATCTGTGCTAATTTCAAACTCTGCTTTTATGCAGCACCCCAACTCACCTTCCCCCTTAAGCAGGCATAAGTTGGTTTTCTAAATTTGAGACCCTGTTCTGTTTTGTAATTCAGTTCATGTGTAGCCAAGTTCACATTCCGTGTATTAGTGATACCTTATGATGTTTCTTTTTCTGTGTGACTTATTTCACTTAGAATCATCGTGCCTCAATCCACTCATTATGCTGGTACGGGCCTGGTGACATAGATTTAATTGCTGAGTGGTATTCTGTTGTACATAAGTACCACAACTTCTTTATCCATTATTTGCTCTCTGGGATATTTAACTTGTGCCGTAGAAGAGATTTCTGTAAAAAGAGCTGTCCCAAATTTTGGGGTGGCTGTGTCTTTTTTATTTTAATTTCCCTAAGCTATAGGACCATAAGTGGAAGTGCCCTAGGCTCTGTTGCTTTGTTTTTTAGATGTTTCAGGAAACACCATACACTTCTCCCGAGTGTCTGTTGGCAATTTACATCCCGCCCATCAGCATAACAAGGCTCCCAGTTCTCCATGGCCTGTTCTGCCTTTCTGGGTTTTACACTTTTTTCAGATGGCCCTTTTGACCGGGGGGAAGTGAGACTTCATTGTAGTGTAGATTTCTTTACAAGTTTGCTTGGTTGGCCAAAAAGGGCGTATGCGTTTTTTCCTGAATATATTCAGGAAAAAACGCATACGCCCTTTTTGGCCAAGTGCATCATTGTGGACGTTCTGCCTCTTTTCCTATGCTTTCAATGCAATTCCAGTCTACCTCCTGAAATCGGTTTCCTGCAATTCTGCCCCGCTTTCAAGTCCTCTTGGCAGCCTTACTTCAGTATATTTTTGGACGATAGCTGTCATTTATAACTCTGCAGGTTTGTGAATTACAGAGCCCCTGAGCTCCTTTCTTCAACTCGCTTTCTTGTGAGCTGGCCGCAACACCACAGGATGGCTTCAGGCCCTAATCTGTTTCCGGCATGGCACGCTGAGCTTTTGGTTTATTCCTCTTCCCTGTGGGAAATGAGAGTTAAATTTGCCCGTTCAGACACCTCCAGCTAGTCTCTCATTGGTTCTCCCTATTCCTGTTCATCTTCTGCAGAAATTGCAAACTGGGCCAAACAGGAGGTTAAAGTCACTGACTCTCCAAGTCGGGAGAGTGTTAGTAAAGCGTCTGGAATGTTGCACCCGAATACCAGGGGACGAAAACTGAGACATATTTGAACACGTCTCCCGATCACACGGTTGATCATACTCTGGGTTCCACATGCATGTTTTAGCTGAAGGAAGAATACCTTAAACCTGGAGAGTTGAGACCCGTGTAATGGGTACCATGCAATATGACTTCAAAGGGTCTTCATTTGCTCACCGAACCTCTCCAATCCTATCACTGCTGCGTTTATGCCCCTGTACACACGCTTGATTCTCTTTTGGAGACATAGCAATCCATCGGTTTTAAGATACTTACTAGTCAGGTACATTCTTAGGCGTTTAATATGGGGTGTTGAGTCCATTTCGTTGAGCAAGGAGTAGCTCTTGTCTATTCCATATTTGGCTTAAGGAACTTTATCTGTGCTCATTTCAATCTCTGGTTTTATGCAGCACCCCAACTCACCTTTCCCCTTAAGCAAGCATAAGTTGGTTTTCTAAATTTGAGACCCTGTTCTGTTTTGGAATTCAGTTCCTGTGTAGCCAAGTTTACATTCCGTGTATTAGTGATATCTTATGATGTTTCTTTTTCTGTGTGACTTATTTCAGTTAGAATCATCGTACCTGAATCCACTCATTATGCTGCTATGGGCCTGATGACATAGATTTCTTTGCTGAGTGATACTGCATTGTACGTAAGTACCACAAGTTTTTTATCCATTTTTCACTTTCTGTGATATTGAACTTGTACGGTAAACGAGGTTCTTGTAAACAGAGGCGTCCCAAACTTTGGGGTGGCTGTGTCTTTTTGATTTTAATTTCCCTAAGCTATAGGACCATAAGTGAAAGTGCCCTAGGCTCTGTTGCTTTGTTTCTTAGATGTTTCAGGAAACACCATACACTTCTCCCCAGTGTCTGTTGGCAGTTTACATCCCGCTCATCAGCATAACAAGGCTCCCAGTTCTCCATGGCCTGTCCTGCCTTTCTGGATTTTACACTTTTTACAGATGGCCCTTTTGACCGGGGTGAAGTGAGACTTCATTGTAGTGCAGATTTCCTTTGCAAGCTTGCTTGGTTGGCCAAAAAGGGCGTATGCGTTTTTTCCTGAATATATTCAGGAAAAAACGCATACGCCCTTTTTGGCCAAGTGCATCATTGTGGACGTTCTGCCTCTTTTCCTATGCTTTCAATGCAATTCCAGTCTACCTCCTGAAATCGGTTTCCTGCAATTCTGACCCGCTTTCAAGTCCTCTTGGCAGCCTTACTTCAGTATATTTTTGGACGATAGCTGTCATTTATAACTCTGCAGGTTTGTGAATTACAGTGCCCCTGAGCTCCTTTCTTCAACTCGCTTTCTTGTGACCTGGCCGCAACACTGCAGGATGGCTTCAGGCCCTAATCTGGTTCCGGCACAGCACGCTGAGCCTTTGGTTATTTCCTCTTCCTGGTGGGAAATGAGAGTTAAATTTGCCCGTCCAGACACCTCCAACTAGTCTCTCATTGGTTCTCCCTATTCCTGTTCATCTTCCGCAGAAATTGCAAACTGGGCCAAACAGGAGTTTAAAGGCGCTGACTCTCCAAGTGGGGAGAGTGTTAGTAAAGCGTCTGGAATGTTGCACCCGAGTACCAGGGGTCGAAAACTGAGACATATTTGAACACGTCTCCCGATCACATGGTTGATCATACTCTAGGTTCCACATGCATGTTTTAGCTGAAGGAAGAATACCTTAAACCTGGGTAGTTGAAACCCGTGGAATGGGTACCATGCAATATGACTTCAAAGGGTCTTCATTTGCTCACCGAACCTCTCCAATCCTATCACTGCTGCGTTTATGCCCCTGTACACACGCTTGATTCTCTTTTGGAGACATAGCAATCCATAGGTTTTAAGATACTTACTAGTCAGGTACATTCTTAGGCGTTTAATATGGGGTGTTGAGTCCATTTCGTTGAGCAAGGAGTAGCTCTTGTCTATTCCATATTTGGCTTAAGGAACTTTATCTGTGCGCATTTCAATCCTGGGTTTATGCAGCACCCCAACTCACCTTTCCCCTTAAGCAAGCATAAGTTGGTTTTCTAAATTTGAGACCCTGTTCTGTTTTGGAATTCAGTTCCTGTGTAGACAAGTTTACATTCCGTGTATTAGTGATATCTTATGATGTTTCTTTTTCTGTGTGACTTATTTCAGTTAGAATCATCATACCTGAATCCACTCATTATGCTGCTACGGGCCTGATGACATAGATTTCATTGCTCAGTGATACTGCATTGTACGTAAGTACCACAAGTTCTTTATCCATTTTTCATTTTCCGTGATATTGAACTTGTACTGTAAACGAGGTTCTTGTAAACAGAGGCGTCCCAAACTTTGGGGTGGCTGTGTCTTTTTGATTATAATTTCCCTAAGCTATAGGACCATAAGTGGAAGTGTCCTAGGCTCTGTTGCTTTGTTTTTTAGATGTTTCAGGAAACACCATACACTTCTCCCCAGTGGCTGTTGGCAATTTACATCCCGCCCATCAGCATAACAAGGCTCCCAGTTCTCCATGGCCTGTCCTGCCTTTCTGGATTTTACACTTTTTTCAGATGGCCCTTTTGACCGGGGGGGAAGTGAGACTTCATTGCAGTGCAGATTTCCTTTGCAAGTTTGTTTGGTTGGCCAAAAAGGGCGTATGCGTTCTTTCCTGAATATATTCAGGAAAAAACGCATACGCCCTTTTTGGCCAAGTGCATCATTGTGGACGTTCTGCCTCTTTTCCTATGCTTTCAATGCAATTCCAGTCTACCTCCTGAAATCGGTTTCCTGCAATTCTGCCCTGCTTTCAAGTCCTCTTGGCAGCCTTACTTCAGTATATTTTTGGACGATAGCTGTCATTTATAACTCTGCAGGTTTGTGAATTACAGTGCCCCTGAGCTCCTTTCTTCAACTCGCTTTCTTGTGACCTGGCCGCAGCACCGCAGAATGGCTTCAGACCCTAATCTGGTTCCAGCACGGCACGCTGAGCCTTTGGTTAATTCCTCTTCCTGGTGGGAAATGAGAGTTAAATTTGCCCGTCCAGACACCTCCAGCTAGTCTCTCATTGGTTCTCGCTATTCCTATTCATCTTCCGCAGAAATTGCAAACTGGGACAAACACGAGGTTAAAGGGACTGACTCTCCAAGTCTGGAGGGTGTTAGTAAAGCGTATGGAATGTTGCACCCGAGTACCAGGGTACAAAAACTGAGACATATTTGAACACGTCTCCCGATCACATGGTTGATCATACTCTAGGTTCCACATGCATGTTTTAGCTGAAGGAAGGATACCTTAAACCTGGGTAGTAGAAACCCGTGGAATGGGTACCATGCAATATGACTTCAAAGGGTCTTCATTTGCTCACCGAACCTCTCCAATCCTATCACTGCTGCGTTTATGCCCCTGTACACATGCTTGATTCTCTTTCGGAGACATAGCAATCCATAGGTTTTAAGATACTTACTAGTCAGGTACATTCTTAGGCGTTTAATATGCGGTGTTGAGTCCATTTCGTTGAGCAAGGAGTAGCTCTTGTCTATTCCATATTTGGCTTAAGGAACTTTATCTGTGCTCATTTCAATCTCTGGTTTTATGCAGAACCACAAATCACCTTTCCCCTTAAGCAGGCATAAGTTGGTTTTCTAAATTTGAGACCCTGTTCTGTTCTGTAATTCAGTTCCTGTGTAGCCAAGTTTACATTCCGTGTATTAATGATATCTTATGATGTTTCTTTTTCTGTGTGACTTATTTCAGTTAGAATCATCATACCTGAATCCACTCATTGTGCTGCTAAGGGCCTGATGACATAGATTTCATTGCTGAGTGATATTGCTTTGTAAGTAAATACCACAACTTCTTTATCCATTTTTCACTTTCTGCGATGTTGAACTTGTACTGTAAACGAGGTGCTTGTAAACAGAGGCGTCCCAAACTTTGGGGTGGCTGTGTCTTTTTGATTTTAATTTCCCTAAGCTATAGGACCATAAGTGAAGTGCCCTAGGCTCTGTTGCTTTGTTTTTTAGATGTTTCAGGAAACACCATACACTTCTCCCGAGTGTCTGTTGGCAATTTACATCCCGCCCATCAGCATAACAAGGCTCCCAGTTCTCCATGGCCTGTCCTGCCTTTCTGGATTTTACACTTTATTCAGATGGCCCTTTTGACCGGGGGGAAGTGAGACTTCATTGTAGTGCAGATTTCCTTTGTAAGTTTGCTTGGTTGGCCAAAAAGGGCGTATGCGTTTTTTCCTGAATATATTCAGGAAAAAACGCATACGCCATTTTTGGCCAAGTACATCATTGTGGACGTTCTGCCTCTTTTCCTATGCTTTCAATGCAATTCCAGTCTACCTCCTGAAATCGGTTTCCTGCAATTCTGCCCCACTTTCAAGTCCTCTTGGCAGCCTTACTTCAGTATATTTTTGGACGATAGCTGTCATTTATAACTCTGCAGGTTTGTGAATTACAGTGCCCCTGAGCTCCTTTCTTCAACTCGCTTTCTTTTGAGCTAGCCGCAACACCGCAGGATGGCTTCAGGCCCTAATCTGGTTCCGGCACGGCACGCTGAGCCTTTGGTTATTTCCTCTTCCTGGTGGGAAATGAGAGTTAAATTTGCCCGTCCAGACACCTCCAGCTAGTCTGTCATTGGTTCTCCCTATTCCTGTTCATCTTCCGCAGAAATTGCAAACTGGGCCAAACAGGAGGTTAAAGGCGCTGACTCTCCAAGTAGGGAGGGTGTGAGTAAACCGTCTGGAATGTTGCACCCGTGTACCAGGGTATGAAAACTGAGACATATTTGAACACGTCTCCCGATCACATGGTTGATCATACTCTAGGTTCCACATGCATGTTTTAGCTGAAGGAAGAATACCTTAAACCTGGAGAGTTGAGACCCGTGTAATGGGTACCATGCAATATGACTTCAAAGGGTCTTCATTTGCTCACCGAACCTCTCCAATCCTATCACTGCTGCGTTTATGCCCCGTACACACACTTGATTCTCTTTTGGAGACATAGCAATCCATAGGTTTTAAGATACTTTCTAGTCAGGTACATTCTTAGGCGTTTAATATGCGGTGTTGAGTCCATTTCGTTGAGAAAGGAGTAGCTATTGTCTATTCCATATTTGGCTTAAGGAACTTTATCTGTGCTCATTTCAATCTCTGGTTTTATGCAGCGCCCCAACTCACCTCTCCCGTTAAGCAAGCATAAGTTGGTTTTCTAAATTTGAGACCCTGTTCTGTTTTGGAATTCAGTTCCTGTGTAGCTAAGTTTACATTCCGTGTATTAGTGATATCTTATGATGTTTCTTTTTCTGTGTGACTTATTTCAGTTAGAATCATCATACCTGAATCCACTCATTGTGCTGCTAAGGGCCTGCTGACATAGATTTCATTGCTGAGTGATATTGCTTTGTAAGTAAATACCACAACTTCTTTATCCATTTTTCACTTTCTGCGATGTTGAACTTGTACTGTAAACGAGGTTCTTGTAAACAGAGGCGTCCCAAACTTTGGGGTGGCTGTGTCTTTTTGATTTTAATTTCCCTAAGCTATAGGACCATAAGTGGAAGTGCCCTAGGCTCTGTTGCTTTGTTTTTTAGATGTTTCAGAAAACACCATACACTTTTCCCGAGTGTCTGTTGGCAATTTACAACCCGCCCATCAGCATAACAAGGCTCCCAGTTCTCCATGGCCTGTCCTGCCTTTCTGGATTTTACACTTTTTTCAGATGGCCCTTTTGACCGGGGGGAAGTGAGACTTCATTGTAGTGCAGATTTCCTTTGCAAGCTTGCTTGGTTGGCCAAAAAGGGCGTATGCGTTTTTTCCTGAATATATTCAGGAAAAAACGCATACGCCCTTTTTGGCCAAGTGCATCATTGTGGACGTTCTGCCTCTTTTCCTATGCTTTCAATGCAATTCCAGTCTACCTCCTGAAATCGGTTTCCTGCAATTCTGCCCCGCTTTCAAGTCCTCTTGGCAGCCTTACTTCAGTATATTTTTGGACGATAGCTGTCATTTATAACTCTGCAGGTTTGTGAATTACAGTGCCCCTGAGCTCCTTTCTTCAACTCGCTTTCTTGTGACCTGGCCGCAACACTGTAGGATGGCTTCAGGCCCTAATCTGGTTCCGGCACGGCACGCTGAGCCTTTGGTTAATTCCCCTTCCTGGTGGGAAACGAGAGTTAAATTTGCCCGTCCAGACACCTCCAGCTAGTCTCTCATTGGTTCTCGCTATTCCTGTTCATCTTCCGCAGAAATTGCAAACTGGGCCAAACAGGAGGTTAAAGGCCCTGACTCTCCAAGTGGGGAGAGTGTTAGTAAAGCGTCTAGAATGTTGCACCCGAGTACCAGGGTACGAAAACTGAGACATATTTGAACACATCTCCCGATCACATTGTTGATCATACTCTAGGTTCCACATGCATGTTTTAGCTGAAGGAAGAATACCTTAAACCTGGGTAGTTGAGACCCGTGGAATGGGTACCATGCAATATGACTTCAAAGGGTCTTCATTTGCTCACCGAACCTCTCCAATCCTATCACTGCTGCGTTTATGCCCCTGTACACATGCTTGATTCTCTTTCGGAGACATAGCAATCCATAGGTTTTAAGATATTTACTAGTCAGGTACATTCTTAGGCGTTTAATATGCGGTGTTGAGTCCATTTCGTTGAGCAAGGAGTAGCTCTTGTCTATTCCATATTTGGCTTAAGGAACTTTATCTGTGCTCATTTCAATCTCTGGTTTTATGCAGCACCCCAACTCACCTTTCCCCTTAAGCAAGCATAAGTTGGTTTTCTAAATTTGAGACCCTGTTCTGTTCTGTAATTCAGTTCCTGTGTAGCCAAGTTTACATTCCGTGTATTACTGATATCTTATGATGTTTCTTTTTCTGTGTGACTTATTTCAGTTAGAATCATCATACCTGAATCCACTCATTGTGCTGCTAAGGGCCTGATGACATAGATTTCATTGCTGAGTGATATTGCTTTGTAAGTAAATACCACAACTTCTTTATCCATTTTTCACTTTCTGCGATGTTGAACTTGTACTGTAAACGAGGTTCTTGTAAACAGAGGTGTCCCAAACTTTGGGGTGGCTGTGTCTTTTTGATTTTAATTTCCCTAATCTATAGGACCATAAATGGAAGTGCCCTAGGCTCTGTTACTTTGTTTTTTAGATGTTTCAGGAAACACCATACACTTCTCCCGAGTGGCTCTTGGCAATTTACATCCCGCCCATCAGCATAACAAGGCTCCCAGTTCTCCATGGCCTGTCCTGCCTTTCTGGATTTTACACTTTTTTCAGATGGCCCTTTTGACCGGGGGGAAGTGAGACTTCATTGTAGTGCCGATTTCCATTGCAAGCTTGCTTGGTTGGCCAAAAAGGGCGCATGCGTTTTTTCCTGAATATATTCAGGAAAAAACGCATATGCCCTTTTTGGCCAAGTGCATCATTGTGGATGTTCTGCCTCTTTTCCTATGCTTTCAATGCAATTCCAGTCTACCTCCTGAAATCGGTTTCCTGCAATTCTGCCCCGCTTTCAAGTCCTCTTGGCAGCGTTACTTCAGTATATTTTTTGACGATAGCTGTCATTTATAACTCTACAGTTCTGTGAATTACAGTGCCCCTGAGCTCCTTTCTTCAACTCGCTTTCTTTTGAGCTGGCCGCAACACCGCAAGATGGCTTCAGGTCCTAATCTGATTCCGGCACGGCACGCTGAGCCTTTGGTTATTTCCTCTTCCTGGTGGGAAATGAGAGTTAAATTTGCCCGTCCAGACACCTCCAGCTAGTCTCTCATTGGTTCTCCCTATTCCTGTTCATCTTCCACAGAAATTGCAAACTGGTCCAAACAGGAGGTTAAAGGCGCTGACTCTCCAAGTGGGGAAGGTGTGAGTAAACCGTCTGGAATGTTGCACCCGAGTACCAGGGGAGGAAAACTGAGACATATTTGAACACGTCTCCCGATCACATGGTTGATCATACTCTAGGTTCCACATGCATGTTTTAGCTGAAGGAAGAATACCTTAAACCTGGGTAGTTGAGACCCGTGGAATGGTTACCATGCAATATGACTTCAAAGGGTCTTCATTTGCTCACCGAACCTCTCCAATCCTATCACTGCTGCGTTTATGCCCCTGTACACACGCTTGATTCTCTTTTGGAGACATAGCAATCCATAGGTTTTAAGATACTTACTAGTCAGGTACATTCTTAGGCGTTTAATATGCGGTGTTGAGTCCATTTCGTTGAGCAAGGAGTAGCTCTTGTCTATTCCATATTTGGCTTAAGGAACTTTATCTGTGCTCATTTCAATCTCTGGTTTTATGCAGCACTCCAACTCACCTTTACCCTTAAGCAAGCATAAGTTGGTTTTCTAAATTTGAGACCCTGTTCTGTTCTGTAATTCAGTTCCTGTGTAGCCAAGTTTACATTCCGTGTATTAGTGATATCTTATGATGTTTCTTTTTCTGTGTGACTTATTTCAGTTAGAATCATCGTACCTGAATCCACTCATTATGCTGCTACGGGCCTGATGACATAGATTTCATTGCTGAGTGATACTGCATTGTACGTAAGTACCACAGCTTCTTTATCCATTTTTCACTTTCTGTGATATTGAACTTGTACGGTAAACGAGGTTCTTGTAAACAGAGGCGTCCCAAACTTTGGGGTGGCTGTGTCTTTTTGATTTTAATTTCCCTAAGCTATAGGACCATAAATGGAAGTGCCCTAGGCTCTGTTACTTTGTTTTTTAGATGTTTCAGGAAACACCATACACTTCTCCCGAGTGGCTCTTGGCAATTTACATCCCGCCCATCAGCATAACAAGGCTCCCAGTTCTCCATGGCCTGTCCTGCCTTTCTGGATTTTACACTTTTTTCAGATGGCCCTTTTGACCGGGGGGAAGTGAGACTTCATTGTAGTGCCGATTTCCATTGCAAGCTTGCTTGGTTGGCCAAAAAGGGCGCATGCGTTTTTTCCTGAATATATTCAGGAAAAAACGCATATGCCCTTTTTGGCCAAGTGCATCATTGTGGACGTTCTGCCTCTTTTCCTATGCTTTCAATGCAATTCCAGTCTACCTCCTGAAATCGGTTTCCTGCAATTCTGCCCCGCTTTCAAGTCCTCTTGGCAGCGTTACTTCAGTATATTTTTTGACGATAGCTGTCATTTATAACTCTACAGTTCTGTGAATTACAGTGCCCCTGAGCTCCTTTCTTCAACTCGCTTTCTTTTGAGCTGGCTGCAACACCGCAAGATGGCTTCAGGTCCTAATCTGATTCCGGCACGGCACGCTGAGCCTTTGGTTATTTCCTCTTCCTGGTGGGAAATGAGAGTTAAATTTGCCCGTCCAGACACCTCCAGCTAGTCTCTCATTGGTTCTCCCTATTCCTGTTCATCTTCCACAGAAATTGCAAACTGGGCCAAACAGGAGGTTAAAGGGACTGACTCTCCAAGTGGGGAGGGTGTGAGTAAACCGTCTGGAATGTTGCACCCGAGTACCAGGGGAGGAAAACTGAGACATATTTGAACACGTCTCCCGATCACATGGTTGATCATACTCTAGGTTCCACATGCATGTTTTAGCTGAAGGAAGAATACCTTAAACCTGGGTAGTTGAGACCCGTGGAATGGTTACCATGCAATATGACTTCAAAGGGTCTTCATTTGCTCACCGAACCTCTCCAATCCTATCACTGCTGCGTTTATGCCCCTGTACACACGCTTGATTCTCTTTTGGAGACATAGCAATCCATAGGTTTTAAGATACTTACTAGTCAGGTACATTCTTAGGCGTTTAATATGCGGTGTTGAGTCCATTTCGTTGAGCAAGGAGTAGCTCTTGTCTATTCCATATTTGGCTTAAGGAACTTTATCTGTGCTCATTTCAATCTCTGGTTTTATGCAGCACCCCAACTCACCTTTACCCTTAAGCAAGCATAAGTTGGTTTTCTAAATTTGAGACCCTGTTCTGTTCTGTAATTCAGTTCCTGTGTAGCCAAGTTTACATTCCGTGTATTAGTGATATCTTATGATGTTTCTTTTTCTGTGTGACTTATTTCAGTTAGAATCATCGTACCTGAATCCACTCATTATGCTGCTACGGGCCTGATGACATAGATTTCATTGCTGAGTGATACTGCATTGTACGTAAGTACCACAGCTTCTTTATCCATTTTTCACTTTCTGTGATATTGAACTTGTACGGTAAACGAGGTTCTTGTAAACAGAGGCGTCCCAAACTTTGGGGTGGCTGTGTCTTTTTGATTTTAATTTCCCTAAGCTATAGGACCATAAGTGGAAGTGCCCTAGGCTCTGTTGCTTTGTTTCTTAGATGTTTCAGGAAACACCATAAACTTCTCCCCAGTGTCTGTTGGCAATTTACATCCCACCCATCAGCATAACAAGGCTCCCAGTTCTCCATGGCCTGTCCTGCCTTTCTGGATTTTACACTTTTATCAGATGGCCCTTTTGACCGGGGGGAAGTGAGACTTCATTGTAGTGCAGATTTCCTTTGCAAGTTTGCTTGGTTGGCCAAAAAGGGCGTATGCGTTTTTTCCTGAATATATTCAGGAAAAAACGCATATGCCCTTTTTGGCCAAGTGCATCATTGTGGACGTTCTGCCTCTTTTCGTATTCTTTCAATGCAATTCCAGTCTACCTCCTGAAATCGGTTTCCTGCAATTCTGCCCCGCTTTCAAGTCCTCTTGGCAGCCTTACTTCAGTATATTTTTGGATGATAGTTGTCATTTATAACTCTGCAGGTTTGTGAATTACAGTGCCCCTGAGCTCCTTTCTTCAACTCGCTTTCTTGTGACCTGGCCGCAACACCACAGGATGGCTTCAGGCCCTAATCTGGTTCCGGCATGGCATGCTGAGCCTTTGGTTAATTCCTCTTCCTGGTGGGAAATGAGAGTTAAATTTGCCCGTCCAGACACCTCCAGCTAGTCTCTCATTGGTTCTCCCTATTCCTGTTCATCTTCCGCAGAAATTGCAAACTGGGCCAAACAGGAGGTTAAAGGGACTGACTCTCCAAGTGGGGAGAGTGTTAGTAAAGCGTCTGGAATGTTGCACCCGAGTACCAGGGTACAAAAACTGAGACATATTTGAACACTTCTCCCGATCACATGGGTGATCATACTCTAGGTTCCACATGCATGTTTTAGCTGAAGGAAGAATACCTTAAACCTGGGTAGTTGAAACCCGTGGAATGGGTACCATGCAATATGACTTCAAAGGGTCTTCATTTGCTCACCGAACCTCTCCAATCCTATCACTGCTGCGTTTTTGCCCCTGTACACACGCTTGATTCTCTTTTGGAGACATAGCAATCCATAGGTTTTAAGATACTTACTAGTCAGGTACATTCTTAGGTGTTTAATATGCGGTGTTGAGTCCATTTCGTTGAGCAAGGAGTAGCTCTTGTCTATTCCATATTTGGCTTAAGGAACTTTATCTGTGCTCATTTCAATCTCTGGTTTTATGCAGCACCCCAACTCACCTTTCCCCTTAAGCAAGCATAAGTTGGTTTTCTAAATTTGAGACCCTGTTCTGTTTTGGAATTCAGTTCCTGTGTAGACAAGTTTACATTCCGTGTATTAGTGATATCTTATGATGTTTCTTTTTCTGTGTGACTTATTTCAGTTAGAATCATCGTACCTGAATCCACTCATTATGCTGCTACGGGCCTGATGACATAGATTTCATTGCTGAGTGATACTGCATTGTACGTAAGTACCACAACTTCTTTATCCATTTTTCACTTTCTGTGATATTGAACTTGTACGGTAAATGAGGTTCTTGTAAACAGAGGCGTCCCAAACTTTGGGGTGGCTGTGTCTTTTTGATTTTAATTTCCCAAAGCTATAGGACCATAAGTGGAAGTGCCCTAGGCTCTGTTGCTTTGTTTTTTAGATGTTTCAGGAAACACCATACACTTCTCCTGAGTGTCTGTTGGCAATTTACATCCTGCCCATCAGCATAACAAGGCTCCCAGTTCTCCATGGCCTGTCCTGCCTTTCTGGATTTTACACTTTTTCAGATGGCCCTTTTGACCGGGGGGAAGTGAGACTTCATTGTAGTGCAGATTTCCTTTGCAAGCTTGCTTGGTTGGCCAAAAAGGGCGTATGCGTTTTTTCCTGAATATATTCAGGAAAAAACGCATACGCCCGTTTTGGCCAAGTGCATCATTGTGGACGTTCTGCCTCTTTTCCTATGCTTTCAATGCAATTCCAGTCTACCTCCTGAAATCGGTTTCCTGCAATTCTGCCCCGCTTTCAAGTCCTCTTGGCAGCCTTACTTCAGTATATTTTTGGACGATAGCTGTCATTTATAACTCTTCAGTTTTGTGAATTACAGTGCCCCTGAGCTCCTTTCTTCAACTCGCTTTCTTTTGAGCTGACCGCAACACAGCAAGATGGCTTCAGGCCCTAATCTGGTTCCGGCACGGCACGCTGAGCCTTTGGTTATTTCCTCTTCCTGGTGGGAAATGAGAGTTAAATTTGCCCGTCCAGACACCTCCAGCTAGTCTCTCATTGGTTCTCGCTATTCCTGTTCATCTTCCGCAGAAATTGCAAACTGGGCCAAACAGGAGGTTAAAGGGACTGACTCTCCAAGTGGGGAGAGTGTTAGTAAAGCGTCTGGAATGTTGCACCCGAGTACCAGGGTACGAAAACTGAGACATATTTGAACACGTCTCCCGATCGCATGGTTGATCATACTCTAGGTTCCACATGCATGTTTTAGCTGAAGGAAGAATACCTTAAACCTGGGTAGTTGAAACCCGTGGAATGGGTACCATGCAATATGACTTCAAAGGGTCTTCATTTGCTCACCGAACCTCTCCAATCCTATCACTGCTGCGTTTATGTCCCTGTACACATGCTTGATTCTCTTTCGGAGACATAGCAATCCATCGGTTTTAAGATACTTAAGAGTCAGGTACATTCTTAGGCGTTTAATATGCGGTGTTGAGTCCATTTCGTTGAGCAAGGAGTAGCTCTTGTCTATTCCATATTTGGCTTAAGGAACTTTATCTGTGCTCATTTCAATCTCTGGTTTTATGCAGCACCCCAACTCACCTTTACCCTTAAACAAGCATAAGTTGGTTTTCTAAATTTGAGACCCTGTTCTGTTCTGTAATTCAGTTCCTGTGTAGCCAAGTTTACATTCCGTGTATTACTGATATCTTATGATGTTTCTTTTTCTGTGTGACTTATTTCAGTTAGAATCATCGTACCTGAATCCACTCATTGTGCTGCTACGGGCCTGATGACATAGATTTCACTGCTGAGTGATACTGCATTGTACGTAAGTACCACAAGTTCTTTATCCATTTTTCACTTTCTGTGATATTGAACTTGTACGGTAAACGAGGTTCTTGTAAACAGAGGCGTCCCAAACATTGGGGTGGCTGTATCTTTTTGATTTTAATTTCCCTAAGCTATAGGACCATAAGTGGAAGTGCCCTAGGCTCTGTTGCTTTGTTTTTTAGATGTCTCAGGAAACACCATACACTTCTCCCGAGTGTCTGTTGGCAATTTACATCCCGCCCATCAGCATAACAAGGCTCCCAGTTCTCCATGGCCTGTCCTGCCTTTCTGGATTTTACACTTTTTTCAGATGGCCCTTTTGACCGGGGGGGGGGGGGAAGTGAGACTTCATTGTAGTGCAGATTTCCTTTGCAAGCTTGCTTGGTTGGCCACAAAGGGCGTATGCGTTTTTTCCTGAATATATTCAGGAAAAAACGCATACGCCCTTTTTGGCCAAGTGCATCATTGTGGACGTTCTGCCTCTTTTCCTATGCTTTCAATGCAATTCCAGTCTACCTCCTGAAATCGGTTTCCTGCAATTCTGCCCCGCTTTCAAGTCCTCTTGGCAGCCTTACTTCAGTATATTTTTGGACGATAGTTGTCATTTATAACTCTGCAGGTTTGTGAATTACAGTGCCCCTGAGCTCCTTTCTTCAACTCGTTTTCTTGTGAGCTGGCCGCAACACCGCAGGATGGCTTCAGGCCCTAATCTGGTTCCGGCACGGCACGCTGAGCCTTTGGTTATTTCCTCTTCCTGGTGGGAAATGAGAGTTAAATTTGCCCGTCCAGACACCTCCAGCTAGTCTCTCATTGGTTCTCGCTATTCCTGTTCATCTTCCGCAGAAATTGCAAACTGGGCCAAACAGGAGGTTAAAGGGACTGACTCTCCAAGTGGGGAGAGTGTTAGTAAAGCGTCTGGAATGTTGCACCCGAGTACCAGGGTACGAAAACTGAGACATATTTGAACACGTCTCCCGATCACATGGTTGATCATACTCTAGGTTCCACATGCATGTTTTAGCTGAAGGAAGAATACCTTAAACCTGGGTAGTTGAAACCCGTGGAATGGGTACCATGCAATATGACTTCAAAGGGTCTTCATTTGCTCACCGAACCTCTCCAATCCTATCACTGCTGCGTTTATGTCCCTGTACACATGCTTGATTCTCTTTCGGAGACATAGCAATCCATCGGTTTTAAGATACTTAAGAGTCAGGTACATTCTTAGGCGTTTAATATGCGGTGTTGAGTCCATTTCGTTGAGCAAGGAGTAGCTCTTGTCTATTCCATATTTGGCTTAAGGAACTTTATCTGTGCTCATTTCAATCTCTGGTTTTATGCAGCACCCCAACTCACCTTTCCCCTTAAACAAGCATAAGTTGGTTTTCTAAATTTGAGACCCTGTTCTGTTCTGTAATTCAGTTCCTGTGTAGCCAAGTTTACATTCCGTGTATTACTGATATCTTATGATGTTTCTTTCTCTGTGTGACTTATTTCAGTTAGAATCATCGTACCTGAATCCACTCATTGTGCTGCTACGGGCCTGATGACATAGATTTCACTGCTGAGTGATACTGCATTGTACGTAAGTACCACAAGTTCTTTATCCATTTTTCACTTTCTGTGATATTGAACTTGTACGGTAAACGAGGTTCTTGTAAACAGAGGCGTCCCAAACATTGGGGTGGCTGTATCTTTTTGATTTTAATTTCCCTAAGCTATAGGACCATAAGTGGAAGTGCCCTAGGCTCTGTTGCTTTGTTTTTTAGATGTTTCAGGAAACACCATACACTTCTCCCGAGTGTCTGTTGGCAATTTACATCCCGCCCATCAGCATAACAAGGCTCCCAGTTCTCCATGGCCTGTCCTGCCTTTCTGGATTTTACACTTTTTTCAGATGGCCCTTTTGACCGGGGGGGGGGGGGAGTGAGACTTCATTGTAGTGCAGATTTCCTTTGCAAGCTTGCTTGGTTGGCCAAAAAGGGCGTATGCGTTTTTTCCTGAATATATTCAGGAAAAAACGCATACGCCCTTTTTGGCCAAGTGCATCATTGTGGACGTTCTGCCTCTTTTCCTATGCTTTCAATGCAACTCCAGTCTACCTCCTGAAATCGGTTTCCTGCAATTCTGCCCCGCTTTCAAGTCCTCTTGGCAGCCTTACTTCAGTATATTTTTGGACGATAGTTGTCATTTATAACTCTGCAGGTTTGTGAATTACAGTGCCCCTGAGCTCCTTTCTTCAACTCGTTTTCTTGTGAGCTGGCAGCAACACCGCAGGATGGCTTCAGGCCCTAATCTGGTTCCGGCACGGCACGCTGAGCCTTTGGTTATTTCCTCTTCCTGGTGGGAAATGAGAGTTAAATTTGCCCGTCCAGACACCTCCAGCTAGTCTCTCATTGGTTCTCGCTATTCCTGTTCATCTTCCGCAGAAATTGCAAACTGGGCCAAACAGGAGGTTAAAGGGACTGACTCTCCAAGTCGGGAGAGTGTTAGTAAAGCGTCTGGAATGTTGCACCCGAGTACCAGGGTACGAAAACTGAGACATATTTGAACACGTCTCCCGATCGCATGGTTGATCATACTCTAGGTTCCACATGCATGTTTTAGCTGAAGGAAGAATACCTTAAACCTGGGTAGTTGAAACCCGTGGAATGGGTACCATGCAATATGACTTCAAAGGGTCTTCATTTGCTCACCGAACCTCTCCAATCCTATCACTGCTGCGTTTATGTCCCTGTACACATGCTTGATTCTCTTTCAGAGACATAGCAATCCATCGGTTTTAAGATACTTAAGAGTCAGGTACATTCTTAGGCGTTTAATATGCGGTGTTGAGTCCATTTCGTTGAGCAAGGAGTAGCTCTTGTCTATTCCATATTTGGCTTAAGGAACTTTATCTGTGCTCATTTCAATCTCTGGTTTTATGCAGCACCCCAACTCACCTTTCCCCTTAAACAAGCATAAGTTGGTTTTCTAAATTTGAGACCCTGTTCTGTTCTGTAATTCAGTTCCTGTGTAGCCAAGTTTACATTCCGTGTATTACTGATATCTTATGATGTTTCTTTCTCTGTGTGACTTATTTCAGTTAGAATCATCGTACCTGAATCCACTCATTGTGCTGCTACGGGCCTGATGACATAGATTTCACTGCTGAGTGATACTGCATTGTACGTAAGTACCACAAGTTCTTTATCCATTTTTCACTTTCTGTGATATTGAACTTGTACGGTAAACGAGGTTCTTGTAAACAGAGGCGTCCCAAACATTGGGGTGGCTGTATCTTTTTGATTTTAATTTCCCTAAGCTATAGGACCATAAGTGGAAGTGCCCTAGGCTCTGTTGCTTTGTTTTTTAGATGTTTCAGGAAACACCATACACTTCTCCCCAGTGTCTGTTGGCAATTTACATCCCGCCCATCAGCATAACAAGGCTCCCAGTTCTCCATGGCCTGTCCTGCCTTTCTGGATTTTACACTTTTTTCAGATGGCCCTTTTGACCGGGGGGGGGGGGGAGTGAGACTTCATTGTAGTGCAGATTTCCTTTGCAAGCTTGCTTGGTTGGCCAAAAAGGGCGTATGCGTTTTTTCCTGAATATATTCAGGAAAAAACGCATACGCCCTTTTTGGCCAAGTGCATCATTGTGGACGTTCTGCCTCTTTTCCTATGCTTTCAATGCAACTCCAGTCTACCTCCTGAAATCGGTTTCCTGCAATTCTGCCCCGCTTTCAAGTCCTCTTGGCAGCCTTACTTCAGTATATTTTTGGACGATAGTTGTCATTTATAACTCTGCAGGTTTGTGAATTACAGTGCCCCTGAGCTCCTTTCTTCAACTCGTTTTCTTGTGAGCTGGCCGCAACACCGCAGGATGGCTTCAGGCCCTAATCTGGTTCCGGCACGGCACGCTGAGCCTTTGGTTATTTCCTCTTCCTGGTGGGAAATGAGAGTTAAATTTGCCCGTCCAGACACCTCCAGCTAGTCTCTCATTGGTTCTCGCTATTCCTGTTCATCTTCCGCAGAAATTGCAAACTGGGCCAAACAGGAGGTTAAAGGGACTGACTCTCCAAGTCGGGAGAGTGTTAGTAAAGCGTCTGGAATGTTGCACCCGAGTACCAGGGTACGAAAACTGAGACATATTTGAACACGTCTCCCGATCGCATGGTTGATCATACTCTAGGTTCCACATGCATGTTTTAGCTGAAGGAAGAATACCTTAAACCTGGGTAGTTGAAACCCGTGGAATGGGTACCATGCAATATGACTTCAAAGGGTCTTCATTTGCTCACCGAACCTCTCCAATCCTATCACTGCTGCGTTTATGTCCCTGTACACATGCTTGATTCTCTTTCAGAGACATAGCAATCCATTGGTTTTAAGATACTTAAGAGTCAGGTACATTCTTAGGCGTTTAATATGCGGTGTTGAGTCCATTTCGTTGAGCAAGGAGTAGCTCTTGTCTATTCCATATTTGGCTTAAGGAACTTTATCTGTGCTCATTTCAATCTCTGGTTTTATGCAGCACCCCAACTCACCTTTCCCCTTAAACAAGCATAAGTTGGTTTTCTAAATTTGAGACCCTGTTCTGTTCTGTAATTCAGTTCCTGTGTAGCCAAGTTTACATTCCGTGTATTACTGATATCTTATGATGTTTCTTTTTCTGTGTGACTTATTTCAGTTAGAATCATCGTACCTGAATCCACTCATTGTGCTGCTACGGGCCTGATGACATAGATTTCACTGCTGAGTGATACTGCATTGTACGTAAGTACCACAAGTTCTTTATCCATTTTTCACTTTCTGTGATATTGAACTTGTACGGTAAACGAGGTTCTTGTAAACAGAGGCGTCCCAAACATTGGGGTGGCTGTATCTTTTTGATTTTAATTTCCCTAAGCTATAGGACCATAAGTGGAAGTGCCCTAGGCTCTGTTGCTTTGTTTTTTAGATGTTTCAGGAAACACCATACACTTCTCCCGAGTGTCTGTTGGCAATTTACATCCCGCCCATCAGCATAACAAGGCTCCCAGTTCTCCATGGCCTGTCCTGCCTTTCTGGATTTTACACTTTTTTCAGATGGCCCTTTTGACCGGGGGGGGGGGAGTGAGAGTTCATTGTAGTGCAGATTTCCTTTGCAAGCTTGCTTGGTTGGCCAAAAAGGGCGTATGCGTTTTTTCCTGAATATATTCAGGAAAAAACGCATACGCCCTTTTTGGCCAAGTGCATCATTGTGGACGTTCTGCCTCTTTTCCTATGCTTTCAATGCAATTCCAGTCTACCTCCTGAAATCGGTTTCCTGCAATTCTGCCCTGCTTTCAAGTCCTCTTGGCAGCCTTACTTCAGTATATTTTTGGACGATAGTTGTCATTTATAACTCTGCAGGTTTGTGAATTACAGTGCCCCTGAGCTCCTTTCTTCAACTCGTTTTCTTGTGAGCTGGCCGCAACACCGCAGGATGGCTTCAGGCCCTAATCTGGTTCCGGCACGGCACGCTGAGCCTTTGGTTATTTCCTCTTCCTGGTGGGAAATGAGAGTTAAATTTGCCCGTCCAGACACCTCCAGCTAGTCTCTCATTGGTTCTCGCTATTCCTGTTCATCTTCCGCAGAAATTGCAAACTGGGCCAAACAGGAGGTTAAAGGGACTGACTCTCCAAGTCGGGAGAGTGTTAGTAAAGCGTCTGGAATGTTGCACCCGAGTACCAGGGTACGAAAACTGAGACATATTTGAACACGTCTCCCGATCGCATGGTTGATCATACTCTAGGTTCCACATGCATGTTTTAGCTGAAGGAAGAATACCTTAAACCTGGGTAGTTGAAACCCGTGGAATGGGTACCATGCAATATGACTTCAAAGGGTCTTCATTTGCTCACCGAACCTCTCCAATCCTATCACTGCTGCGTTTATGTCCCTGTACACATGCTTGATTCTCTTTCAGAGACATAGCAATCCATCGGTTTTAAGATACTTAAGAGTCAGGTACATTCTTAGGCGTTTAATATGCGGTGTTGAGTCCATTTCGTTGAGCAAGGAGTAGCTCTTGTCTATTCCATATTTGGCTTAAGGAACTTTATCTGTGCTCATTTCAATCTCTGGTTTTATGCAGCACCCCAACTCACCTTTCCCCTTAAACAAGCATAAGTTGGTTTTCTAAATTTGAGACCCTGTTCTGTTCTGTAATTCAGTTCCTGTGTAGCCAAGTTTACATTCCGTGTATTACTGATATCTTATGATGTTTCTTTTTCTGTGTGACTTATTTCAGTTAGAATCATCGTACCTGAATCCACTCATTGTGCTGCTACGGGCCTGATGACATAGATTTCACTGCTGAGTGATACTGCATTGTACGTAAGTACCACAAGTTCTTTATCCATTTTTCACTTTCTGTGATATTGAACTTGTACGGTAAACGAGGTTCTTGTAAACAGAGGCGTCCCAAACATTGGGGTGGCTGTATCTTTTTGATTTTAATTTCCCTAAGCTATAGGACCATAAGTGGAAGTGCCCTAGGCTCTGTTGCTTTGTTTTTTAGATGTTTCAGGAAACACCATACACTTCTCCCGAGTGTCTGTTGGCAATTTACATCCCGCCCATCAGCATAACAAGGCTCCCAGTTCTCCATGGCCTGTCCTGCCTTTCTGGATTTTACACTTTTTTCAGATGGCCCTTTTGACCGGGGGGGGGGAGTGAGAGTTCATTGTAGTGCAGATTTCCTTTGCAAGCTTGCTTGGTTGGCCAAAAAGGGCGTATGCGTTTTTTCCTGAATATATTCAGGAAAAAACGCATACGCCCTTTTTGGCCAAGTGCATCATTGTGGACGTTCTGCCTCTTTTCCTATGCTTTCAATGCAATTCCAGTCTACCTCCTGAAATCGGTTTCCTGCAATTCTGCCCCGCTTTCAAGTCCTCTTGGCAGCCTTACTTCAGTATATTTTTGGACGATAGTTGTCATTTATAACTCTGCAGGTTTGTGAATTACAGTGCCCCTGAGCTCCTTTCTTCAACTCGTTTTCTTGTGAGCTGGCCGCAACACCGCAGGATGGCTTCAGGCCCTAATGTGGTTCCGGCACGGCACGCTGAGCCTTTGGTTATTTCCTCTTCCTGGTGGGAAATGAGAGTTAAATTTGCCCGTCCAGACACCTCCAGCTAGTCTCTCATTGGTTCTCGCTATTCCTGTTCATCTTCCGCAGAAATTGCAAACTGGGCCAAACAGGAGGTTAAAGGGACTGACTCTCCAAGTCGGGAGAGTCTTAGTAAAGCGTCTGGAATGTTGCACCCGAGTACCAGGGTATGAAAACTGAGACATATTTGAACACGTCTCCCGATCGCATGGTTGATCATACTCTAGGTTCCACATGCATGTTTTAGCTGAAGGAAGAATACCTTAAACCTGGGTAGTTGAAACCCGTGGAATGGGTACCATGCAATATGACTTCAAAGGGTCTTCATTTGCTCACCGAACCTCTCCAATCCTATCACTGCTGCGTTTATGTCCCTGTACACACGCTTGATTCTCTTTCGGAGACATAGCAATCCATAGGTTTTAAGATACTTAAGAGTCAGGTACATTCTTAGGCGTTTAATATGCGGTGTTGAGTCCATTTCGTTGAGCAAGGAGTAGCTCTTGTCTATTCCATATTTGGCTTAAGGAACTTTATCTGTGCTCATTTCAATCTCTGGTTTTATGCAGCACCCCAACTCACCTTTCCCCTTAAACAAGCATAAGTTGGTTTTCTAAATTTGAGACCCTGTTCTGTTCTGTAATTCAGTTCCTGTGTAGCCAAGTTTACATTCCGTGTATTACTGATATCTTATGATGTTTCTTTTTCTGTGTGACTTATTTCAGTTAGAATCATCGTACCTGAATCCACTCATTGTGCTGCTACGGGCCTGATGACATAGATTTCACTGCTGAGTGATACTGCATTGTACGTAAGTACCACAAGTTCTTTATCCATTTTTCACTTTCTGTGATATTGAACTTGTACGGTAAACGAGGTTCTTGTAAACAGAGGCGTCCCAAACATTGGGGTGGCTGTATCTCTTTGATTTTAATTTCCCTAAGCTATAGGACCATAAGTGGAAGTGCCCTAGGCTCTGTTGCTTTGTTTTTTAGATGTTTCAGGAAACACCATACACTTCTCCCTAGTGTCTGTTGGCAATTTACATCGCGCCCATCAGCATAACAAGGCTCCCAGTTCTCCATGGCCTGTCCTGCCTTTCTGGATTTTACACTTTTTTCAGATGGCCCTTTTGACCGGGGGGGGGGGGGAAGTGAGACTTCATTGTAGTGCAGATTTCCTTTGCAAGCTTGCTTGGTTGGCCAAAAAGGGCGTATGCGTTTTTTCCTGAATATATTCAGGAAAAAACGCATACGCCCTTTTTGGCCAAGTGCATCATTGTGGACGTTCTGCCTCTTTTCCTATGCTTTCAATGCAATTCCAGTCTACCTCCTGAAATCGGTTTCCTGCAATTCTGCCCCGCTTTCAAGTCCTCTTGGCAGCCTTACTTCAGTATATTTTTGGACGATAGTTGTCATTTATAACTCTGCAGGTTTGTGAATTACAGTGCCCCTGAGCTCCTTTCTTCAACTCGTTTTCTTGTGAGCTGGCCGCAACACCGCAGGATGGCTTCAGGCCCTAATCTGGTTCCGGCACGGCACGCTGAGCCTTTGGTTATTTCCTCTTCCTGGTGGGAAATGAGAGTTAAATTTGCCCGTCCAGACACCTCCAGCTAGTCTCTCATTGGTTCTCGCTATTCCTGTTCATCTTCCGCAGAAATTGCAAACTGGGCCAAACAGGAGGTTAAAGGGACTGACTCTCCAAGTCGGGAGAGTGTTAGTAAAGCGTCTGGAATGTTGCACCCGAGTACCAGGGTACGAAAACTGAGACATATTTGAACACGTCTCCCGATCACATGGTTGATCATACTCTAGGTTCCACATGCATGTTTTAGCTGAAGGAAGAATACCTTAAACCTGGGTAGTTGAAACCCGTGGAATGGGTACCATGCAATATGACTTCAAAGGGTCTTCATTTGCTCACCGAACCTCTCCAATCCTATCACTGCTGCGTTTATGTCCCTGTACACATGCTTGATTCTCTTTCGGAGACATAGCAATCCATCGGTTTTAAGATACTTAAGAGTCAGGTACATTCTTAGGCGTTTAATATGCGGTGTTGAGTCCATTTCGTTGAGCAAGGAGTAGCTCTTGTCTATTCCATATTTGGCTTAAGGAACTTTATCTGTGCTCATTTCAATCTCTGGTTTTATGCAGCACCCCAACTCACCTTTCCCCTTAAACAAGCATAAGTTGGTTTTCTAAATTTGAGACCCTGTTCTGTTCTGTAATTCAGTTCCTGTGTAGCCAAGTTTACATTCCGTGTATTACTGATATCTTATGATGTTTCTTTCTCTGTGTGACTTATTTCAGTTAGAATCATCGTACCTGAATCCACTCATTGTGCTGCTACGGGCCTGATGACATAGATTTCACTGCTGAGTGATACTGCATTGTACGTAAGTACCACAAGTTCTTTATCCATTTTTCACTTTCTGTGATATTGAACTTGTACGGTAAACGAGGTTCTTGTAAACAGAGGCGTCCCAAACATTGGGGTGGCTGTATCTTTTTGATTTTAATTTCCCTAAGCTATAGGACCATAAGTGGAAGTGCCCTAGGCTCTGTTGCTTTGTTTTTTAGATGTTTCAGGAAACACCATACACTTCTCCCCAGTGTCTGTTGGCAATTTACATCCCGCCCATCAGCATAACAAGGCTCCCAGTTCTCCATGGCCTGTCCTGCCTTTCTGGATTTTACACTTTTTTCAGATGGCCCTTTTGACCGGGGGGGGGGGGAGTGAGACTTCATTGTAGTGCAGATTTCCTTTGCAAGCTTGCTTGGTTGGCCAAAAAGGGCGTATGCGTTTTTTCCTGAATATATTCAGGAAAAAACGCATACGCCCTTTTTGGCCAAGTGCATCATTGTGGACGTTCTGCCTCTTTTCCTATGCTTTCAATGCAACTCCAGTCTACCTCCTGAAATCGGTTTCCTGCAATTCTGCCCCGCTTTCAAGTCCTCTTGGCAGCCTTACTTCAGTATATTTTTGGACGATAGTTGTCATTTATAACTCTGCAGGTTTGTGAATTACAGTGCCCCTGAGCTCCTTTCTTCAACTCGTTTTCTTGTGAGCTGGCCGCAACACCGCAGGCTGGCTTCAGGCCCTAATCTGGTTCCGGCACGGCACGCTGAGCCTTTGGTTATTTCCTCTTCCTGGTGGGAAATGAGAGTTAAATTTGCCCGTCCAGACACCTCCAGCTAGTCTCTCATTGGTTCTCGCTATTCCTGTTCATCTTCCGCAGAAATTGCAAACTGGGCCAAACAGGAGGTTAAAGGGACTGACTCTCCAAGTCGGGAGAGTGTTAGTAAAGCGTCTGGAATGTTGCACCCGAGTACCAGGGTACGAAAACTGAGACATATTTGAACACGTCTCCCGATCACATGGTTGATCATACTCTAGGTTCCACATGCATGTTTTAGCTGAAGGAAGAATACCTTAAACCTGGGTAGTTGAAACCCGTGGAATGGGTACCATGCAATATGACTTCAAAGGGTCTTCATTTGCTCACCGAACCTCTCCAATCCTATCACTGCTGCGTTTATGTCCCTGTACACACGCTTGATTCTCTTTCGGAGACATAGCAATCCATAGGTTTTAAGATACTTAAGAGTCAGGTACATTCTTAGGCGTTTAATATGCGGTGTTGAGTCCATTTCGTTGAGCAAGGAGTAGCTCTTGTCTATTCCATATTTGGCTTAAGGAACTTTATCTGTGCTCATTTCAATCTCTGGTTTTATGCAGCACCCCAACTCACCTTTACCCTTAAACAAGCATAAGTTGGTTTTCTAAATTTGAGACCCTGTTCTGTTCTGTAATTCAGTTCCTGTGTAGCCAAGTTTACATTCCGTGTATTACTGATATCTTATGATGTTTCTTTTTCTGTGTGACTTATTTCAGTTAGAATCATCGTACCTGAATCCACTCATTGTGCTGCTACGGGCCTGATGACATAGATTTCACTGCTGAGTGATACTGCATTGTACGTAAGTACCACAAGTTCTTTATCCATTTTTCACTTTCTGTGATATTGAACTTGTACGGTAAACGAGGTTCTTGTAAACAGAGGCGTCCCAAACATTGGGGTGGCTGTGTCTCTTTGATTTTAATTTCCCTAAGCTATAGGACCATAAGTGGAAGTGCCCTAGGCTCTGTTGCTTTGTTTTTTAGATGTTTCAGGAAACACCATACACTTCTCCCGAGTGTCTGTTGGCAATTTACATCCCGCCCATCAGCATAACAAGGCTCCCAGTTCTCCATGGCCTGTCCTGCCTTTCTGGATTTTACACTTTTTTCAGATGGCCCTTTTGACCGGGGGGGGGGGGGAAGTGAGACTTCATTGTAGTGCAGATTTCCTTTGCAAGCTTGCTTGGTTGGCCAAAAAGGGCGTATGCGTTTTTTCCTGAATATATTCAGGAAAAAACGCATACGCCCTTTTTGGCCAAGTGCATCATTGTGGACGTTCTGCCTCTTTTCCTATGCTTTCAATGCAATTCCAGTCTACCTCCTGAAATCGGTTTCCTGCAATTCTGCCCCGCTTTCAAGTCCTCTTGGCAGCCTTACTTCAGTATATTTTTGGACGATAGTTGTCATTTATAACTCTGCAGGTTTGTGAATTACAGTGCCCCTGAGCTCCTTTCTTCAACTCGTTTTCTTGTGAGCTGGCCGCAACACCGCAGGATGGCTTCAGGCCCTAATCTGGTTCCGGCACGGCACGCTGAGCCTTTGGTTATTTCCTCTTCCTGGTGGGAAATGAGAGTTAAATTTGCCCGTCCAGACACCTCCAGCTAGTCTCTCATTGGTTCTCGCTATTCCTGTTCATCTTCCGCAGAAATTGCAAACTGGGCCAAATAGGAGGTTAAAGGGACTGACTCTCCAAGTCGGGAGAGTGTTAGTAAAGCGTCTGGAATGTTGCACCCGAGTACCAGGGTACGAAAACTGAGACATATTTGAACACGTCTCCCGATCACATGGTTGATCATACTCTAGGTTCCACATGCATGTTTTAGCTGAAGGAAGAATACCTTAAACCTGGGTAGTTGAAACCCGTGGAATGGGTACCATGCAATATGACTTCAAAGGGTCTTCATTTGCTCACCGAACCTCTCCAATCCTATCACTGCTGCGTTTATGTCCCTGTACACACGCTTGATTCTCTTTCGGAGACATAGCAATCCATAGGTTTTAAGATACTTAAGAGTCAGGTACATTCTTAGGCGTTTAATATGCGGTGTTGAGTCCATTTCGTTGAGCAAGGAGTAGCTCTTGTCTATTCCATATTTGGCTTAAGGAACTTTATCTGTGCTCATTTCAATCTCTGGTTTTATGCAGCACCCCAACTCACCTTTACCCTTAAACAAGCATAAGTTGGTTTTCTAAATTTGAGACCCTGTTCTGTTCTGTAATTCAGTTCCTGTGTAGCCAAGTTTACATTCCGTGTATTACTGATATCTTATGATGTTTCTTTTTCTGTGTGACTTATTTCAGTTAGAATCATCGTACCTGAATCCACTCATTGTGCTGCTACGGGCCTGATGACATAGATTTCACTGCTGAGTGATACTGCATTGTACGTAAGTACCACAAGTTCTTTATCCATTTTTCACTTTCTGTGATATTGAACTTGTACGGTAAACGAGGTTCTTGTAAACAGAGGCGTCCCAAACATTGGGGTGGCTGTGTCTTTTTGATTTTAATTTCCCTAAGCTATAGGACCATAAGTGGAAGTGCCCTAGGCTCTGTTGCTTTGTTTTTTAGATGTTTCAGGAAACACCATACACTTCTCCCGAGTGTCTGTTGGCAATTTACATCCCGCCCATCAGCATAACAAGGCTCCCAGTTCTCCATGGCCTGTCCTGCCTTTCTGGATTTTACACTTTTTTCAGATGGCCCTTTTGACCGGGGGGGAGGGGGGGAAGTGAGAGTTCATTGTAGTGCAGATTTCCTTTGCAAGCTTGCTTGGTTGGCCAAAAAGGGCGTATGCGTTTTTTCCTGAATATATTCAGGAAAAAACGCATACGCCCTTTTTGGCCAAGTGCATCATTGTGGACGTTCTGCCTCTTTTCCTATGCTTTCAATGCAATTCCAGTCTACCTCCTGAAATCGGTTTCCTGCAATTCTGCCCCGCTTTCAAGTCCTCTTGGCAGCCTTACTTCAGTATATTTTTGGACGATAGTTGTCATTTATAACTCTGCAGGTTTGTGAATTACAGTGCCCCTGAGCTCCTTTCTTCAACTCGTTTTCTTGTGAGCTGGCCGCAACACCGCAGGATGGCTTCAGGCCCTAATCTGGTTCCGGCACGGCACGCTGAGCCTTTGGTTATTTCCTCTTCCTGGTGGGAAATGAGAGTTAAATTTGCCCGTCCAGACACCTCCAGCTAGTCTCTCATTGGTTCTCGCTATTCCTGTTCATCTTCCGCAGAAATTGCAAACTGGGCCAAACAGGAGGTTAAAGGGACTGACTCTCCAAGTCGGGAGAGTGTTAGTAAAGCGTCTGGAATGTTGCACCCGAGTACCAGGGTACGAAAACTGAGACATATTTGAACACGTCTCCCGATCACATGGTTGATCATACTCTAGGTTTCACATGCATGTTTTAGCTGAAGGAAGAATACCTTAAACCTGGGTAGTTGAAACCCGTGGAATGGGTACCATGCAATATGACTTCAAAGGGTCTTCATTTGCTCACCGAACCTCTCCAATCCTATCACTGCTGCGTTTATGTCCCTGTACACATGCTTGATTCTCTTTCGGAGACATAGCAATCCATCGGTTTTAAGATAATTAAGAGTCAGGTACATTCTTAGGCGTTTAATATGCGGTGTTGAGTCCATTTCATTGAGCAAGGAGTAGCTCTTGTCTATTCCATATTTGGCTTAAGGAACTTTATCTGTGCTCATTTCAATCTCTGGTTTTATGCAGCACCCCAACTCACCTTTCCCCTTAAACAAGCATAAGTTGGTTTTCTAAATTTGAGACCCTGTTCTGTTCTGTAATTCAGTTCCTGTGTAGCCAAGTTTACATTCCGTGTATTACTGATATCTTATGATGTTTCTTTTTCTGTGTGACTTATTTCAGTTAGAATCATCGTACCTGAATCCACTCATTGTGCTGCTACGGGCCTGATGGCATAGATTTCACTGCTGAGTGATACTGCATTGTACGTAAGTACCACAAGTTCTTTATCCATTTTTCACTTTCTGTGATATTGAACTTGTACGGTAAACGAGGTTCTTGTAAACAGAGGCGTCCCAAACATTGGGGTGGCTGTATCTTTTTGATTTTAATTTCCCTAAGCTATAGGACCATAAGTGGAAGTGCCCTAGGCTCTGTTGCTTTGTTTTTTAGATGTTTCAGGAAACACCATACACTTCTCCCGAGTGTCTGTTGGCAATTGACATCCCGCCCATCAGCATAACAAGGCTCCCAGTTCTCCATGGCCTGTCCTGCCTTTCTGGATTTTACACTTTTTTCAGATGGCCCTTTTGACCCGGGGGGGGGGGGGAAGTGAGACTTCATTGTAGTGCAGATTTCCTTTGCAAGCTTGCTTGGTTGGCCAAAAAGGGCGTATGCGTTTTTTCCTGAATATATTCAGGAAAAAACGCATACGCCCTTTTTGGCCAAGTGCATCATTGTGGACGTTCTGCCTCTTTTCCTATGCTTTCAATGCAATTCCAGTCTACCTCCTGAAATCGGTTTCCTGCAATTCTGCCCCGCTTTCAAGTCCTCTTGGCAGCCTTACTTCAGTATATTTTTGGACGATAGTTGTCATTTATAACTCTGCAGGTTTGTGAATTACAGTGCCCCTGAGCTCCTTTCTCCAACTCGTTTTCTTGTGAGCTGGCCGCAACACCGCAGGATGGCTTCAGGCCCTAATCTGGTTCCGGCACGGCACGCTGAGCCTTTGGTTATTTCCTCTTCCTGGTGGGAAATGAGAGTTAAATTTGCCCGTCCAGACACCTCCAGCTAGTCTCTCATTGGTTCTCGCTATTCCTGTTCATCTTCCGCAGACATTGCAAACTGGGCCAAACAGGAGGTTAAAGGGACTGACTCTCCAAGTCGGGAGAGTGTTAGTAAAGCGTCTGGAATGTTGCACCCGAGTACCAGGGTACGAAAACTGAGACATATTTGAACACGTCTCCCGATCACATGGTTGATCATACTCTAGGTTCCACATGCATGTTTTAGCTGAAGGAAGAATACCTTAAACCTGGGTAGTTGAAACCCGTGGAATGGGTACCATGCAATATGACTTCAAAGGGTCTTCATTTGCTCACCGAACCTCTCCAATCCTATCACTGCTGCGTTTATGTCCCTGTACACATGCTTGATTCTCTTTCGGAGACATAGCAATCCATCGGTTTTAAGATACTTAAGAGTCAGGTACATTCTTAGGCGTTTAATATGCGGTGTTGAGTCCATTTCGTTGAGCAAGGAGTAGCTCTTGTCTATTCCATATTTGGCTTAAGGAACTTTATCTGTGCTCATTTCAATCTCTGGTTTTATGCAGCACCCCAACTCACCTTTACCCTTAAACAAGCATAAGTTGGTTTTCTAAATTTGAGACCCTGTTCTGTTCTGTAATTCAGTTCCTGTGTAGCCAAGTTTACATTCCGTGTATTACTGATATCTTATGATGTTTCTTTTTCTGTGTGACTTATTTCAGTTAGAATCATCGTACCTGAATCCACTCATTGTGCTGCTACGGGCCTGATGACATAGATTTCACTGCTGAGTGATACTGCATTGTACGTAAGTACCACAAGTTCTTTATCCATTTTTCACTTTCTGTGATATTGAACTTGTACGGTAAACGAGGTTCTTGTAAACAGAGGCGTCCCAAACATTGGGGTGGCTGTATCTTTTTGATTTTAATTTCCCTAAGCTATAGGACCATAAGTGGAAGTGCCCTAGGCTCTGTTGCTTTGTTTTTTAGATGTTTCAGGAAACACCATACACTTCTCCCGAGTGTCTGTTGGCAATTTATATCCCGCCCATCAGCATAACAAGGCTCCCAGTTCTCCATGGCCTGTCCTGCCTTTCTGGATTTTACACTTTTTTCAGATGGCCCTTTTGACCGGGGGGGGGGGGAAGTGAGACTTCATTGTAGTGCAGATTTCCTTTGCAAGCTTGCTTGGTTGGCCAAAAAGGGCGTATGCGTTTTTTCCTGAATATATTCAGGAAAAAACGCATACGCCCTTTTTGGCCAAGTGCATCATTGTGGACGTTCTGCCTCTTTTCCTATGCTTTCAATGCAATTCCAGTCTACCTCCTGAAATCGGTTTCCTGCAATTCTGCCCCGCTTTCAAGTCCTCTTGGCAGCCTTACTTCAGTATATTTTTGGACGATAGTTGTCATTTATAACTCTGCAGGTTTGTGAATTACAGTGCCCCTGAGCTCCTTTCTTCAACTCGTTTTCTTGTGAGCTGGCCGCAACACCGCAGGATGGCTTCAGGCCCTAATCTGGTTCCGGCACGGCACGCTGAGCCTTTGGTTATTTCCTCTTCCTGGTGGGAAATGAGAGTTAAATTTGCCCGTCCAGACACCTCCAGCTAGTCTCTCATTGGTTCTCGCTATTCCTGTTCATCTTCCGCAGAAATTGCAAACTGGGCCAAACAGGAGGTTAAAGGGACTGACTCTCCAAGTCGGGAGAGTGTTAGTAAAGCGTCTGGAATGTTGCACCCGAGTACCAGGGTACGAAAACTGAGACATATTTGAACACGTCTCCCGATCACATGGTTGATCATACTCTAGGTTCCACATGCATGTTTTAGCTGAAGGAAGAATACCTTAAACCTGGGTAGTTGAAACCCGTGGAATGGGTACCATGCAATATGACTTCAAAGGGTCTTCATTTGCTCACCGAACCTCTCCAATCCTATCACTGCTGCGTTTATGTCCCTGTACACACGCTTGATTCTCTTTCGGAGACATAGCAATCCATCGGTTTTAAGATACTTAAGAGTCAGGTACATTCTTAGGCGTTTAATATGCGGTGT
The DNA here is from genome assembly GCF_963455315.2 of Globicephala melas. NCBI lineage: Eukaryota > Metazoa > Chordata > Mammalia > Artiodactyla > Delphinidae > Globicephala > Globicephala melas. The sequence goes on along the minus strand of NW_027207371.1, from coordinate 154,984 downwards.
TGAGTCCATTTCGTTGAGCAAGGAGTAGCTCTTGTCTATTCCATATTTGGCTTAAGGAACTTTATCTGTGCTCATTTCAATCTCTGGTTTTATGCAGCACCCCAACTCACCGTTACCCTTAAACAAGCATAAGTTGGTTTTCTAAATTTGAGACCCTGTTCTGTTCTGTAATTCAGTTCCTGTGTAGCCAAGTTTACATTCCGTGTATTACTGATATCTTATGATGTTTCTTTTTCTGTGTGACTTATTTCAGTTAGAATCATCGTACCTGAATCCACTCATTGTGCTGCTACGGGCCTGATGACATAGATTTCACTGCTGAGTGATACTGCATTGTACGTAAGTACCACAAGTTCTTTATCCATTTTTCACTTTCTGTGATATTGAACTTGTACGGTAAACGAGGTTCTTGTAAACAGAGGCGTCCCAAACATTGGGGTGGCTGTATCTCTTTGATTTTAATTTCCCTAAGCTATAGGACCATAAGTGGAAGTGCCCTAGGCTCTGTTGCTTTGTTTTTTAGATGTTTCAGGAAACACCATACACTTCTCCCGAGTGTCTGTTGGCAATTTACATCCCGCCCATCAGCATAACAAGGCTCCCAGTTCTCCATGGCCTGTCCTGCCTTTCTGGATTTTACACTTTTTTCAGATGGCCCTTTTGACCGGGGGGAAGTGAGACTTCATTGTAGTGCAGATTTCCTTTGCAAGCTTGCTTGGTTGGCCAAAAAGGGCGTATGCGTTTTTTCCTGAATATATTCAGGAAAAAACGCATACGCCCTTTTTGGCCAAGTGCATCATTGTGGACGTTCTGCCTCTTTTCCTATGCTTTCAATGCAATTCCAGTCTACCTCCTGAAATCGGTTTCCTGCAATTCTGCCCCGCTTTCAAGTCCTCTTGGCAGCCTTACTTCAGTATATTTTTGGACGATAGTTGTCATTTATAACTCTGCAGGTTTGTGAATTACAGTGCCCCTGAGCTCCTTTCTTCAACTCGTTTTCTTGTGAGCTGGCCGCAACACCGCAGGATGGCTTCAGGCCCTAATGTGGTTCCGGCACGGCACGCTGAGCCTTTGGTTATTTCCTCTTCCTGGTGGGAAATGAGAGTTAAATTTGCCCGTCCAGACACCTCCAGCTAGTCTCTCATTGGTTCTCGCTATTCCTGTTCATCTTCCGCAGAAATTGCAAACTGGGCCAAACAGGAGGTTAAAGGGACTGACTCTCCAAGTCGGGAGAGTGTTAGTAAAGCGTCTGGAATGTTGCACCCGAGTACCAGGGTACGAAAACTGAGACATATTTGAACACGTCTCCCGATCACATGGTTGATCATACTCTAGGTTCCACATGCATGTTTTAGCTGAAGGAAGAATACCTTAAACCTGGGTAGTTGAAACCCGTGGAATGGGTACCATGCAATATGACTTCAAAGGGTCTTCATTTGCTCACCGAACCTCTCCAATCCTATCACTGCTGCGTTTATGTCCCTGTACACATGCTTGATTCTCTTTCGGAGACATAGCAATCCATCGGTTTTAAGATACTTAAGAGTCAGGTACATTCTTAGGCGTTTAATATGCGGTGTTGAGTCCATTTCGTTGAGCAAGGAGTAGCTCTTGTCTATTCCATATTTGGCTTAAGGAACTTTATCTGTGCTCATTTCAATCTCTGGTTTTATGCAGCACCCCAACTCACCTTTACCCTTAAACAAGCATAAGTTGGTTTTCTAAATTTGAGACCCTGTTCTGTTCTGTAATTCAGTTCCTGTGTAGCCAAGTTTACATTCCGTGTATTACTGATATCTTATGATGTTTCTTTTTCTGTGTGACTTATTTCAGTTAGAATCATCGTACCTGAATCCACTCATTGTGCTGCTACGGGCCTGATGACATAGATTTCACTGCTGAGTGATACTGCATTGTACGTAAGTACCACAAGTTCTTTATCCATTTTTCACTTTCTGTGATATTGAACTTGTACGGTAAACGAGGTTCTTGTAAACAGAGGCGTCCCAAACATTGGGGTGGCTGTATCTTTTTGATTTTAATTTCCCGAAGCTATAGGACCATAAGTGGAAGTGCCCTAGGCTCTGTTGCTTTGTTTTTTAGATGTCTCAGGAAACACCATACACTTCTCCCGAGTGTCTGTTGGCAATTTACATCCCGCCCATCAGCATAACAAGGCTCCCAGTTCTCCATGACCTGTCCTGCCTTTCTGGATTTTACACTTTTTTCAGATGGCCCTTTTGACCGGGGGGGGGGGGGGGGAGAAGTGAGACTTCATTGTAGTGCAGATTTCCTTTGCAAGCTTGTTTGGTTGGCCAAAAAGGGCGTATGCGTTTTTTCCTGAATATATTCAGGAAAAAACGCATACGCCCTTTTTGGCCAAGTGCATCATTGTGGACGTTCTGCCTCTTTTCCTATGCTTTCAATGCAATTCCAGTCTACCTCCTGAAATCGGTTTCCTGCAATTCTGCCCCGCTTTCAAGTCCTCTTGGCAGCCTTACTTCAGTATATTTTTGGACGATAGTTGTCATTTATAACTCTGCAGGTTTGTGAATTACAGTGCCCCTGAGCTCCTTTCTTCAACTCGTTTTCTTGTGAGCTGGCCGCAACACCGCAGGATGGCTTCAGGCCCTAATCTGGTTCCGGCACGGCACGCTGAGCCTTTGGTTATTTCCTCTTCCTGGTGGGAAATGAGAGTTAAATTTGCCCGTCCAGACACCTCCAGCTAGTCTCTCATTGGTTCTCGCTATTCCTGTTCATCTTCCGCAGAAATTGCAAACTGGGCCAAACAGGAGGTTAAAGGGACTGACTCTCCAAGTCGGGAGAGTGTTAGTAAAGCGTCTGGAATGTTGCACCCGAGTACCAGGGTACGAAAACTGAGACATATTTGAACACGTCTCCCGATCACATGGTTGATCATATTCTAGGTTCCACATGCATGTTTTAGCTGAAGGAAGAATACCTTAAACCTGGGTAGTTGAAACCCGTGGAATGGGTACCATGCAATATGACTTCAAAGGGTCTTCATTTGCTCACCGAACCTCTCCAATCCTATCACTGCTGCGTTTATGTCCCTGTACACATGCTTGATTCTCTTTCGGAGACATAGCAATCCATCGGTTTTAAGATACTTAAGAATCAGGTACATTCTTAGGCGTTTAATATGCGGTGTTGAGTCCATTTCGTTGAGCAAGGAGTAGCTCTTGTCTATTCCATATTTGGCTTAAGGAACTTTATCTGTGCTCATTTCAATCTCTGGTTTTATGCAGCACCCCAACTCACCTTTACCCTTAAACAAGCATAAGTTGGTTTTCTAAATTTGAGACCCTGTTCTGTTCTGTAATTCAGTTCCTGTGTAGCCAAGTTTACATTCCGTGTATTACTGATATCTTATGATGTTTCTTTTTCTGTGTGACTTATTTCAGTTAGAATCATCGTACCTGAATCCACTCATTGTGCTGCTACGGGCCTGATGACATAGATTTCACTGCTGAGTGATACTGCATTGTACGTAAGTACCACAAGTTCTTTATCCATTTTTCACTTTCTGTGATATTGAACTTGTACGGTAAACGAGGTTCTTGTAAACAGAGGCGTCCCAAACATTGGGGTGGCTGTATCTTTTTGATTTTAATTTCCCTAACTATAGGACCATAAGTGGAAGTGCCCTAGGCTCTGTTGCTTTGTTTTTTAGATGTTTCAGGAAACACCATACACTTCTCCCGAGTGTCTGTTGGCAATTTACATCCCGCCCATCAGCATAACAAGGCTCCCAGTTCTCCATGGCCTGTCCTGCCTTTCTGGATTTTACACTTTTTTCAGATGGCCCTTTTGACCGGGGGGGGGGGAAGTGAGACTTCATTGTAGTGCAGATTTCCTTTGCAAGCTTGCTTGGTTGGCCAAAAAGGGCGTATGCGTTTTTTCCTGAATATATTCAGGAAAAAACGCATACGCCCTTTTTGGCCAAGTGCATCATTGTGGACGTTCTGCCTCTTTTCCTATGCTTTCAATGCAATTCCAGTCTACCTCCTGAAATCGGTTTCCTGCAATTCTGCCCCGCTTTCAAGTCCTCTTGGCAGCCTTACTTCAGTATATTTTTGGACGATAGTTGTCATTTATAACTCTGCAGGTTTGTGAATTACAGTGCCCCTGAGCTCCTTTCTTCAACTCGTTTTCTTGTGAGCTGGCCGCAACACCGCAGGATGGCTTCAGGCCCTAATCTGGTTCCGGCACGGCACGCTGAGCCTTTGGTTATTTCCTCTTCCTGGTGGGAAATGAGAGTTAAATTTGCCCGTCCAGACACCTCCAGCTAGTCTCTCATTGGTTCTCGCTATTCCTGTTCATCTTCCGCAGAAATTGCAAACTGGGCCAAACAGGAGGTTAAAGGGACTGACTCTCCAAGTCGGGAGAGTGTTAGTAAATCGTCTGGAATGTTGCACCCGAGTACCAGGGTACGAAAACTGAGACATATTTGAACACGTCTCCCGATCACATGGTTGATCATACTCTAGGTTCCACATGCATGTTTTAGCTGAAGGAAGAATACCTTAAACCTGGGTAGTTGAAACCCGTGGAATGGGTACCATGCAATATGACTTCAAAGGGTCTTCATTTGCTCACCGAACCTCTCCAATCCTATCACTGCTGCGTTTATGTCCCTGTACACATGCTTGATTCTCTTTCGGAGACATAGCAATCCATCGGTTTTAAGATACTTAAGAGTCAGGTACATTCTTAGGCGTTTAATATGCGGTGTTGAGTCCATTTCGTTGAGCAAGGAGTAGCTCTTTTCTATTCCATATTTGGCTTAAGGAACTTTATCTGTGCTCATTTCAATCTCTGGTTTTATGCAGCACCCCAACTCACCTTTCCCCTTAAACAAGCATAAGTTGGTTTTCTAAATTTGAGACCCTGTTCTGTTCTGTAATTCAGTTCCTGTGTAGCCAAGTTTACATTCCGTGTATTACTGATATCTTATGATGTTTCTTTTTCTGTGTGACTTATTTCAGTTAGAATCATCGTACCTGAATCCACTCATTGTGCTGCTACGGGCCTGATGACATAGATTTCACTGCTGAGTGATACTGCATTGTACGTAAGTACCACAAGTTCTTTATCCATTTTTCACTTTCTGTGATATTGAACTTGTACGGTAAACGAGGTTCTTGTAAACAGAGGCGTCCCAAACATTGGGGTGGCTGTATCTCTTTGATTTTAATTTCCCTAAGCTATAGGACCATAAGTGGAAGTGCCCTAGGCTCTGTTGCTTTGTTTTTTAGATGTTTCAGGAAACACCATACACTTCTCCCGAGTGTCTGTTGGCAATTTACATCCCGCCCATCAGCATAACAAGGCTCCCAGTTCTCCATGGCCTGTCCTGCCTTTCTGGATTTTACACTTTTTTCAGATGGCCCTTTTGACCGGGGGGGGGGGGGAAGTGAGACTTCATTGTAGTGCAGATTTCCTTTGCAAGCTTGCTTGGTTGGCCAAAAAGGGCGTATGCGTTTTTTCCTGAATATATTCAGGAAAAAACGCATACGCCCTTTTTGGCCAAGTGCATCATTGTGGACGTTCTGCCTCTTTTCCTATGCTTTCAATGCAATTCCAGTCTACCTCCTGAAATCGGTTTCCTGCAATTCTGCCCCGCTTTCAAGTCCTCTTGGCAGCCTTACTTCAGTATATTTTTGGACGATAGTTGTCATTTATAACTCTGCAGGTTTGTGAATTACAGTGCCCCTGAGCTCCTTTCTTCAACTCGTTTTCTTGTGAGCTGGCCGCAACACCGCAGGATGGCTTCAGGCCCTAATCTGGTTCCGGCACGGCACGCTGAGCCTTTGGTTATTTCCTCTTCCTGGTGGGAAATGAGAGTTAAATTTGCCCGTCCAGACACCTCCAGCTAGTCTCTCATTGGTTCTCGCTATTCCTGTTCATCTTCCGCAGAAATTGCAAACTGGGCCAAACAGGAGGTTAAAGGGACTGACTCTCCAAGTCGGGAGAGTGTTAGTAAAGCGTCTGGAATGTTGCACCCGAGTACCAGGGTACGAAAACTGAGACATATTTGAACACGTCTCCCGATCGCATGGTTGATCATACTCTAGGTTCCACATGCATGTTTTAGCTGAAGGAAGAATACCTTAAACCTGGGTAGTTGAAACCCGTGGAATGGGTACCATGCAATATGACTTCAAAGGGTCTTCATTTGCTCACCGAACCTCTCCAATCCTATCACTGCTGCGTTTATGTCCCTGTACACATGCTTGATTCTCTTTCGGAGACATAGCAATCCATAGGTTTTAAGATACTTAAGAGTCAGGTACATTCTTAGGCGTTTAATATGCGGTGTTGAGTCCATTTCGTTGAGCAAGGAGTAGCTCTTGTCTATTCCATATTTGGCTTAAGGAACTTTATCTGTGCTCATTTCAATCTCTGGTTTTATGCAGCACCCCAACTCACCTTTCCCCTTAAACAAGCATAAGTTGGTTTTCTAAATTTGAGACCCTGTTCTGTTCTGTAATTCAGTTCCTGTGTAGCCAAGTTTACATTCCGTGTATTACTGATATCTTATGATGTTTCTTTTTCTGTGTGACTTATTTCAGTTAGAATCATCGTACCTGAATCCACTCATTGTGCTGCTACGGGCCTGATGACATAGATTTCACTGCTGAGTGATACTGCATTGTACGTAAGTACCACAAGTTCTTTATCCATTTTTCACTTTCTGTGATATTGAACTTGTACGGTAAACGAGGTTCTTGTAAACAGAGGCGTCCCAAACATTGGGGTGGCTGTATCTTTTTGATTTTAATTTCCCTAAGCTATAGGACCATAAGTGGAAGTGCCCTAGGCTCTGTTGCTTTGTTTTTTAGATGTCTCAGGAAACACCATACACTTCTCCCGAGTGTCTGTTGGCAATTTACATCCCGCCCATCAGCATAACAAGGCTCCCAGTTCTCCATGGCCTGTCCTGCCTTTCTGGATTTTACACTTTTTTCAGATGGCCCTTTTGACCGGGGCGGGGGGGGAAGTGAGACTTCATTGTAGTGCAGATTTCCTTTGCAAGCTTGCTTGGTTGGCCAAAAAGGGCGTATGCGTTTTTTCCTGAATATATTCAGGAAAAAACGCATACGCCCTTTTTGGCCAAGTGCATCATTGTGGACGTTCTGCCTCTTTTCCTATGCTTTCAATGCAATTCCAGTCTACCTCCTGAAATCGGTTTCCTGCAATTCTGCCCCGCTTTCAAGTCCTCTTGGCAGCCTTACTTCAGTATATTTTTGGACGATAGTTGTCATTTATAACTCTGCAGGTTTGTGAATTACAGTGCCCCTGAGCTCCTTTCTTCAACTCGTTTTCTTGTGAGCTGGCCGCAACACCGCAGGATGGCTTCAGGCCCTAATCTGGTTCCGGCACGGCACGCTGAGCCTTTGGTTATTTCCTCTTCCTGGTGGGAAATGAGAGTTAAATTTGCCCGTCCAGACACCTCCAGCTAGTCTCTCATTGGTTCTCGCTATTCCTGTTCATCTTCCGCAGAAATTGCAAACTGGGCCAAACAGGAGGTTAAAGGGACTGACTCTCCAAGTCGGGAGAGTGTTAGTAAAGCGTCTGGAATGTTGCACCCGAGTACCAGGGTACGAAAACTGAGACATATTTGAACACGTCTCCCGATCACATGGTTGATCATACTCTAGGTTCCACATGCATGTTTTAGCTGAAGGAAGAATACCTTAAACCTGGGTAGTTGAAACCCGTGGAATGGGTACCATGCAATATGACTTCAAAGGGTCTTCATTTGCTCACCGAACCTCTCCAATCCTATCACTGCTGCGTTTATGTCCCTGTACACATGCTTGATTCTCTTTCGGAGACATAGCAATCCATAGGTTTTAAGATACTTAAGAGTCAGGTACATTCTTAGGCGTTTAATATGCGGTGTTGAGTCCATTTCGTTGAGCAAGGAGTAGCTCTTGTCTATTCCATATTTGGCTTAAGGAACTTTATCTGTGCTCATTTCAATCTCTGGTTTTATGCAGCACCCCAACTCACCTTTCCCCTTAAACAAGCATAAGTTGGTTTTCTAAATTTGAGACCCTGTTCTGTTCTGTAATTCAGTTCCTGTGTAGCCAAGTTTACATTCCGTGTATTACTGATATCTTATGATGTTTCTTTTTCTGTGTGACTTATTTCAGTTAGAATCATCGTACCTGAATCCACTCATTGTGCTGCTACGGGCCTGATGACATAGATTTCACTGCTGAGTTATACTGCATTGTACATAAGTACCACAAGTTCTTTATCCATTTTTCACTTTCTGTGATATTGAACTTGTACGGTAAACGAGGTTCTTGTAAACAGAGGCGTCCCAAACATTGGGGTGGCTGTATCTCTTTGATTTTAATTTCCCTAAGCTATAGGACCATAAGTGGAAGTGCCCTAGGCTCTGTTGCTTTGTTTTTTAGATGTTTCAGGAAACACCATACACTTCTCCTGAGTGTCTGTTGGCAATTTACATCCCGCCCATCAGCATAACAAGGCTCCCAGTTCTCCATGGCTTGTCCTGCCTTTCTGGATTTTACACTTTTTTCAGATGGCCCTTTTGACCGGGGGGAAGTGAGACTTCATTGTAGTGCAGATTTCCTTTGCAAGCTTGCTTGGTTGGCCAAAAAGGGCGTATGCGTTTTTTCCTGAATATATTCAGGAAAAAACGCATACGCCCTTTTTGGCCAAGTGCATCATTGTGGACGTTCTGCCTCTTTTCCTATGCTTTCAATGCAATTCCAGTCTACCTCCTGAAATCGGTTTCCTGCAATTCTGCCCCGCTTTCAAGTCCTCTTGGCAGCCTTACTTCAGTATATTTTTGGACGATAGTTGTCATTTATAACTCTGCAGGTTTGTGAATTACAGTGCCCCTGAGCTCCTTTCTTCAACTCGTTTTCTTGTGAGCTGGCCGCAACACCGCAGGATGGCTTCAGGCCCTAATCTGGTTCTGGCACGGCACGCTGAGCCTTTGGTTATTTCCTCTTCCTGGTGGGAAATGAGAGTTAAATTTGCCCGTCCAGACACCTCCAGCTAGTCTCTCATTGGTTCTCGCTATTCCTGTTCATCTTCCGCAGAAATTGCAAACTGGGCCAAACAGGAGGTTAAAGGGACTGACTCTCCAAGTCGGGAGAGTGTTAGTAAAGCGTCTGGAATGTTGCACCCGAGTACCAGGGTACGAAAACTGAGACATATTTGAACACGTCTCCCGATCGCATGGTTGATCATACTCTAGGTTCCACATGCATGTTTTAGCTGAAGGAAGAATACCTTAAACCTGGGTAGTTGAAACCCGTGGAATGGGTACCATGCAATATGACTTCAAAGGGTCTTCATTTGCTCACCGAACCTCTCCAATCCTATCACTGCTGCGTTTATGTCCCTGTACACATGCTTGATTCTCTTTCGGAGACATAGCAATCCATCGGTTTTAAGATACTTAAGAGTCAGGTACATTCTTAGGCGTTTAATATGCGGTGTTGAGTCCATTTCGTTGAGCAAGGAGTAGCTCTTGTCTATTCCATATTTGGCTTAAGGAACTTTATCTGTGCTCATTTCAATCTCTGGTTTTATGCAGCACCCCAACTCACCTTTCCCCTTAAACAAGCATAAGTTGGTTTTCTAAATTTGAGACCCTGTTCTGTTCTGTAATTCAGTTCCTGTGTAGCCAAGTTTACATTCCGTGTATTACTGATATCTTATGATGTTTCTTTTTCTGTGTGACTTATTTCAGTTAGAATCATCGTACCTGAATCCACTCATTGTGCTGCTACGGGCCTGATGACATAGATTTCACTGCTGAGTGATACTGCATTGTACGTAAGTACCACAAGTTCTTTATCCATTTTTCACTTTCTGTGATATTGAACTTGTACGGTAAACGAGGTTCTTGTAAACAGAGGCGTCCCAAACATTGGGGTGGCTGTATCTTTTTGATTTTAATTTCCCTAAGCTATAGGACCATAAGTGGAAGTGCCCTAGGCTCTGTTGCTTTGTTTTTTAGATGTTTCAGGAAACACCATACACTTCTCCCGAGTGTCTGTTGGCAATTTACATCCCGCCCATCAGCATAACAAGGCTCCCAGTTCTCCATGGCCTGTCCTGCCTTTCTGGATTTTACACTTTTTTCAGATGGCCCTTTTGACCGGGGGGGAGGGGGGGAAGTGAGACTTCATTGTAGTGCAGATTTCCTTTGCAAGCTTGCTTGGTTGGCCAAAAAGGGCGTATGCGTTTTTTCCTGAATATATTCAGGAAAAAACGCATACGCCCTTTTTGGCCAAGTGCATCATTGTGGACGTTCTGCCTCTTTTCCTATGCTTTCAATGCAATTCCAGTCTACCTCCTGAAATCGGTTTCCTGCAATTCTGCCCCGCTTTCAAGTCCTCTTGGCAGCCTTACTTCAGTATATTTTTGGACGATAGTTGTCATTTATAACTCTGCAGGTTTGTGAATTACAGTGCCCCTGAGCTCCTTTCTTCAACTCGTTTTCTTGTGAGCTGGCCGCAACACCGCAGGATGGCTTCAGGCCCTAATCTGGTTCCGGCACGGCACGCTGAGCCTTTGGTTATTTCCTCTTCCTGGTGGGAAATGAGAGTTAAATTTGCCCGTCCAGACACCTCCAGCTAGTCTCTCATTGGTTCTCGCTATTCCTGTTCATCTTCCGCAGAAATTGCAAACTGGGCCAAACAGGAGGTTAAAGGGACTGACTCTCCAAGTCGGGAGAGTGTTAGTAAAGCGTCTGGAATGTTGCACCCGAGTACCAGGGTACGAAAACTGAGACATATTTGAACACGTCTCCCGATCACATGGTTGATCATACTCTAGGTTCCACATGCATGTTTTAGCTGAAGGAAGAATACCTTAAACCTGGGTAGTTGAAACCCGTGGAATGGGTACCATGCAATATGACTTCAAAGGGTCTTCATTTGCTCACCGAACCTCTCCAATCCTATCACTGCTGCGTTTATGTCCCTGTACACATGCTTGATTCTCTTTCGGAGACATAGCAATCCATAGGTTTTAAGATACTTAAGAGTCAGGTACATTCTCAGGCGTTTAATATGCGGTGTTGAGTCCATTTCGTTGAGCAAGGAGTAGCTCTTGTCTATTCCATATTTGGCTTAAGGAACTTTATCTGTGCTCATTTCAATCTCTGGTTTTATGCAGCACCCCAACTCACCTTTACCCTTAAGCAAGCATAAGTTGGTTTTCTAAATTTGAGACCCTGTTCTGTTCTGTAATTCAGTTCCTGTGTAGCCAAGTTTACATTCCGTGTATTACTGATATCTTATGATGTTTCTTTTTCTGTGTGACTTATTTCAGTTAGAATCATCGTACCTGAATCCACTCATTGTGCTGCTACGGGCCTGATGGCATAGATTTCACTGCTGAGTGATACTGCATTGTACGTAAGTACCACAAGTTCTTTATCCATTTTTCACTTTCTGTGATATTGAACTTGTACGGTAAACGAGGTTCTTGTAAACAGAGGCGTCCCAAACATTGGGGTGGCTGTATCTTTTTGATTTTAATTTCCCTAAGCTATAGGACCATAAGTGGAAGTGCCCTAGGCTCTGTTGCTTTGTTTTTTAGATGTTTCAGGAAACACCATACACTTCTCCCGAGTGTCTGTTGGCAATTTACATCCCGCCCATCAGCATAACAAGGCTCCCAGTTCTCCATGGCCTGTCCTGCCTTTCTGGATTTTACACTTTTTTCAGATGGCCCTTTTGACCGGGGGGGGGGGGGGGGAAGTGAGACTTCATTGTAGTGCAGATTTCCTTTGCAAGCTTGCTTGGTAGGCCAAAAAGGGCGTATGCGTTTTTTCCTGAATATATTCAGGAAAAAACGCATACGCCCTTTTTGGCCAAGTGCATCATTGTGGACGTTCTGCCTCTTTTCCTATGCTTTCAATGCAATTCCAGTCTACCTCCTGAAATCGGTTTCCTGCAATTCTGCCCCGCTTTCAAGTCCTCTTGGCAGCCTTACTTCAGTATATTTTTGGACGATAGTTGTCATTTATAACTCTGCAGGTTTGTGAATTACAGTGCCCCTGAGCTCCTTTCTTCAACTCGTTTTCTTGTGAGCTGGCCGCAACACCGCAGGATGGCTTCAGGCCCTAATCTGCTTCCGGCACGGCACGCTGAGCCTTTGGTTATTTCCTCTTCCTGGTGGGAAATGAGAGTTAAATTTGCCCGTCCAGACACCTCCAGCTAGTCTCTCATTGGTTCTCGCTATTCCTGTTCATCTTCCGCAGAAATTGCAAACTGGGCCAAACAGGAGGTTAAAGGGACTGACTCTCCAAGTCGGGAGAGTGTTAGTAAAGCGTCTGGAATGTTGCACCCGAGTACCAGGGTACGAAAACTGAGACATATTTGAACACGTCTCCCGATCGCATGGTTGATCATACTCTAGGTTCCACATGCATGTTTTAGCTGAAGGAAGAATACCTTAAACCTGGGTAGTTGAAACCCGTGGAATGGGTACCATGCAATATGACTTCAAAGGGTCTTCATTTGCTCACCGAACCTCTCCAATCCTATCACTGCTGCGTTTATGTCCCTGTACACATGCTTGATTCTCTTTCGGAGACATAGCAATCCATCGGTTTTAAGATACTTAAGAGTCAGGTACATTCTTAGGCGTTTAATATGCGGTGTTGAGTCCATTTCGTTGAGCAAGGAGTAGCTCTTGTCTATTCCATATTTGGCTTAAGGAACTTTATCTGTGCTCATTTCAATCTCTGGTTTTATGCAGCACCCCAACTCACCTTTCCCCTTAAACAAGCATAAGTTGGTTTTCTAAATTTGAGACCCTGTTCTGTTCTGTAATTCAGTTCCTGTGTAGCCAAGTTTACATTCCGTGTATTACTGATATCTTATGATGTTTCTTTTTCTGTGTGACTTATTTCAGTTAGAATCATCGTACCTGAATCCACTCATTGTGCTGCTACGGGCCTGATGACATAGATTTCACTGCTGAGTGATACTGCATTGTACGTAAGTACCACAAGTTCTTTATCCATTTTTCACTTTCTGTGATATTGAACTTGTACGGTAAACGAGGTTCTTGTAAACAGAGGCGTCCCAAACATTGGGGTGGCTGTATCTTTTTGATTTTAATTTCCCTAAGCTATAGGACCATAAGTGGAAGTGCCCTAGGCTCTGTTGCTTTGTTTTTTAGATGTTTCAGGAAACACCATACACTTCTCCCGAGTGTCTGTTGGCAATTTACATCCCGCCCATCAGCATAACAAGGCTCCCAGTTCTCCATGGCCTGTCCTGCCTTTCTGGATTTTACACTTTTTTCAGATGGCCCTTTTGACCGGGGGGGGGGGGGGGAAGTGAGACTTCATTGTAGTGCAGATTTCCTTTGCAAGCTTGCTTGGTTGGCCAAAAAGGGCGTATGCGTTTTTTCCTGAATATATTCAGGAAAAAACGCATACGCCCTTTTTGGCCAAGTGCATCATTGTGGACGTTCTGCCTCTTTTCCTATGCTTTCAATGCAATTCCAGTCTACCTCCTGAAATCGGTTTCCTGCAATTCTGCCCCGCTTTCAAGTCCTCTTGGCAGCCTTACTTCAGTATATTTTTGGACGATAGTTGTCATTTATAACTCTGCAGGTTTGTGAATTACAGTGCCCCTGAGCTCCTTTCTTCAACTCGTTTTCTTGTGAGCTGGCCGCAACACCGCAGGATGGCTTCAGGCCCTAATCTGGTTCCGGCACGGCACGCTGAGCCTTTGGTTATTTCCTCTTCCTGGTGGGAAATGAGAGTTAAATTTGCCCGTCCAGACACCTCCAGCTAGTCTCTCATTGGTTCTCGCTATTCCTGTTCATCTTCCGCAGAAATTGCAAACTGGGCCAAACAGGAGGTTAAAGGGACTGACTCTCCAAGTCGGGAGAGTGTTAGTAAAGCGTCTGGAATGTTGCACCCGAGTACCAGGGTACGAAAACTGAGACATATTTGAACACGTCTCCCGATCGCATGGTTGATCATACTCTAGGTTCCACATGCATGTTTTAGCTGAAGGAAGAATACCTTAAACCTGGGTAGTTGAAACCCGTGGAATGGGTACCATGCAATATGACTTCAAAGGGTCTTCATTTGCTCACCGAACCTCTCCAATCCTATCACTGCTGCGTTTATGTCCCTGTACACATGCTTGATTCTCTTTCGGAGACATAGCAATCCATAGGTTTTAAGATACTTAAGAGTCAGGTACATTCTTAGGCGTTTAATATGCGGTGTTGAGTCCATTTCGTTGAGCAAGGAGTAGCTCTTGTCTATTCCATATTTGGCTTAAGGAACTTTATCTGTGCTCATTTCAATCTCTGGTTTTATGCAGCACCCCAACTCACCTTTCCCCTTAAACAAGCATAAGTTGGTTTTCTAAATTTGAGACCCTGTTCTGTTCTGTAATTCAGTTCCTGTGTAGCCAAGTTTACATTCCGTGTATTACTGATATCTTATGATGTTTCTTTTTCTGTGTGACTTATTTCAGTTAGAATCATCGTACCTGAATCCACTCATTGTGCTGCTACGGGCCTGATGACATAGATTTCACTGCTGAGTGATACTGCATTGTACGTAAGTACCACAAGTTCTTTATCCATTTTTCACTTTCTGTGATATTGAACTTGTACGGTAAACGAGGTTCTTGTAAACAGAGGCGTCCCAAACATTGGGGTGGCTGTATCTTTTTGATTTTAATTTCCCTAAGCTATAGGACCATAAGTTGAAGTGCCCTAGGCTCTGTTGCTTTGTTTTTTAGATGTCTCAGGAAACACCATACACTTCTCCCGAGTGTCTGTTGGCAATTTACATCCCGCCCATCAGCATAACAAGGCTCCCAGTTCTCCATGGCCTGTCCTGCCTTTCTGGATTTTACACTTTTTTCAGATGGCCCTTTTGACCGGGGGGGGGGGGGAAGTGAGACTTCATTGTAGTGCAGATTTCCTTTGCAAGCTTGCTTGGTTGGCCAAAAAGGGCGTATGCGTTTTTTCCTGAATATATTCAGGAAAAAACGCATACGCCCTTTTTGGCCAAGTGCATCATTGTGGACGTTCTGCCTCTTTTCCTATGCTTTCAATGCAATTCCAGTCTACCTCCTGAAATCGGTTTCCTGCAATTCTGCCCCGCTTTCAAGTCCTCTTGGCAGCCTTACTTCAGTATATTTTTGGACGATAGTTGTCATTTATAACTCTGCAGGTTTGTGAATTACAGTGCCCCTGAGCTCCTTTCTTCAACTCGTTTTCTTGTGAGCTGGCCGCAACACCGCAGGATGGCTTCAGGCCCTAATCTGGTTCCGGCACGGCACGCTGAGCCTTTGGTTATTTCCTCTTCCTGGTGGGAAATGAGAGTTAAATTTGCCCGTCCAGACACCTCCAGCTAGTCTCTCATTGGTTCTCGCTATTCCTGTTCATCTTCCGCAGAAATTGCAAACTGGGCCAAACAGGAGGTTAAAGGGACTGACTCTCCAAGTCGGGAGAGTGTTAGTAAAGCGTCTGGAATGTTGCACCCGAGTACCAGGGTACGAAAACTGAGACATATTTGAACACGTCTCCCGATCACATGGTTGATCATACTCTAGGTTCCACATGCATGTTTTAGCTGAAGGAAGAATACCTTAAACCTGGGTAGTTGAAACCCGTGGAATGGGTACCATGCAATATGACTTCAAAGGGTCTTCATTTGCTCACCGAACCTCTCCAATCCTATCACTGCTGCGTTTATGTCCCTGTACACATGCTTGATTCTCTTTCGGAGACATAGCAATCCATAGGTTTTAAGATACTTAAGAGTCAGGTACATTCTTAGGCGTTTAATATGCGGTGTTGAGTCCATTTCGTTGAGCAAGGAGTAGCTCTTGTCTATTCCATATTTGGCTTAAGGAACTTTATCTGTGCTCATTTCAATCTCTGGTTTTATGCAGCACCCCAACTCACCTTTCCCCTTAAACAAGCATAAGTTGGTTTTCTAAATTTGAGACCCTGTTCTGTTCTGTAATTCAGTTCCTGTGTAGCCAAGTTTACATTCCGTGTATTACTGATATCTTATGATGTTTCTTTTTCTGTGTGACTTATTTCAGTTAGAATCATCGTACCTGAATCCACTCATTGTGCTGCTACGGGCCTGATGACATAGATTTCACTGCTGAGTGATACTGCATTGTACATAAGTACCACAAGTTCTTTATCCATTTTTCACTTTCTGTGATATTGAACTTGTACGGTAAACGAGGTTCTTGTAAACAGAGGCGTCCCAAACATTGGGGTGGCTGTATCTCTTTGATTTTAATTTCCCTAAGCTATAGGACCATAAGTGGAAGTGCCCTAGGCTCTGTTGCTTTGTTTTTTAGATGTTTCAGGAAACACCATACACTTCTCCTGAGTGTCTGTTGGCAATTTACATCCCGCCCATCAGCATAACAAGGCTCCCAGTTCTCCATGGCTTGTCCTGCCTTTCTGGATTTTACACTTTTTTCAGATGGCCCTTTTGACCGGGGGGAAGTGAGACTTCATTGTAGTGCAGATTTCCTTTGCAAGCTTGCTTGGTTGGCCAAAAAGGGCGTATGCGTTTTTTCCTGAATATATTCAGGAAAAAACGCATACGCCCTTTTTGGCCAAGTGCATCATTGTGGACGTTCTGCCTCTTTTCCTATGCTTTCAATGCAATTCCAGTCTACCTCCTGAAATCGGTTTCCTGCAATTCTGCCCCGCTTTCAAGTCCTCTTGGCAGCCTTACTTCAGTATATTTTTGGACGATAGTTGTCATTTATAACTCTGCAGGTTTGTGAATTACAGTGCCCCTGAGCTCCTTTCTTCAACTCGTTTTCTTGTGAGCTGGCCGCAACACCGCAGGATGGCTTCAGGCCCTAATCTGGTTCCGGCACGGCACGCTGAGCCTTTGGTTATTTCCTCTTCCTGGTGGGAAATGAGAGTTAAATTTGCCCGTCCAGACACCTCCAGCTAGTCTCTCATTGGTTCTCGCTATTCCTGTTCATCTTCCGCAGAAATTGCAAACTGGGCCAAACAGGAGGTTAAAGGGACTGACTCTCCAAGTCGGGAGAGTGTTAGTAAAGCGTCTGGAATGTTGCACCCGAGTACCAGGGTACGAAAACTGAGACATATTTGAACACGTCTCCCGATCGCATGGTTGATCATACTCTAGGTTCCACATGCATGTTTTAGCTGAAGGAAGAATACCTTAAACCTGGGTAGTTGAAACCCGTGGAATGGGTACCATGCAATATGACTTCAAAGGGTCTTCATTTGCTCACCGAACCTCTCCAATCCTATCACTGCTGCGTTTATGTCCCTGTACACATGCTTGATTCTCTTTCGGAGACATAGCAATCCATCGGTTTTAAGATACTTAAGAGTCAGGTACATTCTTAGGCGTTTAATATGCGGTGTTGAGTCCATTTCGTTGAGCAAGGAGTAGCTCTTGTCTATTCCATATTTGGCTTAAGGAACTTTATCTGTGCTCATTTCAATCTCTGGTTTTATGCAGCACCCCAACTCACCTTTCCCCTTAAACAAGCATAAGTTGGTTTTCTAAATTTGAGACCCTGTTCTGTTCTGTAATTCAGTTCCTGTGTAGCCAAGTTTACATTCCGTGTATTACTGATATCTTATGATGTTTCTTTTTCTGTGTGACTTATTTCAGTTAGAATCATCGTACCTGAATCCACTCATTGTGCTGCTACGGGCCTGATGACATAGATTTCACTGCTGAGTGATACTGCATTGTACGTAAGTACCACAAGTTCTTTATCCATTTTTCACTTTCTGTGATATTGAACTTGTACGGTAAACGAGGTTCTTGTAAACAGAGGCGTCCCAAACATTGGGGTGGCTGTATATTTTGATTTTAATTTCCCTAAGCTATAGGACCATAAGTGGAAGTGCCCTAGGCTCTGTTGCTTTGTTTTTTAGATGTTTCAGGAAACACCATACACTTCTCCCGAGTGTCTGTTGGCAATTTACATCCCGCCCATCAGCATAACAAGGCTCCCAGTTCTCCATGGCCTGTCCTGCCTTTCTGGATTTTACACTTTTTTCAGATGGCCCTTTTGACCGGGGGGGAGGGGGGGAAGTGAGACTTCATTGTAGTGCAGATTTCCTTTGCAAGCTTGCTTGGTTGGCCAAAAAGGGCGTATGCGTTTTTTCCTGAATATATTCAGGAAAAAACGCATACGCCCTTTTTGGCCAAGTGCATCATTGTGGACGTTCTGCCTCTTTTCCTATGCTTTCAATGCAATTCCAGTCTACCTCCTGAAATCGGTTTCCTGCAATTCTGCCCCGCTTTCAAGTCCTCTTGGCAGCCTTACTTCAGTATATTTTTGGACGATAGTTGTCATTTATAACTCTGCAGGTTTGTGAATTACAGTGCCCCTGAGCTCCTTTCTTCAACTCGTTTTCTTGTGAGCTGGCCGCAACACCGCAGGATGGCTTCAGGCCCTAATCTGGTTCCGGCACGGCACGCTGAGCCTTTGGTTATTTCCTCTTCCTGGTGGGAAATGAGAGTTAAATTTGCCCGTCCAGACACCTCCAGCTAGTCTCTCATTGGTTCTCGCTATTCCTGTTCATCTTCCGCAGAAATTGCAAACTGGGCCAAACAGGAGGTTAAAGGGACTGACTCTCCAAGTCGGGAGAGTGTTAGTAAAGCGTCTGGAATGTTGCACCCGAGTACCAGGGTACGAAAACTGAGACATATTTGAACACGTCTCCCGATCACATGGTTGATCATACTCTAGGTTCCACATGCATGTTTTAGCTGAAGGAAGAATACCTTAAACCTGGGTAGTTGAAACCCGTGGAATGGGTACCATGCAATATGACTTCAAAGGGTCTTCATTTGCTCACCGAACCTCTCCAATCCTATCACTGCTGCGTTTATGTCCCTGTACACATGCTTGATTCTCTTTCGGAGACATAGCAATCCATCGGTTTTAAGATACTTAAGAGTCAGGTACATTCTTAGGCGTTTAATATGCGGTGTTGAGTCCATTTCGTTGAGCAAGGAGTAGCTCTTGTCTATTCCATATTTGGCTTAAGGAACTTTATCTGTGCTCATTTCAATCTCTGGTTTTATGCAGCACCCCAACTCACCTTTCCCCTTAAACAAGCATAAGTTGGTTTTCTAAATTTGAGACCCTGTTCTGTTCTGTAATTCAGTTCCTGTGTAGCCAAGTTTACATTCCGTGTATTACTGATATCTTATGATGTTTCTTTTTCTGTGTGACTTATTTCAGTTAGAATCATCGTACCTGAATCCACTCATTGTGCTGCTACGGGCCTGATGACATAGATTTCACTGCTGAGTGATACTGCATTGTACGTAAGTACCACAAGTTCTTTATCCATTTTTCACTTTCTGTGATATTGAACTTGTACGGTAAACGAGGTTCTTGTAAACAGAGGCGTCCCAAACATTGGGGTGGCTGTATCTTTTTGATTTTAATTTCCCTAAGCTATAGGACCATAAGTGGAAGTGCCCTAGGCTCTGTTGCTTTGTTTTTTAGATGTTTCAGGAAACACCATACACTTCTCCCGAGTGTCTGTTGGCAATTTACATCCCGCCCATCAGCATAACAAGGCTCCCAGTTCTCCATGGCCTGTCCTGCCTTTCTGGATTTTACACTTTTTTCAGATGGCCCTTTTGACCGGGGGGGGGGGAGTGAGAGTTCATTGTAGTGCAGATTTCCTTTGCAAGCTTGCTTGGTTGGCCAAAAAGGGCGTATGCGTTTTTTCCTGAATATATTCAGGAAAAAACGCATACGCCCTTTTTGGCCAAGTGCATCATTGTGGACGTTCTGCCTCTTTTCCTATGCTTTCAATGCAATTCCAGTCTACCTCCTGAAATCGGTTTCCTGCAATTCTGCCCCGCTTTCAAGTCCTCTTGGCAGCCTTACTTCAGTATATTTTTGGACGATAGTTGTCATTTATAACTCTGCAGGTTTGTGAATTACAGTGCCCCTGAGCTCCTTTCTTCAACTCGTTTTCTTGTGAGCTGGCCGCAACACCGCAGGATGGCTTCAGGCCCTAATCTGGTTCCGGCACGGCACGCTGAGCCTTTGGTTATTTCCTCTTCCTGGTGGGAAATGAGAGTTAAATTTGCCCGTCCAGACACCTCCAGCTAGTCTCTCATTGGTTCTCGCTATTCCTGTTCATCTTCCGCAGAAATTGCAAACTGGGCCAAACAGGAGGTTAAAGGGACTGACTCTCCAAGTCGGGAGAGTGTTAGTAAAGCGTCTGGAATGTTGCACCCGAGTACCAGGGTACGAAAACTGAGACATATTTGAACACGTCTCCCGATCGCATGGTTGATCATACTCTAGGTTCCACATGCATGTTTTAGCTGAAGGAAGAATACCTTAAACCTGGGTAGTTGAAACCCGTGGAATGGGTACCATGCAATATGACTTCAAAGGGTCTTCATTTGCTCACCGAACCTCTCCAATCCTATCACTGCTGCGTTTATGTCCCTGTACACATGCTTGATTCTCTTTCGGAGACATAGCAATCCATAGGTTTTAAGATACTTAAGAGTCAGGTACATTCTTAGGCGTTTAATATGCGGTGTTGAGTCCATTTCGTTGAGCAAGGAGTAGCTCTTGTCTATTCCATATTTGGCTTAAGGAACTTTATCTGTGCTCATTTCAATCTCTGGTTTTATGCAGCACCCCAACTCACCTTTCCCCTTAAACAAGCATAAGTTGGTTTTCTAAATTTGAGACCCTGTTCTGTTCTGTAATTCAGTTCCTGTGTAGCCAAGTTTACATTCCGTGTATTACTGATATCTTATGATGTTTCTTTTTCTGTGTGACTTATTTCAGTTAGAATCATCGTACCTGAATCCACTCATTGTGCTGCTACGGGCCTGATGACATAGATTTCACTGCTGAGTGATACTGCATTGTACGTAAGTACCACAAGTTCTTTATCCATTTTTCACTTTCTGTGATATTGAACTTGTACGGTAAACGAGGTTCTTGTAAACAGAGGCGTCCCAAACATTGGGGTGGCTGTATCTTTTTGATTTTAATTTCCCTAAGCTATAGGACCATAAGTTGAAGTGCCCTAGGCTCTGTTGCTTTGTTTTTTAGATGTCTCAGGAAACACCATACACTTCTCCCGAGTGTCTGTTGGCAATTTACATCCCGCCCATCAGCATAACAAGGCTCCCAGTTCTCCATGGCCTGTCCTGCCTTTCTGGATTTTACACTTTTTTCAGATGGCCCTTTTGACCGGGGGGGGGGGGGAAGTGAGACTTCATTGTAGTGCAGATTTCCTTTGCAAGCTTGCTTGGTTGGCCAAAAAGGGCGTATGCGTTTTTTCCTGAATATATTCAGGAAAAAACGCATACGCCCTTTTTGGCCAAGTGCATCATTGTGGACGTTCTGCCTCTTTTCCTATGCTTTCAATGCAATTCCAGTCTACCTCCTGAAATCGGTTTCCTGCAATTCTGCCCCGCTTTCAAGTCCTCTTGGCAGCCTTACTTCAGTATATTTTTGGACGATAGTTGTCATTTATAACTCTGCAGGTTTGTGAATTACAGTGCCCCTGAGCTCCTTTCTTCAACTCGTTTTCTTGTGAGCTGGCCGCAACACCGCAGGATGGCTTCAGGCCCTAATCTGGTTCCGGCACGGCACGCTGAGCCTTTGGTTATTTCCTCTTCCTGGTGGGAAATGAGAGTTAAATTTGCCCGTCCAGACACCTCCAGCTAGTCTCTCATTGGTTCTCGCTATTCCTGTTCATCTTCCGCAGAAATTGCAAACTGGGCCAAACAGGAGGTTAAAGGGACTGACTCTCCAAGTCGGGAGAGTGTTAGTAAAGCGTCTGGAATGTTGCACCCGAGTACCAGGGTACGAAAACTGAGACATATTTGAACACGTCTCCCGATCACATGGTTGATCATACTCTAGGTTCCACATGCATGTTTTAGCTGAAGGAAGAATACCTTAAACCTGGGTAGTTGAAACCCGTGGAATGGGTACCATGCAATATGACTTCAAAGGGTCTTCATTTGCTCACCGAACCTCTCCAATCCTATCACTGCTGCGTTTATGTCCCTGTACACATGCTTGATTCTCTTTCGGAGACATAGCAATCCATAGGTTTTAAGATACTTAAGAGTCAGGTACATTCTTAGGCGTTTAATATGCGGTGTTGAGTCCATTTCGTTGAGCAAGGAGTAGCTCTTGTCTATTCCATATTTGGCTTAAGGAACTTTATCTGTGCTCATTTCAATCTCTGGTTTTATGCAGCACCCCAACTCACCTTTCCCCTTAAACAAGCATAAGTTGGTTTTCTAAATTTGAGACCCTGTTCTGTTCTGTAATTCAGTTCCTGTGTAGCCAAGTTTACATTCCGTGTATTACTGATATCTTATGATGTTTCTTTTTCTGTGTGACTTATTTCAGTTAGAATCATCGTACCTGAATCCACTCATTGTGCTGCTACGGGCCTGATGACATAGATTTCACTGCTGAGTGATACTGCATTGTACATAAGTACCACAAGTTCTTTATCCATTTTTCACTTTCTGTGATATTGAACTTGTACGGTAAACGAGGTTCTTGTAAACAGAGGCGTCCCAAACATTGGGGTGGCTGTATCTCTTTGATTTTAATTTCCCTAAGCTATAGGACCATAAGTGGAAGTGCCCTAGGCTCTGTTGCTTTGTTTTTTAGATGTTTCAGGAAACACCATACACTTCTCCTGAGTGTCTGTTGGCAATTTACATCCCGCCCATCAGCATAACAAGGCTCCCAGTTCTCCATGGCTTGTCCTGCCTTTCTGGATTTTACACTTTTTTCAGATGGCCCTTTTGACCGGGGGGAAGTGAGACTTCATTGTAGTGCAGATTTCCTTTGCAAGCTTGCTTGGTTGGCCAAAAAGGGCGTATGCGTTTTTTCCTGAATATATTCAGGAAAAAACGCATACGCCCTTTTTGGCCAAGTGCATCATTGTGGACGTTCTGCCTCTTTTCCTATGCTTTCAATGCAATTCCAGTCTACCTCCTGAAATCGGTTTCCTGCAATTCTGCCCCGCTTTCAAGTCCTCTTGGCAGCCTTACTTCAGTATATTTTTGGACGATAGTTGTCATTTATAACTCTGCAGGTTTGTGAATTACAGTGCCCCTGAGCTCCTTTCTTCAACTCGTTTTCTTGTGAGCTGGCCGCAACACCGCAGGATGGCTTCAGGCCCTAATCTGGTTCCGGCACGGCACGCTGAGCCTTTGGTTATTTCCTCTTCCTGGTGGGAAATGAGAGTTAAATTTGCCCGTCCAGACACCTCCAGCTAGTCTCTCATTGGTTCTCGCTATTCCTGTTCATCTTCCGCAGAAATTGCAAACTGGGCCAAACAGGAGGTTAAAGGGACTGACTCTCCAAGTCGGGAGAGTGTTAGTAAAGCGTCTGGAATGTTGCACCCGAGTACCAGGGTACGAAAACTGAGACATATTTGAACACGTCTCCCGATCGCATGGTTGATCATACTCTAGGTTCCACATGCATGTTTTAGCTGAAGGAAGAATACCTTAAACCTGGGTAGTTGAAACCCGTGGAATGGGTACCATGCAATATGACTTCAAAGGGTCTTCATTTGCTCACCGAACCTCTCCAATCCTATCACTGCTGCGTTTATGTCCCTGTACACATGCTTGATTCTCTTTCGGAGACATAGCAATCCATCGGTTTTAAGATACTTAAGAGTCAGGTACATTCTTAGGCGTTTAATATGCGGTGTTGAGTCCATTTCGTTGAGCAAGGAGTAGCTCTTGTCTATTCCATATTTGGCTTAAGGAACTTTATCTGTGCTCATTTCAATCTCTGGTTTTATGCAGCACCCCAACTCACCTTTCCCCTTAAACAAGCATAAGTTGGTTTTCTAAATTTGAGACCCTGTTCTGTTCTGTAATTCAGTTCCTGTGTAGCCAAGTTTACATTCCGTGTATTACTGATATCTTATGATGTTTCTTTTTCTGTGTGACTTATTTCAGTTAGAATCATCGTACCTGAATCCACTCATTGTGCTGCTACGGGCCTGATGACATAGATTTCACTGCTGAGTGATACTGCATTGTACGTAAGTACCACAAGTTCTTTATCCATTTTTCACTTTCTGTGATATTGAACTTGTACGGTAAACGAGGTTCTTGTAAACAGAGGCGTCCCAAACATTGGGGTGGCTGTATATTTTGATTTTAATTTCCCTAAGCTATAGGACCATAAGTGGAAGTGCCCTAGGCTCTGTTGCTTTGTTTTTTAGATGTTTCAGGAAACACCATACACTTCTCCCGAGTGTCTGTTGGCAATTTACATCCCGCCCATCAGCATAACAAGGCTCCCAGTTCTCCATGGCCTGTCCTGCCTTTCTGGATTTTACACTTTTTTCAGATGGCCCTTTTGACCGGGGGGGAGGGGGGGAAGTGAGACTTCATTGTAGTGCAGATTTCCTTTGCAAGCTTGCTTGGTTGGCCAAAAAGGGCGTATGCGTTTTTTCCTGAATATATTCAGGAAAAAACGCATACGCCCTTTTTGGCCAAGTGCATCATTGTGGACGTTCTGCCTCTTTTCCTATGCTTTCAATGCAATTCCAGTCTACCTCCTGAAATCGGTTTCCTGCAATTCTGCCCCGCTTTCAAGTCCTCTTGGCAGCCTTACTTCAGTATATTTTTGGACGATAGTTGTCATTTATAACTCTGCAGGTTTGTGAATTACAGTGCCCCTGAGCTCCTTTCTTCAACTCGTTTTCTTGTGAGCTGGCCGCAACACCGCAGGATAGCTTCAGGCCCTAATCTGGTTCCGGCACGGCACGCTGAGCCTTTGGTTATTTCCTCTTCCTGGTGGGAAATGAGAGTTAAATTTGCCCGTCCAGACACCTCCAGCTAGTCTCTCATTGGTTCTCGCTATTCCTGTTCATCTTCCGCAGAAATTGCAAACTGGGCCAAACAGGAGGTTAAAGGGACTGACTCTCCAAGTCGGGAGAGTGTTAGTAAAGCGTCTGGAATGTTGCACCCGAGTACCAGGGTACGAAAACTGAGACATATTTGAACACGTCTCCCGATCACATGGTTGATCATACTCTAGGTTCCACATGCATGTTTTAGCTGAAGGAAGAATACCTTAAACCTGGGTAGTTGAAACCCGTGGAATGGGTACCATGCAATATGACTTCAAAGGGTCTTCATTTGCTCACCGAACCTCTCCAATCCTATCACTGCTGCGTTTATGTCCCTGTACACATGCTTGATTCTCTTTCGGAGACATAGCAATCCATAGGTTTTAAGATACTTAAGAGTCAGGTACATTCTCAGGCGTTTAATATGCGGTGTTGAGTCCATTTCGTTGAGCAAGGAGTAGCTCTTGTCTATTCCATATTTGGCTTAAGGAACTTTATCTGTGCTCATTTCAATCTCTGGTTTTATGCAGCACCCCAACTCACCTTTACCCTTAAGCAAGCATAAGTTGGTTTTCTAAATTTGAGACCCTGTTCTGTTCTGTAATTCAGTTCCTGTGTAGCCAAGTTTACATTCCGTGTATTACTGATATCTTATGATGTTTCTTTTTCTGTGTGACTTATTTCAGTTAGAATCATCGTACCTGAATCCACTCATTGTGCTGCTACGGGCCTGATGGCATAGATTTCACTGCTGAGTGATACTGCATTGTACGTAAGTACCACAAGTTCTTTATCCATTTTTCACTTTCTGTGATATTGAACTTGTACGGTAAACGAGGTTCTTGTAAACAGAGGCGTCCCAAACATTGGGGTGGCTGTATCTTTTTGATTTTAATTTCCCTAAGCTATAGGACCATAAGTGGAAGTGCCCTAGGCTCTGTTGCTTTGTTTTTTAGATGTTTCAGGAAACACCATACACTTCTCCCGAGTGTCTGTTGGCAATTTACATCCCGCCCATCAGCATAACAAGGCTCCCAGTTCTCCATGGCCTGTCCTGCCTTTCTGGATTTTACACTTTTTTCAGATGGCCCTTTTGACCGGGGGGGGGGGGGGGGGAAGTGAGACTTCATTGTAGTGCAGATTTCCTTTGCAAGCTTGCTTGGTAGGCCAAAAAGGGCGTATGCGTTTTTTCCTGAATATATTCAGGAAAAAACGCATACGCCCTTTTTGGCCAAGTGCATCATTGTGGACGTTCTGCCTCTTTTCCTATGCTTTCAATGCAATTCCAGTCTACCTCCTGAAATCGGTTTCCTGCAATTCTGCCCCGCTTTCAAGTCCTCTTGGCAGCCTTACTTCAGTATATTTTTGGACGATAGTTGTCATTTATAACTCTGCAGGTTTGTGAATTACAGTGCCCCTGAGCTCCTTTCTTCAACTCGTTTTCTTGTGAGCTGGCCGCAACACCGCAGGATGGCTTCAGGCCCTAATCTGCTTCCGGCACGGCACGCTGAGCCTTTGGTTATTTCCTCTTCCTGGTGGGAAATGAGAGTTAAATTTGCCCGTCCAGACACCTCCAGCTAGTCTCTCATTGGTTCTCGCTATTCCTGTTCATCTTCCGCAGAAATTGCAAACTGGGCCAAACAGGAGGTTAAAGGGACTGACTCTCCAAGTCGGGAGAGTGTTAGTAAAGCGTCTGGAATGTTGCACCCGAGTACCAGGGTACGAAAACTGAGACATATTTGAACACGTCTCCCGATCGCATGGTTGATCATACTCTAGGTTCCACATGCATGTTTTAGCTGAAGGAAGAATACCTTAAACCTGGGTAGTTGAAACCCGTGGAATGGGTACCATGCAATATGACTTCAAAGGGTCTTCATTTGCTCACCGAACCTCTCCAATCCTATCACTGCTGCGTTTATGTCCCTGTACACATGCTTGATTCTCTTTCGGAGACATAGCAATCCATCGGTTTTAAGATACTTAAGAGTCAGGTACATTCTTAGGCGTTTAATATGCGGTGTTGAGTCCATTTCGTTGAGCAAGGAGTAGCTCTTGTCTATTCCATATTTGGCTTAAGGAACTTTATCTGTGCTCATTTCAATCTCTGGTTTTATGCAGCACCCCAACTCACCTTTCCCCTTAAACAAGCATAAGTTGGTTTTCTAAATTTGAGACCCTGTTCTGTTCTGTAATTCAGTTCCTGTGTAGCCAAGTTTACATTCCGTGTATTACTGATATCTTATGATGTTTCTTTTTCTGTGTGACTTATTTCAGTTAGAATCATCGTACCTGAATCCACTCATTGTGCTGCTACGGGCCTGATGACATAGATTTCACTGCTGAGTGATACTGCATTGTACGTAAGTACCACAAGTTCTTTATCCATTTTTCACTTTCTGTGATATTGAACTTGTACGGTAAACGAGGTTCTTGTAAACAGAGGCGTCCCAAACATTGGGGTGGCTGTATCTTTTTGATTTTAATTTCCCTAAGCTATAGGACCATAAGTGGAAGTGCCCTAGGCTCTGTTGCTTTGTTTTTTAGATGTTTCAGGAAACACCATACACTTCTCCCGAGTGTCTGTTGGCAATTTACATCCCGCCCATCAGCATAACAAGGCTCCCAGTTCTCCATGGCCTGTCCTGCCTTTCTGGATTTTACACTTTTTTCAGATGGCCCTTTTGACCGGGGGGGAGGGGGGGAAGTGAGAGTTCATTGTAGTGCAGATTTCCTTTGCAAGCTTGCTTGGTTGGCCAAAAAGGGCGTATGCGTTTTTTCCTGAATATATTCAGGAAAAAACGCATACGCCCTTTTTGGCCAAGTGCATCATTGTGGACGTTCTGCCTCTTTTCCTATGCTTTCAATGCAATTCCAGTCTACCTCCTGAAATCGGTTTCCTGCAATTCTGCCCCGCTTTCAAGTCCTCTTGGCAGCCTTACTTCAGTATATTTTTGGACGATAGTTGTCATTTATAACTCTGCAGGTTTGTGAATTACAGTGCCCCTGAGCTCCTTTCTTCAACTCGTTTTCTTGTGAGCTGGCCGCAACACCGCAGGATGGCTTCAGGCCCTAATCTGGTTCCGGCACGGCACGCTGAGCCTTTGGTTATTTCCTCTTCCTGGTGGGAAATGAGAGTTAAATTTGCCCGTCCAGACACCTCCAGCTAGTCTCTCATTGGTTCTCGCTATTCCTGTTCATCTTCCGCAGAAATTGCAAACTGGGCCAAACAGGAGGTTAAAGGGACTGACTCTCCAAGTCGGGAGAGTGTTAGTAAAGCGTCTGGAATGTTGCACCCGAGTACCAGGGTACGAAAACTGAGACATATTTGAACACGTCTCCCGATCACATGGTTGATCATACTCTAGGTTCCACATGCATGTTTTAGCTGAAGGAAGAATACCTTAAACCTGGGTAGTTGAAACCCGTGGAATGGGTACCATGCAATATGACTTCAAAGGGTCTTCATTTGCTCACCGAACCTCTCCAATCCTATCACTGCTGCGTTTATGTCCCTGTACACATGCTTGATTCTCTTTCGGAGACATAGCAATCCATAGGTTTTAAGATACTTAAGAGTCAGGTACATTCTTAGGCGTTTAATATGCGGTGTTGAGTCCATTTCGTTGAGCAAGGAGTAGCTCTTGTCTATTCCATATTTGGCTTAAGGAACTTTATCTGTGCTCATTTCAATCTCTGGTTTTATGCAGCACCCCAACTCACCTTTACCCTTAAACAAGCATAAGTTGGTTTTCTAAATTTGAGACCCTGTTCTGTTCTGTAATTCAGTTCCTGTGTAGCCAAGTTTACATTCCGTGTATTACTGATATCTTATGATGTTTCTTTTTCTGTGTGACTTATTTCAGTTAGAATCATCGTACCTGAATCCACTCATTGTGCTGCTACGGGCCTGATGGCATAGATTTCACTGCTGAGTGATACTGCATTGTACGTAAGTACCACAAGTTCTTTATCCATTTTTCACTTTCTGTGATATTGAACTTGTACGGTAAACGAGGTTCTTGTAAACAGAGGCGTCGAAAACATTGGGGTGGCTGTATCTTTTTGATTTTAATTTCCCTAAGCTATAGGACCATAAGTGGAAGTGCCCTAGGCTCTGTTGCTTTGTTTTTTAGATGTTTCAGGAAACACCATACACTTCTCCCGAGTGTCTGTTGGCAATTGACATCCCGCCCATCAGCATAACAAGGCTCCCAGTTCTCCATGGCCTGTCCTGCCTTTCTGGATTTTACACTTTTTTCAGATGGCCCTTTTGACCGGGGGGAAGTGAGACTTCATTGTAGTGCAGATTTCCTTTGCAAGCTTGCTTGGTTGGCCAAAAAGGGCGTATGCGTTTTTTCCTGAATATATTCAGGAAAAAACGCATACGCCCTTTTTGGCCAAGTGCATCATTGTGGACGTTCTGCCTCTTTTCCTATGCTTTCAATGCAATTCCAGTCTACCTCCTGAAATCGGTTTCCTGCAATTCTGCCCCGCTTTCAAGTCCTCTTGGCAGCCTTACTTCAGTATATTTTTGGACGATAGCTGTCATTTATAACTCTGCAGGTTTGTGAATTACAGTGCCCCTGAGCTCCTTTCTTCAACTCGTTTTCTTGTGAGCTGGCCGCAACACCGCAGGATGGCTTCAGGCCCTAATCTGCTTCCGGCACGGCACGCTGAGCCTTTGGTTATTTCCTCTTCCTGGTGGGAAATGAGAGTTAAATTTGCCCGTCCAGACACCTCCAGCTAGTCTCTCATTGGTTCTCGCTATTCCTGTTCATCTTCCGCAGAAATTGCAAACTGGGCTAAACAGGAGGTTAAAGGGACTGACTCTCCAAGTCGGGAGAGTGTTAGTAAAGCGTTTGGAATGTTGCACCCGAGTACCAGGGTACGAAAACTGAGACATATTTGAACACGTCTCCCGATCACATGGTTGATCATACTCTAGGTTCCACATGCATGTTTTAGCTGAAGGAAGAATACCTTAAACCTGGGTAGTTGAAACCCGTGGAATGGGTACCATGCAATATGACTTCAAAGGGTCTTCATTTGCTCACCGAACCTCTCCAATCCTATCACTGCTGCGTTTATGTCCCTGTACACACGCTTGATTCTCTTTCGGAGACATAGCAATCCATAGGTTTTAAGATACATACGAGTCAGGTACATTCTTAGGCGTTTAATATGGGGTGTTGAGTCCATTTCGTTGAGCAAGGAGTAGCTCTTGTCTATTCCATATTTGGCTTAAGGAACTTTATCTGTGCTCATTTCAATCTCTGGTTTTATGCAGCACCCCAACTCACCTTTCCCCTTAAACAAGCATAAGTTGGTTTTCTAAATTTGAGACCCTGTTCTGTTCTGTAATTCAGTTCCTGTGTAGCCAAGTTTACATTCCGTGTATTACTGATATCTTATGATGTTTCTTTTTCTGTGTGACTTATTTCAGTTAGAATCATCGTACCTGAATCCACTCATTGTGCTGCTACGGGCCTGATGACATAGATTTCACTGCTGAGTGATACTGCATTGTACGTAAGTACCACAAGTTCTTTATCCATTTTTCACTTTCTGTGATATTGAACTTGTACGGTAAACGAGGTTCTTGTAAACAGAGGCGTCCCAAACATTGGGGTGGCTGTATCTTTTTGATTTTAATTTCCCTAAGCTATAGGACCATAAGTGGAAGTGCCCTAGGCTCTGTTGCTTTGTTTTTTAGATGTTTCAGGAAACACCATACACTTCTCCCGAGTGTCTGTTGGCAATTTACATCCCGCCCGTCAGCATAACAAGGCTCCCAGTTCTCCATGGCCTGTCCTGCCTTTCTGGATTTTACACTTTTTTCAGATGGCCCTTTTGACCGGGGGGGGGGGGAAGTGAGAGTTCATTGTAGTGCAGATTTCCTTTGCAAGCTTGCTTGGTTGGCCAAAAAGGGCGTATGCATTTTTTCCTGAATATATTCAGGAAAAAACGCATACGCCCTTTTTGGCCAAGTGCATCATTGTGGACGTTCTGCCTCTTTTCCTATGCTTTCAATGCAATTCCAGTCTACCTCCTGAAATCGGTTTCCTGCAATTCTGCCCCGCTTTCAAGTCCTCTTGGCAGCCTTACTTCAGTATATTTTTGGACGATAGTTGTCATTTATAACTCTGCAGGTTTGTGAATTACAGTGCCCCTGAGCTCCTTTCTTCAACTCGTTTTCTTGTGAGCTGGGCGCAACACCGCAGGATGGCTTCAGGCCCTAATCTGGTTCCGGCACGGCACGCTGAGCCTTTGGTTATTTCCTCTTCCTGGTGGGAAATGAGAGTTAAATTTGCCCGTCCAGACACCTCCAGCTAGTCTCTCATTGGTTCTCGCTATTCCTGTTCATCTTCCGCAGAAATTGCAAACTGGGCCAAACAGGAGGTTAAAGGGACTGACTCTCCAAGTCGGGAGAGTGTTAGTAAAGCGTCTGGAATGTTGCACCCGAGTACCAGGGTACGAAAACTGAGACATATTTGAACACGTCTCCCGATCACATGGTTGATCATACTCTAGGTTCCACATGCATGTTTTAGCTGAAGGAAGAATACCTTAAACCTGGGTAGTTGAAACCCGTGGAATGGGTACCATGCAATATGACTTCAAAGGGTCTTCATTTGCTCACCGAACCTCTCCAATCCTATCACTGCTGCGTTTATGTCCCTGTACACATGCTTGATTCTCTTTCGGAGACATAGCAATCCATAGGTTTTAAGATACTTAAGAGTCAGGTACATTCTTAGGCGTTTAATATGCGGTGTTGAGTCCATTTCGTTGAGCAAGGAGTAGCTCTTGTCTATTCCATATTTGGCTTAAGGAACTTTATCTGTGCTCATTTCAATCTCTGGTTTTATGCAGCACCCCAACTCACCTTTACCCTTAAACAAGCATAAGTTGGTTTTCTAAATTTGAGACCCTGTTCTGTTCTGTAATTCAGTTCCTGTGTAGCCAAGTTTACATTCCGTGTATTACTGATATCTTATGATGTTTCTTTTTCTGTGTGACTTATTTCAGTTAGAATCATCGTACCTGAATCCACTCATTGTGCTGCTACGGGCCTGATGACATAGATTTCACTGCTGAGTGATACTGCATTGTACGTAAGTACCACAAGTTCTTTATCCATTTTTCACTTTCTGTGATATTGAACTTGTACGGTAAACGAGGTTCTTGTAAACAGAGGCGTCCCAAACATTGGGGTGGCTGTATCTTTTTGATTTTAATTTCCCTAAGCTATAGGACCATAAGTGGAAGTGCCCTAGGCTCTGTTGCTTTGTTTTTTAGATGTTTCAGGAAACACCATACACTTCTCCCGAGTGTCTGTTGGCAATTGACATCCCCCCCATCAGCATAACAAGGTTCCCAGTTCTCCATGACCTGTCCTGCCTTTCTGGATTTTACACTTTTTTCAGATGGCCCTTTTGACCGGGGGGAAGTGAGACTTCATTGTAGTGCAGATTTCCTTTTCAAGCTTGCTTGGTTGGCCAAAAAGGGCGTATGCGTTTCTTCCTGAATATATTCAGGAAAAAACGCATACGCCCTTTTTGGCCAAGTGCATCATTGTGGACGTTCTGCCTCTTTTCCTATGCTTTCAATGCAATTCCAGTCTACCTCCTGAAATCGGTTTCCTGCAATTCTGCCCCGCTTTCAAGTCCTCTTGGCAGCCTTACTTCAGTATATTTTTGGACGATAGTTGTCATTTATAACTCTGCAGGTTTGTGAATTACAGTGCCCCTGAGCTCCTTTCTTCAACTCGTTTTCTTGTGAGCTGGCCGCAACACCGCAGGATGGCTTCAGGCCCTAATCTGGTTCCGGCACGGCACGCTGAACCTTTGGTTATTTCCTCTTCCTGGTGGGAAATGAGAGTTAAATTTGCCCGTCCAGACACCTCCAGCTAGTCTCTCATTGGTTCTCGCTATTCCTGTTCATCTTCCGCAGAAATTGCAAACTGGGCCAAACAGGAGGTTAAAGGGACTGACTCTCCAAGTCGGGAGAGTGTTAGTAAAGCGTCTGGAATGTTGCACCCGAGTACCAGGGTACGAAACCTGAGACATATTTGAACACGTCTCCCGATCGCATGGTTGATCATACTCTAGGTTCCACATGCATGTTTTAGCTGAAGGAAGAATACCTTAAACCTGGGTAGTTGAAACCCGTGGAATGGGTACCATGCAATATGACTTCAAAGGGTCTTCATTTGCTCACCGAACCTCTCCAATCCTATCACTGCTGCGTTTATGTCCCTGTACACATGCTTGATTCTCTTTCGGAGACATAGCAATCCATAGGTTTTAAGATACTTAAGAGTCAGGTACATTCTTAGGCGTTTAATATGCGGTGTTGAGTCCATTTCGTTGAGCAAGGAGTAGCTCTTGTCTATTCCATATTTGGCTTAAGGAACTTTATCTGTGCTCATTTCAATCTCTGGTTTTATGCAGCACCCCAACTCACCTTTCCCCTTAAACAAGCATAAGTTGGTTTTCTAAATTTGAGACCCTGTTCTGTTCTGTAATTCAGTTCCTGTGTAGCCAAGTTTACATTCCGTGTATTACTGATATCTTATGATGTTTCTTTTTCTGTGTGACTTATTTCAGTTAGAATCATCGTACCTGAATCCACTCATTGTGCTGCTACGGGCCTGATGACATAGATTTCACTGCTGAGTGATACTGCATTGTACGTAGGTACCACAAGTTCTTTATCCATTTTTCACTTTCTGTGATATTGAACTTGTACGGTAAACGAGGTTCTTGTAAACAGAGGCGTCCCAAACATTGGGGTGGCTGTATCTTTTTGATTTTAATTTCCCTAAGCTATAGGACCATAAGTGGAAGTGCCCTAGGCTCTGTTGCTTTGTTTTTTAGATGTTTCAGGAAACACCATACACTTCTCCCGAGTGTCTGTTGGCAATTGACATCCCGCCCATCAGCATAACAAGGCTCCCAGTTCTCCATGGCCTGTCCTGCCTTTCTGGATTTTACACTTTTTTCAGATGGCCCTTTTGACCGGGGGGGGGGGGGAAGTGAGACTTCATTGTAGTGCAGATTTCCTTTGCAAGCTTGCTTGGTTGGCCAAAAAGGGCGTATGCGTTTTTTCCTGAATATATTCAGGAAAAAACGCATACGCCCTTTTTGGCCAAGTGCATCATTGTGGACGTTCTGCCTCTTTTCCTATGCTTTCAATGCAATTCCAGTCTACCTCCTGAAATCGGTTTCCTGCAATTCTGCCCCGCTTTCAAGTCCTCTTGGCAGCCTTACTTCAGTATATTTTTGGACGATAGTTGTCATTTATAACTCTGCAGGTTTGTGAATTACAGTGCCCCTGAGCTCCTTTCTTCAACTCGTTTTCTTGTGAGCTGGCCGCAACACCGCAGGATGGCTTCAGGCCCTAATCTGGTTCCGGCACGGCATGCTGAGCCTTTGGTTATTTCCTCTTCCTGGTGGGAAATGAGAGTTAAATTTGCCCGTCCAGACACCTCCAGCTAGTCTCTCATTGGTTCTCGCTATTCCTGTTCATCTTCCGCAGAAATTGCAAACTGGGCCAAACAGGAGGTTAAAGGGACTGACTCTCCAAGTGGGGAGAGTGTTAGTAAAGCGTCTGGAATGTTGCACCCGAGTACCAGGGTACGAAAACTTAGACATATTTGAACACGTCTCCCGATCACATGGTTGATCATACTCTAGGTTCCACATGCATGTTTTAGCTGAAGGAGGAATACCTTAAACCTGGGTAGTTGAAACCCGTGG
The DNA here is from genome assembly GCF_963455315.2 of Globicephala melas. Classification (NCBI taxonomy): domain Eukaryota; kingdom Metazoa; phylum Chordata; class Mammalia; order Artiodactyla; family Delphinidae; genus Globicephala; species Globicephala melas. Next base: position 120,281 of record NW_027207371.1, on the reverse strand, counting down.
AATGGGTACCATGCAATATGACTTCAAAGGGTCTTCATTTGCTCACCGAACCTCTCCAATCCTATCACTGCTGCGTTTATGTCCCTGTACACATGCTTGATTGTCTTTCGGAGACATAGCAATCCATAGATTTTAAGATACTTAAGAGTCAGGTACATTCTTAGGCGTTTAATATGCGGTGTTGAGTCCATTTCGTTGAGCAAGGAGTAGCTCTTGTCTATTCCATATTTGGCTTAAGGAACTTTATCTGTGCTCATTTCAATCTCTGGTTTTATGCAGCACCCCAACTCACCTTTCCCCTTAAACAAGCATAAGTTGGTTTTCTAAATTTGAGACCCTGTTCTGTTCTGTAATTCAGTTCCTGTGTAGCCAAGTTTACATTCCGTGTATTACTGATATCTTATGATGTTTCTTTTTCTGTGTGACTTATTTCAGTTAGAATCATCGTACCTGAATCCACTCATTGTGCTGCTACGGGCCTGATGACATAGATTTCACTGCTGAGTGATACTGCATTGTACGTAAGTACCACAAGTTCTTTATCCATTTTTCACTTTCTGTGATATTGAACTTGTACGGTAAACGAGGTTCTTGTAAACAGAGGCGTCCCAAACATTGGGGTGGCTGTATCTTTTTGATTTTAATTTCCCTAAGCTATAGGACCATAAGTGGAAGTGCCCTAGGCTCTGTTGCTTTGTTTTTTAGATGTTTCAGGAAACACCATACACTTCTCCCGAGTGTCTGTTGGCAATTGACATCCCGCCCATCAGCATAACAAGGCTCCCAGTTCTCCATGGCCTGTCCTGCCTTTCTGGATTTTACACTTTTTTCAGATGGCCCTTTTGACCGAGGGGGAGGGGGGGAAGTGAGAGTTCATTGTAGTGCAGATTTCCTTTGCAAGCTTGCTTGGTTGGCCAAAAAGGGCGTATGCGTTTTTTCCTGAATATATTCAGGAAAAAACGCATACGCCCTTTTTGGCCAAGTGCATCATTGTGGACGTTCTGCCTCTTTTCCTATGCTTTCCATGCAATTCCAGTCTACCTCCTGAAATCGGTTTCCTGCAATTCTGCCCCGCTTTCAAGTCCTCTTGGCAGTCTTACTTCAGTATATTTTTGGACGATAGTTGTCATTTATAACTCTGCAGGTTTGTGAATTACAGTGCCCCTGAGCTCCTTTCTTCAACTCGTTTTCTTGTGAGCTGGCCGCAACACCGCAGGATGGCTTCAGGCCCTAATCTGGTTCCGGCACGGCACGCTGAGCCTTTGGTTATTTCCTCTTCCTGGTGGGAAATGAGAGTTAAATTTGCCCGTCCAGACACCTCCAGCTAGTCTCTCATTGGTTCTCGCTATTCCTGTTCATCTTCCGCAGAAATTGCAAACTGGGCCAAACAGGAGGTTAAAGGGACTGACTCTCCAAGTCGGGAGAGTGTTAGTAAAGCGTCTGGAATGTTGCACCCGAGTACCAGGGTACGAAAACTGAGACATATTTGAACACGTCTCCCGATCACATGGTTGATCATACTCTAGGTTCCACATGCATGTTTTAGCTGAAGGAAGAATACCTTAAACCTGGGTAGTTGAAACCCGTGGAATGGGTACCATGCAATATGACTTCAAAGGGTCTTCATTTGCTCACCGAACCTCTCCAATCCTATCACTGCTGCGTTTATGTCCCTGTACACATGCTTGATTCTCTTTCGGAGACATAGCAATCCATAGGTTTTAAGATACTTAAGAGTCAGGTACATTCTCAGGCGTTTAATATGCGGTGTTGAGTCCATTTCGTTGAGCAAGGAGTAGCTCTTGTCTATTCCATATTTGGCTTAAGGAACTTTATCTGTGCTCATTTCAATCTCTGGTTTTATGCAGCACCCCAACTCACCTTTACCCTTAAGCAAGCATAAGTTGGTTTTCTAAATTTGAGACCCTGTTCTGTTCTGTAATTCAGTTCCTGTGTAGCCAAGTTTACATTCCGTGTATTACTGATATCTTATGATGTTTCTTTTTCTGTGTGACTTATTTCAGTTAGAATCATCGTACCTGAATCCACTCATTGTGCTGCTACGGGCCTGATGGCATAGATTTCACTGCTGAGTGATACTGCATTGTACGTAAGTACCACAAGTTCTTTATCCATTTTTCACTTTCTGTGATATTGAACTTGTACGGTAAACGAGGTTCTTGTAAACAGAGGCGTCCCAAACATTGGGGTGGCTGTATCTTTTTGATTTTAATTTCCCTAAGCTATAGGACCATAAGTGGAATGCCCTAGGCTCTGTTGCTTTGTTTTTTAGATGTTTCAGGAAACACCATACACTTCTCCCGAGTGTCTGTTGGCAATTTACATCCCGCCCATCAGCATAACAAGGCTCCCAGTTCTCCATGGCCTGTCCTGCCTTTCTGGATTTTACACTTTTTTCAGATGGCCCTTTTGACCGGGGGGGGGGGGGAAGTGAGACTTCATTGTAGTGCAGATTTCCTTTGCAAGCTTGCTTGGTAGGCCAAAAAGGGCGTATGCGTTTTTTCCTGAATATATTCAGGAAAAAACGCATACGCCCTTTTTGGCCAAGTGCATCATTGTGGACGTTCTGCCTCTTTTCCTATGCTTTCAATGCAATTCCAGTCTACCTCCTGAAATCGGTTTCCTGCAATTCTGCCCCGCTTTCAAGTCCTCTTGGCAGCCTTACTTCAGTATATTTTTGGACGATAGTTGTCATTTATAACTCTGCAGGTTTGTGAATTACAGTGCCCCTGAGCTCCTTTCTTCAACTCGTTTTCTTGTGAGCTGGCCGCAACACCGCAGGATGGCTTCAGGCCCTAATCTGCTTCCGGCACGGCACGCTGAGCCTTTGGTTATTTCCTCTTCCTGGTGGGAAATGAGAGTTAAATTTGCCCGTCCAGACACCTCCAGCTAGTCTCTCATTGGTTCTCGCTATTCCTGTTCATCTTCCGCAGAAATTGCAAACTGGGCCAAACAGGAGGTTAAAGGGACTGACTCTCCAAGTCGGGAGAGTGTTAGTAAAGCGTCTGGAATGTTGCACCCGAGTACCAGGGTACGAAAACTGAGACATATTTGAACACGTCTCCCGATCGCATGGTTGATCATACTCTAGGTTCCACATGCATGTTTTAGCTGAAGGAAGAATACCTTAAACCTGGGTAGTTGAAACCCGTGGAATGGGTACCATGCAATATGACTTCAAAGGGTCTTCATTTGCTCACCGAACCTCTCCAATCCTATCACTGCTGCGTTTATGTCCCTGTACACATGCTTGATTCTCTTTCGGAGACATAGCAATCCATCGGTTTTAAGATACTTAAGAGTCAGGTACATTCTTAGGCGTTTAATATGCGGTGTTGAGTCCATTTCGTTGAGCAAGGAGTAGCTCTTGTCTATTCCATATTTGGCTTAAGGAACTTTATCTGTGCTCATTTCAATCTCTGGTTTTATGCAGCACCCCAACTCACCTTTCCCCTTAAACAAGCATAAGTTGGTTTTCTAAATTTGAGACCCTGTTCTGTTCTGTAATTCAGTTCCTGTGTAGCCAAGTTTACATTCCGTGTATTACTGATATCTTATGATGTTTCTTTTTCTGTGTGACTTATTTCAGTTAGAATCATCGTACCTGAATCCACTCATTGTGCTGCTACGGGCCTGATGACATAGATTTCACTGCTGAGTGATACTGCATTGTACGTAAGTACCACAAGTTCTTTATCCATTTTTCACTTTCTGTGATATTGAACTTGTACGGTAAACGAGGTTCTTGTAAACAGAGGCGTCCCAAACATTGGGGTGGCTGTATCTTTTTGATTTTAATTTCCCTAAGCTATAGGACCATAAGTGGAAGTGCCCTAGGCTCTGTTGCTTTGTTTTTTAGATGTTTCAGGAAACACCATACACTTCTCCCGAGTGTCTGTTGGCAATTTACATCCCGCCCATCAGCATAACAAGGCTCCCAGTTCTCCATGGCCTGTCCTGCCTTTCTGGATTTTACACTTTTTTCAGATGGCCCTTTTGACCGGGGGGGAGGGGGGGAAGTGAGAGTTCATTGTAGTGCAGATTTCCTTTGCAAGCTTGCTTGGTTGGCCAAAAAGGGCGTATGCGTTTTTTCCTGAATATATTCAGGAAAAAACGCATACGCCCTTTTTGGCCAAGTGCATCATTGTGGACGTTCTGCCTCTTTTCCTATGCTTTCAATGCAATTCCAGTCTACCTCCTGAAATCGGTTTCCTGCAATTCTGCCCCGCTTTCAAGTCCTCTTGGCAGCCTTACTTCAGTATATTTTTGGACGATAGTTGTCATTTATAACTCTGCAGGTTTGTGAATTACAGTGCCCCTGAGCTCCTTTCTTCAACTCGTTTTCTTGTGAGCTGGCCGCAACACCGCAGGATGGCTTCAGGCCCTAATCTGGTTCCGGCACGGCACGCTGAGCCTTTGGTTATTTCCTCTTCCTGGTGGGAAATGAGAGTTAAATTTGCCCGTCCAGACACCTCCAGCTAGTCTCTCATTGGTTCTCGCTATTCCTGTTCATCTTCCGCAGAAATTGCAAACTGGGCCAAACAGGAGGTTAAAGGGACTGACTCTCCAAGTCGGGAGAGTGTTAGTAAAGCGTCTGGAATGTTGCACCCGAGTACCAGGGTACGAAAACTGAGACATATTTGAACACGTCTCCCGATCACATGGTTGATCATACTCTAGGTTCCACATGCATGTTTTAGCTGAAGGAAGAATACCTTAAACCTGGGTAGTTGAAACCCGTGGAATGGGTACCATGCAATATGACTTCAAAGGGTCTTCATTTGCTCACCGAACCTCTCCAATCCTATCACTGCTGCGTTTATGTCCCTGTACACATGCTTGATTCTCTTTCGGAGACATAGCAATCCATAGGTTTTAAGATACTTAAGAGTCAGGTACATTCTTAGGCGTTTAATATGCGGTGTTGAGTCCATTTCGTTGAGCAAGGAGTAGCTCTTGTCTATTCCATATTTGGCTTAAGGAACTTTATCTGTGCTCATTTCAATCTCTGGTTTTATGCAGCACCCCAACTCACCTTTACCCTTAAACAAGCATAAGTTGGTTTTCTAAATTTGAGACCCTGTTCTGTTCTGTAATTCAGTTCCTGTGTAGCCAAGTTTACATTCCGTGTATTACTGATATCTTATGATGTTTCTTTTTCTGTGTGACTTATTTCAGTTAGAATCATCGTACCTGAATCCACTCATTGTGCTGCTACGGGCCTGATGGCATAGATTTCACTGCTGAGTGATACTGCATTGTACGTAAGTACCACAAGTTCTTTATCCATTTTTCACTTTCTGTGATATTGAACTTGTACGGTAAACGAGGTTCTTGTAAACAGAGGCGTCGAAAACATTGGGGTGGCTGTATCTTTTTGATTTTAATTTCCCTAAGCTATAGGACCATAAGTGGAAGTGCCCTAGGCTCTGTTGCTTTGTTTTTTAGATGTTTCAGGAAACACCATACACTTCTCCCGAGTGTCTGTTGGCAATTGACATCCCGCCCATCAGCATAACAAGGCTCCCAGTTCTCCATGGCCTGTCCTGCCTTTCTGGATTTTACACTTTTTTCAGATGGCCCTTTTGACCGGGGGGAAGTGAGACTTCATTGTAGTGCAGATTTCCTTTGCAAGCTTGCTTGGTTGGCCAAAAAGGGCGTATGCGTTTTTTCCTGAATATATTCAGGAAAAAACGCATACGCCCTTTTTGGCCAAGTGCATCATTGTGGACGTTCTGCCTCTTTTCCTATGCTTTCAATGCAATTCCAGTCTACCTCCTGAAATCGGTTTCCTGCAATTCTGCCCCGCTTTCAAGTCCTCTTGGCAGCCTTACTTCAGTATATTTTTGGACGATAGCTGTCATTTATAACTCTGCAGGTTTGTGAATTTCAGTGCCCCTGAGCTCCTTTCTTCAACTCGTTTTCTTGTGAGCTGGCCGCAACACCGCAGGATGGCTTCAGGCCCTAATCTGGTTCCGGCACGGCACGCTGAGCCTTTGGTTATTTCCTCTTCCTGGTGGGAAATGAGAGTTAAATTTGCCCGTCCAGACACCTCCAGCTAGTCTCTCATTGGTTCTCGCTATTCCTGTTCATCTTCCGCAGAAATTGCAAACTGGGCCAAACAGGAGGTTAAAGGGACTGACTCTCCAAGTCGGGAGAGTGTTAGTAAAGCGTCTGGAATGTTGCACCCGAGTACCAGGGTACGAAAACTGAGACATATTTGAACACGTCTCCCGATCGCATGGTTGATCATACTCTAGGTTCCACATGCATGTTTTAGCTGAAGGAAGAATACCTTAAACCTGGGTAGTTGAAACCCGTGGAATGGGTACCATGCAATATGACTTCAAAGGGTCTTCATTTGCTCACCGAACCTCTCCAATCCTATCACTGCTGCGTTTATGTCCCTGTACACATGCTTGATTCTCTTTCGGAGACATAGCAATCCATAGGTTTTAAGATACTTAAGAGTCAGGTACATTCTTAGGCGTTTAATATGCGGTGTTGAGTCCATTTCGTTGAGCAAGGAGTAGCTCTTGTCTATTCCATATTTGGCTTAAGGAACTTTATCTGTGCTCATTTCAATCTCTGGTTTTATGCAGCACCCCAACTCACCTTTCCCCTTAAACAAGCATAAGTTGGTTTTCTAAATTTGAGACCCTGTTCTGTTCTGTAATTCAGTTCCTGTGTAGCCAAGTTTACATTCCGTGTATTACTGATATCTTATGATGTTTCTTTTTCTGTGTGACTTATTTCAGTTAGAATCATCGTACCTGAATCCACTCATTGTGCTGCTACGGGCCTGATGACATAGATTTCACTGCTGAGTGATACTGCATTGTACGTAGGTACCACAAGTTCTTTATCCATTTTTCACTTTCTGTGATATTGAACTTGTACGGTAAACGAGGTTCTTGTAAACAGAGGCGTCCCAAACATTGGGGTGGCTGTATCTTTTTGATTTTAATTTCCCTAAGCTATAGGACCATAAGTGGAAGTGCCCTAGGCTCTGTTGCTTTGTTTTTTAGATGTTTCAGGAAACACCATACACTTCTCCCGAGTGTCTGTTGGCAATTGACATCCCGCCCATCAGCATAACAAGGCTCCCAGTTCTCCATGGCCTGTCCTGCCTTTCTGGATTTTACACTTTTTTCAGATGGCCCTTTTGACCGGGGGGGGGGGGAAGTGAGACTTCATTGTAGTGCAGATTTCCTTTGCAAGCTTGCTTGGTTGGCCAAAAAGGGCGTATGCGTTTTTTCCTGAATATATTCAGGAAAAAACGCATACGCCCTTTTTGGCCAAGTGCATCATTGTGGACGTTCTGCCTCTTTTCCTATGCTTTCAATGCAATTCCAGTCTACCTCCTGAAATCGGTTTCCTGCAATTCTGCCCCGCTTTCAAGTCCTCTTGGCAGCCTTACTTCAGTATATTTTTGGACGATAGTTGTCATTTATAACTCTGCAGGTTTGTGAATTACAGTGCCCCTGAGCTCCTTTCTTCAACTCGTTTTCTTGTGAGCTGGCCGCAACACCGCAGGATGGCTTCAGGCCCTAATCTGGTTCCGGCACGGCATGCTGAGCCTTTGGTTATTTCCTCTTCCTGGTGGGAAATGAGAGTTAAATTTGCCCGTCCAGACACCTCCAGCTAGTCTCTCATTGGTTCTCGCTATTCCTGTTCATCTTCCGCAGAAATTGCAAACTGGGCCAAACAGGAGGTTAAAGGGACTGACTCTCCAAGTGGGGAGAGTGTTAGTAAAGCGTCTGGAATGTTGCACCCGAGTACCAGGGTACGAAAACTTAGACATATTTGAACACGTCTCCCGATCACATGGTTGATCATACTCTAGGTTCCACATGCATGTTTTAGCTGAAGGAGGAATACCTTAAACCTGGGTAGTTGAAACCCGTGGAATGGGTACCATGCAATATGACTTCAAAGGGTCTTCATTTGCTCACCGAACCTCTCCAATCCTATCACTGCTGCGTTTATGTCCCTGTACACATGCTTGATTGTCTTTCGGAGACATAGCAATCCATAGATTTTAAGATACTTAAGAGTCAGGTACATTCTTAGGCGTTTAATATGCGGTGTTGAGTCCATTTCGTTGAGCAAGGAGTAGCTCTTGTCTATTCCATATTTGGCTTAAGGAACTTTATCTGTGCTCATTTCAATCTCTGGTTTTATGCAGCACCCCAACTCACCTTTCCCCTTAAACAAGCATAAGTTGGTTTTCTAAATTTGAGACCCTGTTCTGTTCTGTAATTCAGTTCCTGTGTAGCCAAGTTTACATTCCGTGTATTACTGATATCTTATGATGTTTCTTTTTCTGTGTGACTTATTTCAGTTAGAATCATCGTACCTGAATCCACTCATTGTGCTGCTACGGGCCTGATGACATAGATTTCACTGCTGAGTGATACTGCATTGTACGTAAGTACCACAAGTTCTTTATCCATTTTTCACTTTCTGTGATATTGAACTTGTACGGTAAACGAGGTTCTTGTAAACAGAGGCGTCCCAAACATTGGGGTGGCTGTATCTTTTTGATTTTAATTTCCCTAAGCTATAGGACCATAAGTGGAAGTGCCCTAGGCTCTGTTGCTTTGTTTTTTAGATGTTTCAGGAAACACCATACACTTCTCCCGAGTGTCTGTTGGCAATTGACATCCCGCCCATCAGCATAACAAGGCTCCCAGTTCTCCATGGCCTGTCCTGCCTTTCTGGATTTTACACTTTTTTCAGATGGCCCTTTTGACCGAGGGGGAGGGGGGGAAGTGAGAGTTCATTGTAGTGCAGATTTCCTTTGCAAGCTTGCTTGGTTGGCCAAAAAGGGCGTATGCGTTTTTTCCTGAATATATTCAGGAAAAAACGCATACGCCCTTTTTGGCCAAGTGCATCATTGTGGACGTTCTGCCTCTTTTCCTATGCTTTCCATGCAATTCCAGTCTACCTCCTGAAATCGGTTTCCTGCAATTCTGCCCCGCTTTCAAGTCCTCTTGGCAGTCTTACTTCAGTATATTTTTGGACGATAGTTGTCATTTATAACTCTGCAGGTTTGTGAATTACAGTGCCCCTGAGCTCCTTTCTTCAACTCGTTTTCTTGTGAGCTGGCCGCAACACCGCAGGATGGCTTCAGGCCCTAATCTGCTTCCGGCACGGCACGCTGAGCCTTTGGTTATTTCCTCTTCCTGGTGGGAAATGAGAGTTAAATTTGCCCGTCCAGACACCTCCAGCTAGTCTCTCATTGGTTCTCGCTATTCCTGTTCATCTTCCGCAGAAATTGCAAACTGGGCCAAACAGGAGGTTAAAGGGACTGACTCTCCAAGTCGGGAGAGTGTTAGTAAAGCGTCTGGAATGTTGCACCCGAGTACCAGGGTACGAAAACTGAGACATATTTGAACACGTCTCCCGATCACATGGTTGATCATACTCTAGGTTCCACATGCATGTTTTAGCTGAAGGAAGAATACCTTAAACCTGGGTAGTTGAAACCCGTGGAATGGGTACCATGCAATATGACTTCAAAGGGTCTTCATTTGCTCACCGAACCTCTCCAATCCTATCACTGCTGCGTTTATGTCCCTGTACACATGCTTGATTCTCTTTCGGAGACATAGCAATCCATAGGTTTTAAGATACTTAAGAGTCAGGTACATTCTTAGGCGTTTAATATGCGGTGTTGAGTCCATTTCGTTGAGCAAGGAGTAGCTCTTGTCTATTCCATATTTGGCTTAAGGAACTTTATCTGTGCTCATTTCAATCTCTGGTTTTATGCAGCACCCCAACTCACCTTTCCCCTTAAACAAGCATAAGTTGGTTTTCTAAATTTGAGACCCTGTTCTGTTCTGTAATTCAGTTCCTGTGTAGCCAAGTTTACATTCCGTGTATTACTGATATCTTATGATGTTTCTTTTTCTGTGTGACTTATTTCAGTTAGAATCATCGTACCTGAATCCACTCATTGTGCTGCTACGGGCCTGATGGCATAGATTTCACTGCTGAGTGATACTGCATTGTACGTAAGTACCACAAGTTCTTTATCCATTTTTCACTTTCTGTGATATTGAACTTGTACGGTAAACGAGGTTCTTGTAAACAGAGGCGTCCCAAACATTGGGGTGGCTGTATCTTTTTGATTTTAATTTCCCTAAGCTATAGGACCATAAGTGGAAGTGCCCTAGGCTCTGTTGCTTTGTTTTTTAGATGTTTCAGGAAACACCATACACTTCTCCCGAGTGTCTGTTGGCAATTGACATCCCGCCCATCAGCATAACAAGGCTCCCAGTTCTCCATGGCCTGTCCTGCCTTTCTGGATTTTACACTTTTTTCAGATGGCCCTTTTGACCGGGGGGAAGTGAGACTTCATTGTAGTGCAGATTTCCTTTGCAAGCTTGCTTGGTTGGCCAAAAAGGGCGTATGCGTTTTTTCCTGAATATATTCAGGAAAAAACGCATACGCCCTTTTTGGCCAAGTGCATCATTGTGGACGTTCTGCCTCTTTTCTAATGCTTTCAATGCAATTCCAGTCTACCTCCTGAAATCGGTTTCCTGCAATTCTGCCCCGCTTTCAAGTCCTCTTGGCAGCCTTACTTCAGTATATTTTTGTATGATAGCTGTCATTTATAACTCTGCAGGTTTGTGAATTACAGTGCCCCTGAGCTCCTTTCTTCAACTCGTTTTCTTGTGAGCTGGCCGCAACACCGCAGGATGGCTTCAGGCCCTAATCTGCTTCCGGCACGGCACGCTGAGCCTTTGGTTATTTCCTCTTCCTGGTGGGAAATGAGAGTTAAATTTGCCCGTCCAGACACCTCCAGCTAGTCTCTCATTGGTTCTCGCTATTCCTGTTCATCTTCCGCAGAAATTGCAAACTGGGCTAAACAGGAGGTTAAAGGGACTGACTCTCCAAGTCGGGAGAGTGTTAGTAAAGCGTTTGGAATGTTGCACCCGAGTACCAGGGTACGAAAACTGAGACATATTTGAACACGTCTCCCGATCACATGGTTGATCATACTCTAGGTTCCACATGCATGTTTTAGCTGAAGGAAGAATACCTTAAACCTGGGTAGTTGAAACCCGTGGAATGGGTACCATGCAATATGACTTCAAAGGGTCTTCATTTGCTCACCGAACCTCTCCAATCCTATCACTGCTGCGTTTATGTCCCTGTACACACGCTTGATTCTCTTTCGGAGACATAGCAATCCATAGGTTTTAAGATACATACGAGTCAGGTACATTCTTAGGCGTTTAATATGGGGTGTTGAGTCCATTTCGTTGAGCAAGGAGTAGCTCTTGTCTATTCCATATTTGGCTTAAGGAACTTTATCTGTGCTCATTTCAATCTCTGGTTTTATGCAGCACCCCAACTCACCTTTCCCCTTAAACAAGCATAAGTTGGTTTTCTAAATTTGAGACCCTGTTCTGTTCTGTAATTCAGTTCCTGTGTAGCCAAGTTTACATTCCGTGTATTACTGATATCTTATGATGTTTCTTTTTCTGTGTGACTTATTTCAGTTAGAATCATCGTACCTGAATCCACTCATTGTGCTGCTACGGGCCTGATGACATAGATTTCACTGCTGAGTGATACTGCATTGTACGTAAGTACCACAAGTTCTTTATCCATTTTTCACTTTCTGTGATATTGAACTTGTACGGTAAACGAGGTTCTTGTAAACAGAGGCGTCCCAAACATTGGGGTGGCTGTATCTTTTTGATTTTAATTTCCCTAAGCTATAGGACCATAAGTGGAAGTGCCCTAGGCTCTGTTGCTTTGTTTTTTAGATGTTTCAGGAAACACCATACACTTCTCCCGAGTGTCTGTTGGCAATTGACATCTCGCCCATCAGCATAACAAGGCTCCCAGTTCTCCATGGCCTGTCCTGCCTTTCTGGATTTTACACTTTTTTCAGATGGCCCTTTTGACCGGGGGGAAGTGAGACTTCATTGTAGTGCAGATTTCCTTTGCAAGCTTGCTTGGTTGGCCAAAAAGGGCGTATGCGTTTTTTCCTGAATATATTCAGGAAAAAACGCATACGCCCTTTTTGGCCAAGTGCATCATTGTGGACGTTCTGCCTCTTTTCCTATGCTTTCAATGCAATTCCAGTCTACCTCCTGAAATCGGTTTCCTGCAATTCTGCCCCGCTTTCAAGTCCTCTTGGCAGCCTTACTTCAGTATATTTTTGGACGATAGTTGTCATTTATAACTCTGCAGGTTTGTGAATTACAGTGCCCCTGAGTTCCTTTCTTCAACTCGTTTTCTTGTGAGCTGGGCGCAACACCGCAGGATGGCTTCAGGCCCTAATCTGGTTCCGGCACGGCACGCTGAGCCTTTGGTTATTTCCTCTTCCTGGTGGGAAATGAGAGTTAAATTTGCCCGTCCAGACACCTCCAGCTAGTCTCTCATTGGTTCTCGCTATTCCTGTTCATCTTCCGCAGAAATTGCAAACTGGGCCAAACAGGAGGTTAAAGGGACTGACTCTCCAAGTCGGGAGAGTGTTAGTAAAGCGTCTGGAATGTTGCACCCGAGTACCAGGGTACGAAAACTGAGACATATTTGAACACGTCTCCCGATCACATGGTTGATCATACTCTAGGTTCCACATGCATGTTTTAGCTGAAGGAAGAATACCTTAAACCTGGGTAGTTGAAACCCGTGGAATGGGTACCATGCAATATGACTTCAAAGGGTCTTCATTTGCTCACCGAACCTCTCCAATCCTATCACTGCTGCGTTTATGTCCCTGTACACATGCTTGATTCTCTTTCGGAGACATAGCAATCCATAGGTTTTAAGATACTTAAGAGTCAGGTACATTCTTAGGCGTTTAATATGCGGTGTTGAGTCCATTTCGTTGAGCAAGGAGTAGCTCTTGTCTATTCCATATTTGGCTTAAGGAACTTTATCTGTGCTCATTTCAATCTCTGGTTTTATGCAGCACCCCAACTCACCTTTCCCCTTAAACAAGCATAAGTTGGTTTTCTAAATTTGAGACCCTGTTCTGTTCTGTAATTCAGTTCCTGTGTAGCCAAGTTTACATTCCGTGTATTACTGATATCTTATGATGTTTCTTTTTCTGTGTGACTTATTTCAGTTAGAATCATCGTACCTGAATCCACTCATTGTGCTGCTACGGGCCTGATGACATAGATTTCACTGCTGAGTGATACTGCATTGTACGTAAGTACCACAAGTTCTTTATCCATTTTTCACTTTCTGTGATATTGAACTTGTACGGTAAACGAGGTTCTTGTAAACAGAGGCGTCCCAAACATTGGGGTGGCTGTATCTTTTTGATTTTAATTTCCCTAAGCTATAGGACCATAAGTGGAAGTGCCCTAGGCTCTGTTGCTTTGTTTTTTAGATGTTTCAGGAAACACCATACACTTCTCCCGAGTGTCTGTTGGCAACTGACATCCCCCCCATCAGCATAACAAGGTTCCCAGTTCTCCATGACCTGTCCTGCCTTTCTGGATTTTACACTTTTTTCAGATGGCCCTTTTGACCGGGGGGAAGTGAGACTTCATTGTAGTGCAGATTTCCTTTTCAAGCTTGCTTGGTTGGCCAAAAAGGGCGTATGCGTTTCTTCCTGAATATATTCAGGAAAAAACGCATACGCCCTTTTTGGCCAAGTGCATCATTGTGGACGTTCTGCCTCTTTTCCTATGCTTTCAATGCAATTCCAGTCTACCTCCTGAAATCGGTTTCCTGCAATTCTGCCCCGCTTTCAAGTCCTCTTGGCAGCCTTACTTCAGTATATTTTTGGACGATAGTTGTCATTTATAACTCTGCAGGTTTGTGAATTACAGTGCCCCTGAGCTCCTTTCTTCAACTCGTTTTCTTGTGAGCTGGCCGCAACACCGCAGGATGGCTTCAGGCCCTAATCTGGTTCCGGCACGGCACGCTGAACCTTTGGTTATTTCCTCTTCCTGGTGGGAAATGAGAGTTAAATTTGCCCGTCCAGACACCTCCAGCTAGTCTCTCATTGGTTCTCGCTATTCCTGTTCATCTTCCGCAGAAATTGCAAACTGGGCCAAACAGGAGGTTAAAGGGACTGACTCTCCAAGTCGGGAGAGTGTTAGTAAAGCGTCTGGAATGTTGCACCCGAGTACCAGGGTACGAAAACTGAGACATATTTGAACACGTCTCCCGATCGCATGGTTGATCATACTCTAGGTTCCACATGCATGTTTTAGCTGAAGGAAGAATACCTTAAACCTGGGTAGTTGAAACCCGTGGAATGGGTACCATGCAATATGACTTCAAAGGGTCTTCATTTGCTCACCGAACCTCTCCAATCCTATCACTGCTGCGTTTATGTCCCTGTACACATGCTTGATTCTCTTTCGGAGACATAGCAATCCATAGGTTTTAAGATACTTAAGAGTCAGGTACATTCTTAGGCGTTTAATATGCGGTGTTGAGTCCATTTCGTTGAGCAAGGAGTAGCTCTTGTCTATTCCATATTTGGCTTAAGGAACTTTATCTGTGCTCATTTCAATCTCTGGTTTTATGCAGCACCCCAACTCACCTTTCCCCTTAAACAAGCATAAGTTGGTTTTCTAAATTTGAGACCCTGTTCTGTTCTGTAATTCAGTTCCTGTGTAGCCAAGTTTACATTCCGTGTATTACTGATATCTTATGATGTTTCTTTTTCTGTGTGACTTATTTCAGTTAGAATCATCGTACCTGAATCCACTCATTGTGCTGCTACGGGCCTGATGACATAGATTTCACTGCTGAGTGATACTGCATTGTACGTAAGTACCACAAGTTCTTTATCCATTTTTCACTTTCTGTGATATTGAACTTGTACGGTAAACGAGGTTCTTGTAAACAGAGGCGTCCCAAACATTGGGGTGGCTGTATCTTTTTGATTTTAATTTCCCTAAGCTATAGGACCATAAGTGGAAGTGCCCTAGGCTCTGTTGCTTTGTTTTTTAGATGTTTCAGGAAACACCATACACTTCTCCCGAGTGTCTGTTGGCAATTGACATCCCGCCCATCAGCATAACAAGGCTCCCAGTTCTCCATGACCTGTCCTGCCTTTCTGGATTTTACACTTTTTTCAGATGGCCCTTTTGACCGGGGGGAAGTGAGACTTCATTGTAGTGCAGATTTCCTTTGCAAGCTTGCTTGGTTGGCCAAAAAGGGCGTATGCGTTTCTTCCTGAATATATTCAGGAAAAAACGCATACGCCCTTTTTGGCCAAGTGCATCATTGTGGACGTTCTGCCTCTTTTCCTATGCTTTCAATGCAATTCCAGTCTACCTCCTGAAATCGGTTTCCTGCAATTCTGCCCCACTTTCAAGTCCTCTTGGCAGCCTTACTTCAGTATATTTTTGGACGATAGTTGTCATTTATAACTCTGCAGGTTTGTGAATTACAGTGCCCCTGAGCTCCTTTCTTCAACTCGTTTTCTTGTGAGCTGGCCGCAACACCGCAGGATGGCTTCAGGCCCTAATCTGGTTCCGGCACGGCACGCTGAACCTTTGGTTATTTCCTCTTCCTGGTGGGAAATGAGAGTTAAATTTGCCCGTCCAGACACCTCCAGCTAGTCTCTCATTGGTTCTCGCTATTCCTGTTCATCTTCCGCAGAAATTGCAAACTGGGCCAAACAGGAGGTTAAAGGGACTGACTCTCCAAGTCGGGAGAGTGTTAGTAAAGCGTCTGGAATGTTGCACCCGAGTACCAGGGTACGAAAACTGAGACATATTTGAACACGTCTCCCGATCGCATGGTTGATCATACTCTAGGTTCCACATGCATGTTTTAGCTGAAGGAAGAATACCTTAAACCTGGGTAGTTGAAACCCGTGGAATGGGTACCATGCAATATGACTTCAAAGGGTCTTCATTTGCTCACCGAACCTCTCCAATCCTATCACTGCTGCGTTTATGTCCCTGTACACATGCTTGATTCTCTTTCGGAGACATAGCAATCCATAGGTTTTAAGATACTTAAGAGTCAGGTACATTCTTAGGCGTTTAATATGCGGTGTTGAGTCCATTTCGTTGAGCAAGGAGTAGCTCTTGTCTATTCCATATTTGGCTTAAGGAACTTTATCTGTGCTCATTTCAATCTCTGGTTTTATGCAGCACCCCAACTCACCTTTACCCTTAAACAAGCATAAGTTGGTTTTCTAAATTTGAGACCCTGTTCTGTTCTGTAATTCAGTTCCTGTGTAGCCAAGTTTACATTCCGTGTATTACTGATATCTTATGATGTTTCTTTTTCTGTGTGACTTATTTCAGTTAGAATCATCGTACCTGAATCCACTCATTGTGCTGCTACGGGCCTGATGACATAGATTTCACTGCTGAGTGATACTGCATTGTACGTAAGTACCACAAGTTCTTTATCCATTTTTCACTTTCTGTGATATTGAACTTGTACGGTAAACGAGGTTCTTGTAAACAGAGGCGTCCCAAACATTGGGGTGGCTGTATCTTTTTGATTTTAATTTCCCTAAGCTATAGGACCATAAGTGGAAGTGCCCTAGGCTCTGTTGCTTTGTTTTTTAGATGTTTCAGGAAACACCATACACTTCTCCCGAGTGTCTGTTGGCAATTGACATCCCGCCCATCAGCATAACAAGGCTCCCAGTTCTCCATGGCCTGTCCTGCCTTTCTGGATTTTACACTTTTTTCAGATGGCCCTTTTGACCGTGGGGGGGGGGAAGTGAGACTTCATTGTAGTGCAGATTTCCTTTGCAAGCTTGCTTGGTTGGCCAAAAAGGGCGTATGCGTTTTTTCCTGAATATATTCAGGAAAAAACGCATACGCCCTTTTTGGCCAAGTGCATCATTGTGGACGTTCTGCCTCTTTTCCTATGCTTTCAATGCAATTCCAGTCTACCTCCTGAAATCGGTTTCCTGCAATTCTGCCCCGCTTTCAAGTCCTCTTGGCAGCCTTACTTCAGTATATTTTTGGACGATAGTTGTCATTTATAACTCTGCAGGTTTGTGAATTACAGTGCCCCTGAGCTCCTTTCTTCAACTCGTTTTCTTGTGAGCTGGCCGCAACACCGCAGGATGGCTTCAGGCCCTAATCTGGTTCCGGCACGGCACGCTGAGCCTTTGGTTATTTCCTCTTCCTGGTGGGAAATGAGAGTTAAATTTGCCCGTCCAGACACCTCCAGCTAGTCTCTCATTGGTTCTCGCTATTCCTGTTCATCTTCCGCAGAAATTGCAAACTGGGCCAAACAGGAGGTTAAAGGGACTGACTCTCCAAGTGGGGAGAGTGTTAGTAAAGCGTCTGGAATGTTGCACCCGAGTACCAGGGTACGAAAACTGAGACATATTTGAACACGTCTCCCGATCACATGGTTGATCATACTCTAGGTTCCACATGCATGTTTTAGCTGAAGGAAGAATACCTTAAACCTGGGTAGTTGAAACCCGTGGAATGGGTACCATGCAATATGACTTCAAAGGGTCTTCATTTGCTCACCGAACCTCTCCAATCCTATCACTGCTGCGTTTATGTCCCTGTACACATGCTTGATTGTCTTTCGGAGACATAGCAATCCATAGGTTTTAAGATACTTAAGAGTCAGGTACATTCTTAGGCGTTTAATATGCGGTGTTGAGTCCATTTCGTTGAGCAAGGAGTAGCTCTTGTCTATTCCATATTTGGCTTAAGGAACTTTATCTGTGCTCATTTCAATCTCTGGTTTTATGCAGCACCCCAACTCACCTTTACCCTTAAACAAGCATAAGTTGGTTTTCTAAATTTGAGACCCTGTTCTGTTCTGTAATTCAGTTCCTGTGTAGCCAAGTTTACATTCCGTGTATTACTGATATCTTATGATGTTTCTTTTTCTGTGTGACTTATTTCAGTTAGAATCATCGTACCTGAATCCACTCATTGTGCTGCTACGGGCCTGATGACATAGATTTCACTGCTGAGTGATACTGCATTGTACGTAAGTACCACAAGTTCTTTATCCATTTTTCACTTTCTGTGATATTGAACTTGTACGGTAAACGAGGTTCTTGTAAACAGAGGCGTCCCAAACATTGGGGTGGCTGTATCTTTTTGATTTTAATTTCCCTAAGCTATAGGACCATAAGTGGAAGTGCCCTAGGCTCTGTTGCTTTGTTTTTTAGATGTTTCAGGAAACACCATACACTTCTCCCGAGTGTCTGTTGGCAATTTACATCCCGCCCATCAGCATAACAAGGCTCCCAGTTCTCCATGGCCTGTCCTGCCTTTCTGGATTTTACACTTTTTTCAGATGGCCCTTTTGACCGGGGGGGGGGGGGAAGTGAGACTTCATTGTAGTGCAGATTTCCTTTGCAAGCTTGCTTGGTTGGCCAAAAAGGGCGTATGCGTTTTTTCCTGAATATATTCAGGAAAAAACGCATACGCCCTTTTTGGCCAAGTGCATCATTGTGGACGTTCTGCCTCTTTTCCTATGCTTTCAATGCAATTCCAGTCTACCTCCTGAAATCGGTTTCCTGCAATTCTGCCCCGCTTTCAAGTCCTCTTGGCAGCCTTACTTCAGTATATTTTTGGACGATAGCTGTCATTTATAACTCTGCAGGTTTGTGAATTACAGTGCCCCTGAGCTCCTTTCTTCAACTCGTTTTCTTGTGAGCTGGCCGCAACACCGCAGGATGGCTTCAGGCCCTAATCTGGTTCCGGCACGGCACGCTGAGCCTTTGGTTATTTCCTCTTCCTGGTGGGAAATGAGAGTTAAATTTGCCCGTCCAGACACCTCCAGCTAGTCTCTCATTGGTTCTCGCTATTCCTGTTCATCTTCCGCAGAAATTGCAAACTGGGCCAAACAGGAGGTTAAAGGGACTGACTCTCCAAGTCGGGAGAGTGTTAGTAAAGCGTCTGGAATGTTGCACCCGAGTACCAGGGTACGAAAACTGAGACATATTTGAACACGTCTCCCGATCACATGGTTGATCATACTCTAGGTTCCACATGCATGTTTTAGCTGAAGGAAGAATACCTTAAACCTGGGTAGTTGAAACCCGTGGAATGGGTACCATGCAATATGACTTCAAAGGGTCTTCATTTGCTCACCGAACCTCTCCAATCCTATCACTGCTGCGTTTATGTCCCTGTACACATGCTTGATTCTCTTTCGGAGACATAGCAATCCATAGGTTTTAAGATACTTAAGAGTCAGGTACATTCTTAGGCGTTTAATATGCGGTGTTGAGTCCATTTCGTTGATCAAGGAGTAGCTCTTGTCTATTCCATATTTGGCTTAAGGAACTTTATCTGTGCTCATTTCAATCTCTGGTTTTATGCAGCACCCCAACTCACCTTTACCCTTAAACAAGCATAAGTTGGTTTTCTAAATTTGAGACCCTGTTCTGTTCAGTAATTCAGTTCCTGTGTAGCCAAGTTTACATTCCGTGTATTACTGATATCTTATGATGTTTCTTTTTCTGTGTGACTTATTTCAGTTAGAATCATCGTACCTGAATCCACTCATTGTGCTGCTACGGGCCTGATGACATAGATTTCACTGCTGAGTGATACTGTATTGTACGTAAGTACCACAAGTTCTTTATCCATTTTTCACTTTCTGTGATATTGAACTTGTACGGTAAACGAGGTTCTTGTAAACAGAGGCGTCCCAAACATTGGGGTGGCTGTATCTTTTTGATTTTAATTTCCCTAAGCTATAGGACCATAAGTGGAAGTGCCCTAGGCTCTGTTGCTTTGTTTTTTAGATGTTTCAGGAAACACCATACACTTCTCCCGAGTGTCTGTTGGCAATTTACATCCCGCCCATCAGCATAACAAGGCTCCCAGTTCTCCATGGCCTGTCCTGCCTTTCTGGATTTTACACTTTTTTCAGATGGCCCTTTTGACCGGGGGGGGGGGGGAAGTGAGACTTCATTGTAGTGCAGATTTCCTTTGCAAGCTTGCTTGGTTGGCCAAAAAGGGCGTATGCGTTTTTTCCTGAATATATTCAGGAAAAAACGCATACGCCCTTTTTGGCCAAGTGCATCATTGTGGACGTTCTGCCTCTTTTCCTATGCTTTCAATGCAATTCCAGTCTACCTCCTGAAATCGGTTTCCTGCAATTCTGCCCCGCTTTCACGTCCTCTTGGCAGCCTTACTTCAGTATATTTTTGGACGATAGTTGTCATTTATAACTCTGCAGGTTTGTGAATTACAGTGCCCCTGAGCTCCTTTCTTCAACTCGTTTTCTTGTGAGCTGGCCGCAACACCGCAGGATGGCTTCAGGCCCTAATCTGGTTCCGGCACGGCACGCTGAGCCTTTGGTTATTTCCTCTTCCTGGTGGGAAATGAGAGTTAAATTTGCCCGTCCAGACACCTCCAGCTAGTCTCTCATTGGTTCTCGCTATTCCTGTTCATCTTCCGCAGAAATTGCAAACTGGGCCAAACAGGAGGTTAAAGGGACTGACTCTCCAAGTCGGGAGAGTGTTAGTTAAGCGTCTGGAATGTTGCACCCGAGTACCAGGGTACGAAAACTGAGACATATTTGAACACGTCTCCCGATCACATGGTTGATCATACTCTAGGTTCCACATGCATGTTTTAGCTGAAGGAAGAATACCTTAAACCTGGGTAGTTGAAACCCGTGGAATGGGTACCATGCAATATGACTTCAAAGGGTCTTCATTTGCTCACCGAACCTCTCCAATCCTATCACTGCTGCATTTATGTCCCTGTACACATGCTTGATTCTCTTTCGGAGACATAGCAATCCATCGGTTTTAAGATACTTAAGAGTCAGGTACATTCTTAGGCGTTTAATATGCGGTGTTGAGTCCATTTCGTTGAGCAAGGAGTAGCTCTTGTCTATTCCATATTTGGCTTAAGGAACTTTATCTGTGCTCATTTCAATCTCTGGTTTTATGCAGCACCCCAACTCACCTTTACCCTTAAACAAGCATAAGTTGGTTTTCTAAATTTGAGACCCTGTTCTGTTCTGTAATTCAGTTCCTGTGTAGCCAAGTTTACATTCCGTGTATTACTGATATCTTATGATGTTTCTTTTTCTGTTTGACTTATTTCAGTTAGAATCATCGTACCTGAATCCACTCATTGTGCTGCTACGGGCCTGATGACATAGATTTCACTGCTGAGTGATACTGCATTGTACGTAAGTACCACAAGTTCTTTATCCATTTTTCACTTTCTGTGATATTGAACTTGTACGGTAAACGAGGTTCTTGTAAACAGAGGCGTCCCAAACATTGGGGTGGCTGTATCTTTTTGATTTTAATTTCCCTAAGCTATAGGACCATAAGTGGAAGTGCCCTAGGCTCTGTTGCTTTGTTTTTTAGATGTTTCAGGAAACACCATACACTTCTCCCGAGTGTCTGTTGGCAATTGACATCCCGCCCATCAGCATAACAAGGCTCCCAGTTCTCCATGGCCTGTCCTGCCTTTCTGGATTTTACACTTTTTTCAGATGGCCCTTTTGACCGGGGGGAAGTGAGACTTCATTGTAGTGCAGATTTCCTTTGCAAGCTTGCTTGGTTGGCCAAAAAGGGCGTATGCGTTTCTTCCTGAATATATTCAGGAAAAAACGCATACGCCCTTTTTGGCCAAGTGCATCATTGTGGACGTTCTGCCTCTTTTCCTATGCTTTCAATGCAATTCCAGTCTACCTCCTGAAATCGGTTTCCTGCAATTCTGCCCCGCTTTCAAGTCCTCTTGGCAGCCTTACTTCAGTATATTTTTGGACGATAGTTGTCATTTATAACTCTGCAGGTTTGTGAATTACAGTGCCCCTGAGCTCCTTTCTTCAACTCGTTTTCTTGTGAGCTGGCCGCAACACCGCAGGATGGCTTCAGGCCCTAATCTGGTTCCGGCACGGCACGCTGAGCCTTTGGTTATTTCCTCTTCCTGGTGGGAAATGAGAGTTAAATTTGCCCGTCCAGACACCTCCAGCTAGTCTCTCATTGGTTCTCGCTATTCCTGTTCATCTTCCGCAGAAATTGCAAACTGGGCCAAACAGGAGGTTAAAGGGACTGACTCTCCAAGTCGGGAGAGTGTTAGTAAAGCGTCTGGAATGTTGCACCCGAGTACCAGGGTACGAAAACTGAGACATATTTGAACACGTCTCCCGATCGCATGGTTGATCATACTCTAGGTTCCACATGCATGTTTTAGCTGAAGGAAGAATACCTTAAACCTGGGTAGTTGAAACCCGTGGAATGGGTACCATGCAATATGACTTCAAAGGGTCTTCATTTGCTCACCGAACCTCTCCAATCCTATCACTGCTGCGTTTATGTCCCTGTACACATGCTTGATTCTCTTTCGGAGACATAGCAATCCATAGGTTTTAAGATACTTAAGAGTCAGGTACATTCTTAGGCGTTTAATATGCGGTGTTGAGTCCATTTCGTTGAGCAAGGAGTAGCTCTTGTCTATTCCATATTTGGCTTAAGGAACTTTATCTGTGCTCATTTCAATCTCTGGTTTTATGCAGCACCCCAACTCACCTTTCCCCTTAAACAAGCATAAGTTGGTTTTCTAAATTTGAGACCCTGTTCTGTTCTGTAATTCAGTTCCTGTGTAGCCAAGTTTACATTCCGTGTATTACTGATATCTTATGATGTTTCTTTTTCTGTGTGACTTATTTCAGTTAGAATCATCGTACCTGAATCCACTCATTGTGCTGCTACGGGCCTGATGACATAGATTTCACTGCTGAGTGATACTGCATTGTACGTAAGTACCACAAGTTCTTTATCCATTTTTCACTTTCTGTGATATTGAACTTGTACGGTAAACGAGGTTCTTGTAAACAGAGGCGTCCCAAACATTGGGGTGGCTGTATCTTTTTGATTTTAATTTCCCTAAGCTATAGGACCATAAGTGGAAGTGCCCTAGGCTCTGTTGCTTTGTTTTTTAGATGTTTCAGGAAACACCATACACTTCTCCCGAGTGTCTGTTGGCAATTGACATCCCGCCCATCAGCATAACAAGGCTCCCAGTTCTCCATGGCCTGTCCTGCCTTTCTGGATTTTACACTTTTTTCAGATGGCCCTTTTGACCGGGGGGAAGTGAGACTTCATTGTAGTGCAGATTTCCTTTTCAAGCTTGCTTGGTTGGCCAAAAAGGGCGTATGCGTTTCTTCCTGAATATATTCAGGAAAAAACGCATACGCCCTTTTTGGCCAAGTGCATCATTGTGGACGTTCTGCCTCTTTTCCTATGCTTTCAATGCAATTCCAGTCTACCTCCTGAAATCGGTTTCCTGCAATTCTGCCCCGCTTTCAAGTCCTCTTGGCAGCCTTACTTCAGTATATTTTTGGACGATAGTTGTCATTTATAACTCTGCAGGTTTGTGAATTACAGTGCCCCTGAGCTCCTTTCTTCAACTCGTTTTCTTGTGAGCTGGCCGCAACACCGCAGGATGGCTTCAGGCCCTAATCTGGTTCCGGCACGGCACGCTGAACCTTTGGTTATTTCCTCTTCCTGGTGGGAAATGAGAGTTAAATTTGCCCGTCCAGACACCTCCAGCTAGTCTCTCATTGGTTCTCGCTATTCCTGTTCATCTTCCGCAGAAATTGCAAACTGGGCCAAACAGGAGGTTAAAGGGACTGACTCTCCAAGTCGGGAGAGTGTTAGTAAAGCGTCTGGAATGTTGCACCCGAGTACCAGGGTACGAAAACTGAGACATATTTGAACACGTCTCCCGATCGCATGGTTGATCATACTCTAGGTTCCACATGCATGTTTTAGCTGAAGGAAGAATACCTTAAACCTGGGTAGTTGAAACCCGTGGAATGGGTACCATGCAATATGACTTCAAAGGGTCTTCATTTGCTCACCGAACCTCTCCAATCCTATCACTGCTGCGTTTATGTCCCTGTACACATGCTTGATTCTCTTTCGGAGACATAGCAATCCATAGGTTTTAAGATACTTAAGAGTCAGGTACATTCTTAGGCGTTTAATATGCGGTGTTGAGTCCATTTCGTTGAGCAAGGAGTAGCTCTTGTCTATTCCATATTTGGCTTAAGGAACTTTATCTGTGCTCATTTCAATCTCTGGTTTTATGCAGCACCCCAACTCACCTTTCCCCTTAAACAAGCATAAGTTGGTTTTCTAAATTTGAGACCCTGTTCTGTTCTGTAATTCAGTTCCTGTGTAGCCAAGTTTACATTCCGTGTATTACTGATATCTTATGATGTTTCTTTTTCTGTGTGACTTATTTCAGTTAGAATCATCGTACCTGAATCCACTCATTGTGCTGCTACGGGCCTGATGACATAGATTTCACTGCTGAGTGATACTGCATTGTACGTAAGTACCACAAGTTCTTTATCCATTTTTCACTTTCTGTGATATTGAACTTGTACGGTAAACGAGGTTCTTGTAAACAGAGGCGTCCCAAACATTGGGGTGGCTGTATCTTTTTGATTTTAATTTCCCTAAGCTATAGGACCATAAGTGGAAGTGCCCTAGGCTCTGTTGCTTTGTTTTTTAGATGTTTCAGGAAACACCATACACTTCTCCCGAGTGTCTGTTGGCAATTGACATCCCGCCCATCAGCATAACAAGGCTCCCAGTTCTCCATGGCCTGTCCTGCCTTTCTGGATTTTACACTTTTTTCAGATGGCCCTTTTGACCGGGGGGAAGTGAGACTTCATTGTAGTGCAGATTTCCTTTTCAAGCTTGCTTGGTTGGCCAAAAAGGGCGTATGCGTTTCTTCCTGAATATATTCAGGAAAAAACGCATACGCCCTTTTTGGCCAAGTGCATCATTGTGGACGTTCTGCCTCTTTTCCTATGCTTTCAATGCAATTCCAGTCTACCTCCTGAAATCGGTTTCCTGCAATTCTGCCCCGCTTTCAAGTCCTCTTGGCAGCCTTACTTCAGTATATTTTTGGACGATAGTTGTCATTTATAACTCTGCAGGTTTGTGAATTACAGTGCCCCTGAGCTCCTTTCTTCAACTCGTTTTCTTGTGAGCTGGCCGCAACACCGCAGGATGGCTTCAGGCCCTAATCTGGTTCCGGCACGGCACGCTGAACCTTTGGTTATTTCCTCTTCCTGGTGGGAAATGAGAGTTAAATTTGCCCGTCCAGACACCTCCAGCTAGTCTCTCATTGGTTCTCGCTATTCCTGTTCATCTTCCGCAGAAATTGCAAACTGGGCCAAACAGGAGGTTAAAGGGACTGACTCTCCAAGTCGGGAGAGTGTTAGTAAAGCGTCTGGAATGTTGCACCCGAGTACCAGGGTACGAAAACTGAGACATATTTGAACACGTCTCCCGATCGCATGGTTGATCATACTCTAGGTTCCACATGCATGTTTTAGCTGAAGGAAGAATACCTTAAACCTGGGTAGTTGAAACCCGTGGAATGGGTACCATGCAATATGACTTCAAAGGGTCTTCATTTGCTCACCGAACCTCTCCAATCCTATCACTGCTGCGTTTATGTCCCTGTACACATGCTTGATTCTCTTTCGGAGACATAGCAATCCATAGGTTTTAAGATACTTAAGAGTCAGGTACATTCTTAGGCGTTTAATATGCGGTGTTGAGTCCATTTCGTTGAGCAAGGAGTAGCTCTTGTCTATTCCATATTTGGCTTAAGGAACTTTATCTGTGCTCATTTCAATCTCTGGTTTTATGCAGCACCCCAACTCACCTTTCCCCTTAAACAAGCATAAGTTGGTTTTCTAAATTTGAGACCCTGTTCTGTTCTGTAATTCAGTTCCTGTGTAGCCAAGTTTACATTCCGTGTATTACTGATATCTTATGATGTTTCTTTTTCTGTGTGACTTATTTCAGTTAGAATCATCGTACCTGAATCCACTCATTGTGCTGCTACGGGCCTGATGACATAGATTTCACTGCTGAGTGATACTGCATTGTACGTAAGTACCACAAGTTCTTTATCCATTTTTCACTTTCTGTGATATTGAACTTGTACGGTAAACGAGGTTCTTGTAAACAGAGGCGTCCCAAACATTGGGGTGGCTGTATCTTTTTGATTTTAATTTCCCTAAGCTATAGGACCATAAGTGGAAGTGCCCTAGGCTCTGTTGCTTTGTTTTTTAGATGTTTCAGGAAACACCATACACTTCTCCCGAGTGTCTGTTGGCAATTTACATCCCGCCCATCAGCATAACAAGGCTCCCAGTTCTCCATGGCCTGTCCTGCCTTTCTGGATTTTACACTTTTTTCAGATGGCCCTTTTGACCGGGGGGGGGGGAAGTGAGACTTCATTGTAGTGCAGATTTCCTTTGCAAGCTTGCTTGGTTGGCCAAAAAGGGCGTATGCGTTTTTTCCTGAATATATTCAGGAAAAAACGCATACGCCCTTTTTGGCCAAGTGCATCATTGTGGACGTTCTGCCTCTTTTCCTATGCTTTCAATGCAATTCCAGTCTACCTCCTGAAATCGGTTTCCTGCAATTCTGCCCCGCTTTCAAGTCCTCTTGGCAGCCTTACTTCAGTATATTTTTGGACGATAGTTGTCATTTATAACTCTGCAGGTTTGTGAATTACAGTGCCCCTGAGCTCCTTTCTTCAACTCGTTTTCTTGTGAGCTGGCCGCAACACCGCAGGATGGCTTCAGGCCCTAATCTGGTTCCGGCACGGCACGCTGAGCCTTTGGTTATTTCCTCTTCCTGGTGGGAAATGAGAGTTAAATTTGCCCGTCCAGACACCTCCAGCTAGTCTCTCATTGGTTCTCGCTATTCCTGTTCATCTTCCGCAGAAATTGCAAACTGGGCCAAACAGGAGGTTAAAGGGACTGACTCTCCAAGTCGGGAGAGTGTTAGTAAAGCGTCTGGAATGTTGCACCCGAGTACCAGGGTACGAAAACTGAGACATATTTGAACACGTCTCCCGATCACATGGTTGATCATACTCTAGGTTCCACATGCATGTTTTAGCTGAAGGAAGAATACCTTAAACCTGGGTAGTTGAAACCCGTGGAATGGGTACCATGCAATATGACTTCAAAGGGTCTTCATTTGCTCAGCGAACCTCTCCAATCCTATCACTGCTGCATTTATGTCCCTGTACACATGCTTGATTCTCTTTCGGAGACATAGCAATCCATCGGTTTTAAGATACTTAAGAGTCAGGTACATTCTTAGGCGTTTAATATGCGGTGTTGAGTCCATTTCGTTGAGCAAGGAGTAGCTCTTGTCTATTCCATATTTGGCTTAAGGAACTTTATCTGTGCTCATTTCAATCTCTGGTTTTATGCAGCACCCCAACTCACCTTTACCCTTAAACAAGCATAAGTTGGTTTTCTAAATTTGAGACCCTGTTCTGTTCTGTAATTCAGTTCCTGTGTAGCCAAGTTTACATTCCGTGTATTACTGATATCTTATGATGTTTCTTTTTCTGTGTGACTTATTTCAGTTAGAATCATCGTACCTGAATCCACTCATTGTGCTGCTACGGGCCTGATGACATAGATTTCACTGCTGAGTGATACTGCATTGTACGTAAGTACCACAAGTTCTTTATCCATTTTTCACTTTCTGTGATATTGAACTTGTACGGTAAACGAGGTTCTTGTAAACAGAGGCGTCCCAAACATTGGGGTGGCTGTATCTTTTTGATTTTAATTTCCCTAAGCTATAGGACCATAAGTGGAAGTGCCCTAGGCTCTGTTGCTTTGTTTTTTAGATGTTTCAGGAAACACCATACACTTCTCCCGAGTGTCTGTTGGCAATTGACATCCCGCCCATCAGCATAACAAGGCTCCCAGTTCTCCATGGCCTGTCCTGCCTTTCTGGATTTTACACTTTTTTCAGATGGCCCTTTTGACCGGGGGGAAGTGAGACTTCATTGTAGTGCAGATTTCCTTTTCAAGCTTGCTTGGTTGGCCAAAAAGGGCGTATGCGTTTCTTCCTGAATATATTCAGGAAAAAACGCATACGCCCTTTTTGGCCAAGTGCATCATTGTGGACGTTCTGCCTCTTTTCCTATGCTTTCAATGCAATTCCAGTCTACCTCCTGAAATCGGTTTCCTGCAATTCTGCCCCGCTTTCAAGTCCTCTTGGCAGCCTTACTTCAGTATATTTTTGGACGATAGTTGTCATTTATAACTCTGCAGGTTTGTGAATTACAGTGCCCCTGAGCTCCTTTCTTCAACTCGTTTTCTTGTGAGCTGGCCGCAACACCGCAGGATGGCTTCAGGCCCTAATCTGGTTCCGGCACGGCACGCTGAACCTTTGGTTATTTCCTCTTCCTGGTGGGAAATGAGAGTTAAATTTGCCCGTCCAGACACCTCCAGCTAGTCTCTCATTGGTTCTCGCTATTCCTGTTCATCTTCCGCAGAAATTGCAAACTGGGCCAAACAGGAGGTTAAAGGGACTGACTCTCCAAGTCGGGAGAGTGTTAGTAAAGCGTCTGGAATGTTGCACCCGAGTACCAGGGTACGAAAACTGAGACATATTTGAACACGTCTCCCGATCGCATGGTTGATCATACTCTAGGTTCCACATGCATGTTTTAGCTGAAGGAAGAATACCTTAAACCTGGGTAGTTGAAACCCGTGGAATGGGTACCATGCAATATGACTTCAAAGGGTCTTCATTTGCTCACCGAACCTCTCCAATCCTATCACTGCTGCGTTTATGTCCCTGTACACATGCTTGATTCTCTTTCGGAGACATAGCAATCCATAGGTTTTAAGATACTTAAGAGTCAGGTACATTCTTAGGCGTTTAATATGCGGTGTTGAGTCCATTTCGTTGAGCAAGGAGTAGCTCTTGTCTATTCCATATTTGGCTTAAGGAACTTTATCTGTGCTCATTTCAATCTCTGGTTTTATGCAGCACCCCAACTCACCTTTCCCCTTAAACAAGCATAAGTTGGTTTTCTAAATTTGAGACCCTGTTCTGTTCTGTAATTCAGTTCCTGTGTAGCCAAGTTTACATTCCGTGTATTACTGATATCTTATGATGTTTCTTTTTCTGTGTGACTTATTTCAGTTAGAATCATCGTACCTGAATCCACTCATTGTGCTGCTACGGGCCTGATGACATAGATTTCACTGCTGAGTGATACTGCATTGTACGTAAGTACCACAAGTTCTTTATCCATTTTTCACTTTCTGTGATATTGAACTTGTACGGTAAACGAGGTTCTTGTAAACAGAGGCGTCCCAAACATTGGGGTGGCTGTATCTTTTTGATTTTAATTTCCCTAAGCTATAGGACCATAAGTGGAAGTGCCCTAGGCTCTGTTGCTTTGTTTTTTAGATGTTTCAGGAAACACCATACACTTCTCCCGAGTGTCTGTTGGCAATTTACATCCCGCCCATCAGCATAACAAGGCTCCCAGTTCTCCATGGCCTGTCCTGCCTTTCTGGATTTTACACTTTTTTCAGATGGCCCTTTTGACCGGGGGGGGGGGAAGTGAGACTTCATTGTAGTGCAGATTTCCTTTGCAAGCTTGCTTGGTTGGCCAAAAAGGGCGTATGCGTTTTTTCCTGAATATATTCAGGAAAAAACGCATACGCCCTTTTTGGCCAAGTGCATCATTGTGGACGTTCTGCCTCTTTTCCTATGCTTTCAATGCAATTCCAGTCTACCTCCTGAAATCGGTTTCCTGCAATTCTGCCCCGCTTTCAAGTCCTCTTGGCAGCCTTACTTCAGTATATTTTTGGACGATAGTTGTCATTTATAACTCTGCAGGTTTGTGAATTACAGTGCCCCTGAGCTCCTTTCTTCAACTCGTTTTCTTGTGAGCTGGCCGCAACACCGCAGGATGGCTTCAGGCCCTAATCTGGTTCCGGCACGGCACGCTGAGCCTTTGGTTATTTCCTCTTCCTGGTGGGAAATGAGAGTTAAATTTGCCCGTCCAGACACCTCCAGCTAGTCTCTCATTGGTTCTCGCTATTCCTGTTCATCTTCCGCAGAAATTGCAAACTGGGCCAAACAGGAGGTTAAAGGGACTGACTCTCCAAGTCGGGAGAGTGTTAGTAAAGCGTCTGGAATGTTGCACCCGAGTACCAGGGTACGAAAACTGAGACATATTTGAACACGTCTCCCGATCACATGGTTGATCATACTCTAGGTTCCACATGCATGTTTTAGCTGAAGGAAGAATACCTTAAACCTGGGTAGTTGAAACCCGTGGAATGGGTACCATGCAATATGACTTCAAAGGGTCTTCATTTGCTCAGCGAACCTCTCCAATCCTATCACTGCTGCATTTATGTCCCTGTACACATGCTTGATTCTCTTTCGGAGACATAGCAATCCATCGGTTTTAAGATACTTAAGAGTCAGGTACATTCTTAGGCGTTTAATATGCGGTGTTGAGTCCATTTCGTTGAGCAAGGAGTAGCTCTTGTCTATTCCATATTTGGCTTAAGGAACTTTATCTGTGCTCATTTCAATCTCTGGTTTTATGCAGCACCCCAACTCACCTTTACCCTTAAACAAGCATAAGTTGGTTTTCTAAATTTGAGACCCTGTTCTGTTCTGTAATTCAGTTCCTGTGTAGCCAAGTTTACATTCCGTGTATTACTGATATCTTATGATGTTTCTTTTTCTGTGTGACTTATTTCAGTTAGAATCATCGTACCTGAATCCACTCATTGTGCTGCTACGGGCCTGATGACATAGATTTCACTGCTGAGTGATACTGCATTGTACGTAAGTACCACAAGTTCTTTATCCATTTTTCACTTTCTGTGATATTGAACTTGTACGGTACACGAGGTTCTTGTAAACAGAGGCGTCCCAAACATTGGGGTGGCTGTATCTTTTTGATTTTAATTTCCCTAAGCTATAGGACCATAAGTGGAAGTGCCCTAGGCTCTGTTGCTTTGTTTTTTAGATATTTCAGGAAACACCATACACTTCTCCCGAGTGTCTGTTGGCAATTGACATCCCGCCCATCAGCATAACAAGGCTCCCAGTTCTCCATGGCCTGTCCTGCCTTTCTGGATTTTACACTTTTTTCAGATGGCCCTTTTGACCGGGGGGAAGTGAGACTTCATTGTAGTGCAGATTTCCTTTGCAAGCTTGCTTGGTTGGCCAAAAAGGGCGTATGCGTTTCTTCCTGAATATATTCAGGAAAAAACGCATACGCCCTTTTTGGCCAAGTGCATCATTGTGGACGTTCTGCCTCTTTTCCTATGCTTTCAATGCAATTCCAGTCTACCTCCTGAAATCGGTTTCCTGCAATTCTGCCCCGCTTTCAAGTCCTCTTGGCAGCCTTACTTCAGTATATTTTTGGACGATAGTTGTCATTTATAACTCTGCAGGTTTGTGAATTACAGTGCCCCTGAGCTCCTTTCTTCAACTCGTTTTCTTGTGAGCTGGGCGCAACACCGCAGGATGGCTTCAGGCCCTAATCTGGTTCCGGCACGGCACGCTGAGCCTTTGGTTATTTCCTCTTCCTGGTGGGAAATGAGAGTTAAATTTGCCCGTCCAGACACCTCCAGCTAGTCTCTCATTGGTTCTCGCTATTCCTGTTCATCTTCCGCAGAAATTGCAAACTGGGCCAAACAGGAGGTTAAAGGGACTGACTCTCCAAGTCGGGAGAGTGTTAGTAAAGCGTCTGGAATGTTGCACCCGAGTACCAGGGTACGAAAACTGAGACATATTTGAACACGTCTCCCGATCACATGGTTGATCATACTCTAGGTTCCACATGCATGTTTTAGCTGAAGGAAGAATACCTTAAACCTGGGTAGTTGAAACCCGTGGAATGGGTACCATGCAATATGACTTCAAAGGGTCTTCATTTGCTCACCGAACCTCTCCAATCCTATCACTGCTGCGTTTATGTCCCTGTACACATGCTTGATTCTCTTTCGGAGACATAGCAATCCATAGGTTTTAAGATACTTAAGAGTCAGGTACATTCTTAGGCGTTTAATATGCGGTGTTGAGTCCATTTCGTTGAGCAAGGAGTAGCTCTTGTCTATTCCATATTTGGCTTAAGGAACTTTATCTGTGCTCATTTCAATCTCTGGTTTTATGCAGCACCCCAACTCACCTTTCCCCTTAAACAAGCATAAGTTGGTTTTCTAAATTTGAGACCCTGTTCTGTTCTGTAATTCAGTTCCTGTGTAGCCAAGTTTACATTCCGTGTATTACTGATATCTTATGATGTTTCTTTTTCTGTGTGACTTATTTCAGTTAGAATCATCGTACCTGAATCCACTCATTGTGCTGCTACGGGCCTGATGACATAGATTTCACTGCTGAGTGATACTGCATTGTACGTAAGTACCACAAGTTCTTTATCCATTTTTCACTTTCTGTGATATTGAACTTGTACGGTAAACGAGGTTCTTGTAAACAGAGGCGTCCCAAACATTGGGGTGGCTGTATCTTTTTGATTTTAATTTCCCTAAGCTATAGGACCATAAGTGGCAGTGCCCTAGGCTCTGTTGCTTTGTTTTTTAGATGTTTCAGGAAACACCATACACTTCTCCCGAGTGTCTGTTGGCAATTTACATCCCGCCCATCAGCATAACAAGGCTCCCAGTTCTCCATGGCCTGTCCTGCCTTTCTGGATTTTACACTTTTTTCAGATGGCCCTTTTGACCGGGGGGAAGTGAGACTTCATTGTAGTGCAGATTTCCTTTGCAAGCTTGCTTGGTTGGCCAAAAAGGGCGTATGCGTTTTTTCCTGAATATATTCAGGAAAAAACGCATACGCCCTTTTTGGCCAAGTGCATCATTGTGGACGTTCTGCCTCTTTTCCTATGCTTTCAATGCAATTCCAGTCTACCTCCTGAAATCGGTTTCCTGCAATTCTGCCCCGCTTTCAAGTCCTCTTGGCAGCCTTACTTCAGTATATTTTTGGACGATAGTTGTCATTTATAACTCTGCAGGTTTGTGAATTACAGTGCCCCTGAGCTCCTTTCTTCAACTCGTTTTCTTGTGAGCTGGGCGCAACACCGCAGGATGGCTTCAGGCCCTAATCTGGTTCCGGCACGGCACGCTGAGCCTTTGGTTATTTCCTCTTCCTGGTGGGAAATGAGAGTTAAATTTGCCCGTGCAGACACCTCCAGCTAGTCTCTCATTGGTTCTCGCTATTCCTGTTCATCTTCCGCAGAAATTGCAAACTGGGCCAAACAGGAGGTTAAAGGGACTGACTCTCCAAGTCGGGAGAGTGTTAGTAAAGCGTCTGGAATGTTGCACCCGAGTACCAGGGTACGAAAACTGAGACATATTTGAACACGTCTCCCGATCGCATGGTTGATCATACTCTAGGTTCCACATGCATGTTTTAGCTGAAGGAAGAATACCTTAAACCTGGGTAGTTGAAACCCGTGGAATGGGTACCATGCAATATGACTTCAAAGGGTCTTCATTTGCTCACCGAACCTCTCCAATCCTATCACTGCTGCGTTTATGTCCCTGTACACATGCTTGATTCTCTTTCGGAGACATAGCAATCCATAGGTTTTAAGATACTTAAGAGTCAGGTACATTCTTAGGCGTTTAATATGCGGTGTTGAGTCCATTTCGTTGAGCAAGGAGTAGCTCTTGTCTATTCCATATTTGGCTTAAGGAACTTTATCTGTGCTCATTTCAATCTCTGGTTTTATGCAGCACCCCAACTCACCTTTCCCCTTAAACAAGCATAAGTTGGTTTTCTAAATTTGAGACCCTGTTCTGTTCTGTAATTCAGTTCCTGTGTAGCCAAGTTTACATTCCGTGTATTACTGATATCTTATGATGTTTCTTTTTCTGTGTGACTTATTTCAGTTAGAATCATCGTACCTGAATCCACTCATTGTGCTGCTACGGGCCTGATGACATAGATTTCACTGCTGAGTGATACTGCATTGTACGTAAGTACCACAAGTTCTTTATCCATTTTTCACTTTCTGTGATATTGAACTTGTACGGTAAACGAGGTTCTTGTAAACAGAGGCGTCCCAAACATTGGGGTGGCTGTATCTTTTTGATTTTAATTTCCCTAAGCTATAGGACCATAAGTGGAAGTGCCCTAGGCTCTGTTGCTTTGTTTTTTAGATGTTTCAGGAAACACCATACACTTCTCCCGAGTGTCTGTTGGCAATTGACATCCCGCCCATCAGCATAACAAGGCTCCCAGTTCTCCATGGCCTGTCCTGCCTTTCTGGATTTTACACTTTTTTCAGATGGCCCTTTTGACCGGGGGGAAGTGAGACTTCATTGTAGTGCAGATTTCCTTTGCAAGCTTGCTTGGTTGGCCAAAAAGGGCGTATGCGTTTCTTCCTGAATATATTCAGGAAAAAACGCATACGCCCTTTTTGGCCAAGTGCATCATTGTGGACGTTCTGCCTCTTTTCCTATGCTTTCAATGCAATTCCAGTCTACCTCCTGAAATCGGTTTCCTGCAATTCTGCCCCGCTTTCAAGTCCTCTTGGCAGCCTTACTTCAGTATATTTTTGGACGATAGTTGTCATTTATAACTCTGCAGGTTTGTGAATTACAGTGCCCCTGAGCTCCTTTCTTCAACTCGTTTTCTTGTGAGCTGGCCGCAACACCGCAGGATGGCTTCAGGCCCTAATCTGGTTCCGGCACGGCACGCTGAGCCCTTGGTTATTTCCTCTTCCTGGTGGGAAATGAGAGTTAAATTTGCCCGTCCAGACACCTCCAGCTAGTCTCTCATTGGTTCTCGCTATTCCTGTTCATCTTCCGCAGAAATTGCAAACTGGGCCAAACAGGAGGTTAAAGGGACTGACTCTCCAAGTCGGGAGAGTGTTAGTAAAGCGTCTGGAATGTTGCACCCGAGTACCAGGGTACGAAAACTGAGACATATTTGAACACGTCTCCCGATCACATGGTTGATCATACTCTAGGTTCCACATGCATGTTTTAGCTGAAGGAAGAATACCTTAAACCTGGGTAGTTGAAACCCGTGGAATGGGTACCATGCAATATGACTTCAAAGGGTCTTCATTTGCTCACCGAACCTCTCCAATCCTATCACTGCTGCGTTTATGTCCCTGTACACATGCTTGATTCTCTTTCGGAGACATAGCAATCCATAGGTTTTAAGATACTTAAGAGTCAGGTACATTCTTAGGCGTTTAATATGCGGTGTTGAGTCCATTTCGTTGAGCAAGGAGTAGCTCTTGTCTATTCCATATTTGGCTTAAGGAACTTTATCTGTGCTCATTTCAATCTCTGGTTTTATGCAGCACCCCAACTCACCTTTCCCCTTAAACAAGCATAAGTTGGTTTTCTAAATTTGAGACCCTGTTCTGTTCTGTAATTCAGTTCCTGTGTAGCCAAGTTTACATTCCGTGTATTACTGATATCTTATGATGTTTCTTTTTCTGTGTGACTTATTTCAGTTAGAATCATCGTACCTGAATCCACTCATTGTGCTGCTACGGGCCTGATGACATAGATTTCACTGCTGAGTGATACTGCATTGTACGTAAGTACCACAAGTTCTTTATTCATTTTTCACTTTCTGTGATATTGAACTTGTACGGTAAACGAGGTTCTTGTAAACAGAGGCGTCCCAAACATTGGGGTGGCTGTATCTTTTTGATTTTAATTTCCCTAAGCTATAGGACCATAAGTGGAAGTGCCCTAGGCTCTGTTGCTTTGTTTTTTAGATATTTCAGGAAACACCATACACTTCTCCCGAGTGTCTGTTGGCAATTTACATCCCGCCCATCAGCATAACAAGGCTCCCAGTTCTCCATGGCCTGTCCTGCCTTTCTGGATTTTACACTTTTTTCAGATGGCCCTTTTGACCGGGGGGAAGTGAGACTTCATTGTAGTGCAGATTTCCTTTGCAAGCTTGCTTGGTTGGCCAAAAAGGGCGTATGCGTTTCTTCCTGAATATATTCAGGAAAAAACGCATACGCCCTTTTTGGCCAAGTGCATCATTGTGGACGTTCTGCCTCTTTTCCTATGCTTTCAATGCAATTCCAGTCTACCTCCTGAAATCGGTTTCCTGCAATTCTGCCCCGCTTTCAAGTCCTCTTGGCAGCCTTACTTCAGTATATTTTTGGACGATAGTTGTCATTTATAACTCTGCAGGTTTGTGAATTACAGTGCCCCTGAGCTCCTTTCTTCAACTCGTTTTCTTGTGAGCTGGCCGCAACACCGCAGGATGGCTTCAGGCCCTAATCTGGTTCCGGCACGGCACGCTGAGCCCTTGGTTATTTCCTCTTCCTGGTGGGAAATGAGAGTTAAATTTGCCCGTCCAGACACCTCCAGCTAGTCTCTCATTGGTTCTCGCTATTCCTGTTCATCTTCCGCAGAAATTGCAAACTGGGCCAAACAGGAGGTTAAAGGGACTGACTCTCCAAGTCGGGAGAGTGTTAGTAAAGCGTCTGGAATGTTGCACCCGAGTACCAGGGTACGAAAACTGAGACATATTTGAACACGTCTCCCGATCACATGGTTGATCATACTCTAGGTTCCACATGCATGTTTTAGCTGAAGGAAGAATACCTTAAACCTGGGTAGTTGAAACCCGTGGAATGGGTACCATGCAATATGACTTCAAAGGGTCTTCATTTGCTCACCGAACCTCTCCAATCCTATCACTGCTGCGTTTATGTCCCTGTACACATGCTTGATTCTCTTTCGGAGACATAGCAATCCATAGGTTTTAAGATACTTAAGAGTCAGGTACATTCTTAGGCGTTTAATATGCAGTGTTGAGTCCATTTCGTTGAGCAAGGAGTAGCTCTTGTCTATTCCATATTTGGCTTAAGGAACTTTATCTGTGCTCATTTCAATCTCTGGTTTTATGCAGCACCCCAACTCACCTTTCCCCTTAAACAAGCATAAGTTGGTTTTCTAAATTTGAGACCCTGTTCTGTTCTGTAATTCAGTTCCTGTGTAGCCAAGTTTACATTCCGTGTATTACTGATATCTTATGATGTTTCTTTTTCTGTGTGACTTATTTCAGTTAGAATCATCGTACCTGAATCCACTCATTGTGCTGCTACGGGCCTGATGACATAGATTTCACTGCTGAGTGATACTGCATTGTACGTAAGTACCACAAGTTCTTTATCCATTTTTCACTTTCTGTGATATTGAACTTGTACGGTAAACGAGGTTCTTGTAAACAGAGGCGTCCCAAACATTGGGGTGGCTGTATCTTTTTGATTTTAATTTCCCTAAGCTATAGGACCATAAGTGGAAGTGCCCTAGGCTCTGTTGCTTTGTTTTTTAGATATTTCAGGAAACACCATACACTTCTCCCGAGTGTCTGTTGGCAATTTACATCCCGCCCATCAGCATAACAAGGCTCCCAGTTCTCCATGGCCTGTCCTGCCTTTCTGGATTTTACACTTTTTTCAGATGGCCCTTTTGACCGGGGGCGGGTGGAAGTGAGACTTCATTGTAGTGCAGATTTCCTTTGCAAGCTTGCTTGGTTGGCCAAAAAGGGCGTATGCGTTTTTTCCTGAATATATTCAGGAAAAAACGCATACGCCCTTTTTGGCCAAGTGCATCATTGTGGACGTTCTGCCTCTTTTCCTATGCTTTCAATGCAATTCCAGTCTACCTCCTGAAATCGGTTTCCTGCAATTCTGCCCCGCTTTCAAGTCCTCTTGGCAGTCTTACTTCAGTATATTTTTGGACGATAGTTGTCATTTATAACTCTGCAGGTTTGTGAATTACAGTGCCCCTGAGCTCCTTTCTTCAACTCGTTTTCTTGTGAGCTGGCCGCAACACCGCAGGATGGCTTCAGGCCCTAATCTGGTTCCGGCACGGCACGCTGAGCCTTTGGTTATTTCCTCTTCCTGGTGGGAAATGAGAGTTAAATTTGCCCGTCCAGACACCTCCAGCTAGTCTCTCATTGGTTCTCGCTATTCCTGTTCATCTTCCGCAGAAATTGCAAACTGGGCCAAACAGGAGGTTAAAGGGACTGACTCTCCAAGTCGGGAGAGTGTTAGTAAAGCGTCTGGAATGTTGCACCCGAGTACCAGGGTACAAAAACTGAGACATATTTGAACACGTCTCCCGATCACATGGTTGATCATACTCTAGGTTCCACATGCATGTTTTAGCTGAAGGAAGAATACCTTAAACCTGGGTAGTTGAAACCCGTGCAATGGGTACCATGCAATATGACTTCAAAGGGTCTTCATTTGCTCACCGAACCTCTCCAATCCTATCACTGCTGCGTTTATGTCCCTGTACACATGCTTGATTCTCTTTCGGAGACATAGCAATCCATCGGTTTTAAGATACTTAAGAGTCAGGTACATTCTTAGGCGTTTAATATGCGGTGTTGAGTCCATTTCGTTGAGCAAGGAGTAGCTCTTGTCTATTCCATATTTGGCTTAAGGAACTTTATCTGTGCTCATTTCAATCTCTGGTTTTATGCAGCACCCCAACTCACCTTTACCCTTAAACAAGCATAAGTTGGTTTTCTAAATTTGAGACCCTGTTCTGTTCTGTAATTCAGTTCCTGTGTAGCCAAGTTTACATTCCGTGTATTACTGATATCTTATGATGTTTCTTTTTCTGTGTGACTTATTTCAGTTAGAATCATCGTACCTGAATCCACTCATTGTGCTGCTACGGGCCTGATGACATAGATTTCACTGCTGAGTGATACTGCATTGTACGTAAGTACCACAAGTTCTTTATCCATTTTTCACTTTCTGTGATATTGAACTTGTACGGTAAACGAGGTTCTTGTAAACAGAGGCGTCCCAAACATTGGGGTGGCTGTATCTTTTTGATTTTAATTTCCCTAAGCTATAGGACCATAAGTGGCAGTGCCCTAGGCTCTGTTGCTTTGTTTTTTAGATGTTTCAGGAAACACCATACACTTCTCCCGAGTGTCTGTTGGCAATTTACATCCCGCCCATCAGCATAACAAGGCTCCCAGTTCTCCATGGCCTGTCCTGCCTTTCTGGATTTTACACTTTTTTCAGATGGCCCTTTTGACCGGGGGGAAGTGAGACTTCATTGTAGTGCAGATTTCCTTTGCAAGCTTGCTTGGTTGGCCAAAAAGGGCGTATGCGTTTTTTCCTGAATATATTCAGGAAAAAACGCATACGCCCTTTTTGGCCAAGTGCATCATTGTGGACGTTCTGCCTCTTTTCCTATGCTTTCAATGCAATTCCAGTCTACCTCCTGAAATCGGTTTCCTGCAATTCTGCCCCGCTTTCAAGTCCTCTTGGCAGCCTTACTTCAGTATATTTTTGGACGATAGTTGTCATTTATAACTCTGCAGGTTTGTGAATTACAGTGCCCCTGAGCTCCTTTCTTCAACTCGTTTTCTTGTGAGCTGGGCGCAACACCGCAGGATGGCTTCAGGCCCTAATCTGGTTCCGGCACGGCACGCTGAGCCTTTGGTTATTTCCTCTTCCTGGTGGGAAATGAGAGTTAAATTTGCCCGTGCAGACACCTCCAGCTAGTCTCTCATTGGTTCTCGCTATTCCTGTTCATCTTCCGCAGAAATTGCAAACTGGGCCAAACAGGAGGTTAAAGGGACTGACTCTCCAAGTCGGGAGAGTGTTAGTAAAGCGTCTGGAATGTTGCACCCGAGTACCAGGGTACGAAAACTGAGACATATTTGAACACGTCTCCCGATCGCATGGTTGATCATACTCTAGGTTCCACATGCATGTTTTAGCTGAAGGAAGAATACCTTAAACCTGGGTAGTTGAAACCCGTGGAATGGGTACCATGCAATATGACTTCAAAGGGTCTTCATTTGCTCACCGAACCTCTCCAATCCTATCACTGCTGCGTTTATGTCCCTGTACACATGCTTGATTCTCTTTCGGAGACATAGCAATCCATAGGTTTTAAGATACTTAAGAGTCAGGTACATTCTTAGGCGTTTAATATGCGGTGTTGAGTCCATTTCGTTGAGCAAGGAGTAGCTCTTGTCTATTCCATATTTGGCTTAAGGAACTTTATCTGTGCTCATTTCAATCTCTGGTTTTATGCAGCACCCCAACTCACCTTTCCCCTTAAACAAGCATAAGTTGGTTTTCTAAATTTGAGACCCTGTTCTGTTCTGTAATTCAGTTCCTGTGTAGCCAAGTTTACATTCCGTGTATTACTGATATCTTATGATGTTTCTTTTTCTGTGTGACTTATTTCAGTTAGAATCATCGTACCTGAATCCACTCATTGTGCTGCTACGGGCCTGATGACATAGATTTCACTGCTGAGTGATACTGCATTGTACGTAAGTACCACAAGTTCTTTATCCATTTTTCACTTTCTGTGATATTGAACTTGTACGGTAAACGAGGTTCTTGTAAACAGAGGCGTCCCAAACATTGGGGTGGCTGTATCTTTTTGATTTTAATTTCCCTAAGCTATAGGACCATAAGTGGAAGTGCCCTAGGCTCTGTTGCTTTGTTTTTTAGATGTTTCAGGAAACACCATACACTTCTCCCGAGTGTCTGTTGGCAATTGACATCCCGCCCATCAGCATAACAAGGCTCCCAGTTCTCCATGGCCTGTCCTGCCTTTCTGGATTTTACACTTTTTTCAGATGGCCCTTTTGACCGGGGGGAAGTGAGACTTCATTGTAGTGCAGATTTCCTTTGCAAGCTTGCTTGGTTGGCCAAAAAGGGCGTATGCGTTTCTTCCTGAATATATTCAGGAAAAAACGCATACGCCCTTTTTGGCCAAGTGCATCATTGTGGACGTTCTGCCTCTTTTCCTATGCTTTCAATGCAATTCCAGTCTACCTCCTGAAATCGGTTTCCTGCAATTCTGCCCCGCTTTCAAGTCCTCTTGGCAGCCTTACTTCAGTATATTTTTGGACGATAGTTGTCATTTATAACTCTGCAGGTTTGTGAATTACAGTGCCCCTGAGCTCCTTTCTTCAACTCGTTTTCTTGTGAGCTGGCCGCAACACCGCAGGATGGCTTCAGGCCCTAATCTGGTTCCGGCACGGCACGCTGAGCCCTTGGTTATTTCCTCTTCCTGGTGGGAAATGAGAGTTAAATTTGCCCGTCCAGACACCTCCAGCTAGTCTCTCATTGGTTCTCGCTATTCCTGTTCATCTTCCGCAGAAATTGCAAACTGGGCCAAACAGGAGGTTAAAGGGACTGACTCTCCAAGTCGGGAGAGTGTTAGTAAAGCGTCTGGAATGTTGCACCCGAGTACCAGGGTACGAAAACTGAGACATATTTGAACACGTCTCCCGATCACATGGTTGATCATACTCTAGGTTCCACATGCATGTTTTAGCTGAAGGAAGAATACCTTAAACCTGGGTAGTTGAAACCCGTGGAATGGGTACCATGCAATATGACTTCAAAGGGTCTTCATTTGCTCACCGAACCTCTCCAATCCTATCACTGCTGCGTTTATGTCCCTGTACACATGCTTGATTCTCTTTCGGAGACATAGCAATCCATAGGTTTTAAGATACTTAAGAGTCAGGTACATTCTTAGGCGTTTAATATGCGGTGTTGAGTCCATTTCGTTGAGCAAGGAGTAGCTCTTGTCTATTCCATATTTGGCTTAAGGAACTTTATCTGTGCTCATTTCAATCTCTGGTTTTATGCAGCACCCCAACTCACCTTTCCCCTTAAACAAGCATAAGTTGGTTTTCTAAATTTGAGACCCTGTTCTGTTCTGTAATTCAGTTCCTGTGTAGCCAAGTTTACATTCCGTGTATTACTGATATCTTATGATGTTTCTTTTTCTGTGTGACTTATTTCAGTTAGAATCATCGTACCTGAATCCACTCATTGTGCTGCTACGGGCCTGATGACATAGATTTCACTGCTGAGTGATACTGCATTGTACGTAAGTACCACAAGTTCTTTATCCATTTTTCACTTTCTGTGATATTGAACTTGTACGGTAAACGAGGTTCTTGTAAACAGAGGCGTCCCAAACATTGGGGTGGCTGTATCTTTTTGATTTTAATTTCCCTAAGCTATAGGACCATAAGTGGAAGTGCCCTAGGCTCTGTTGCTTTGTTTTTTAGATATTTCAGGAAACACCATACACTTCTCCCGAGTGTCTGTTGGCAATTGACATCCCGCCCATCAGCATAACAAGGCTCCCAGTTCTCCATGGCCTGTCCTGCCTTTCTGGATTTTACACTTTTTTCAGATGGCCCTTTTGACCGGGGGGAAGTGAGACTTCATTGTAGTGCAGATTTCCTTTGCAAGCTTGCTTGGTTGGCCCAAAAGGGCGTATGCGTTTCTTCCTGAATATATTCAGGAAAAAACGCATACGCCCTTTTTGGCCAAGTGCATCATTGTGGACGTTCTGCCTCTTTTCCTATGCTTTCAATGCAATTCCAGTCTACCTCCTGAAATCGGTTTCCTGCAATTCTGCCCCGCTTTCAAGTCCTCTTGGCAGCCTTACTTCAGTATATTTTTGGACGATAGTTGTCATTTATAACTCTGCAGGTTTGTGAATTACAGTGCCCCTGAGCTCCTTTCTTCAACTCGTTTTCTTGTGAGCTGGCCGCAACACCGCAGGATGG
This sequence comes from Globicephala melas, assembly GCF_963455315.2. NCBI lineage: Eukaryota > Metazoa > Chordata > Mammalia > Artiodactyla > Delphinidae > Globicephala > Globicephala melas. Next base: position 77,914 of record NW_027207371.1, on the reverse strand, counting down.
CTTCAGGCCCTAATCTGGTTCCGGCACGGCACGCTGAGCCCTTGGTTATTTCCTCTTCCTGGTGGGAAATGAGAGTTAAATTTGCCCGTCCAGACACCTCCAGCTAGTCTCTCATTGGTTCTCGCTATTCCTGTTCATCTTCCGCAGAAATTGCAAACTGGGCCAAACAGGAGGTTAAAGGGACTGACTCTCCAAGTCGGGAGAGTGTTAGTAAAGCGTCTGGAATGTTGCACCCGAGTACCAGGGTACGAAAACTGAGACATATTTGAACACGTCTCCCGATCACATGGTTGATCATACTCTAGGTTCCACATGCATGTTTTAGCTGAAGGAAGAATACCTTAAACCTGGGTAGTTGAAACCCGTGGAATGGGTACCATGCAATATGACTTCAAAGGGTCTTCATTTGCTCACCGAACCTCTCCAATCCTATCACTGCTGCGTTTATGTCCCTGTACACATGCTTGATTCTCTTTCGGAGACATAGCAATCCATAGGTTTTAAGATACTTAAGAGTCAGGTACATTCTTAGGCGTTTAATATGCGGTGTTGAGTCCATTTCGTTGAGCAAGGAGTAGCTCTTGTCTATTCCATATTTGGCTTAAGGAACTTTATCTGTGCTCATTTCAATCTCTGGTTTTATGCAGCACCCCAACTCACCTTTCCCCTTAAACAAGCATAAGTTGGTTTTCTAAATTTGAGACCCTGTTCTGTTCTGTAATTCAGTTCCTGTGTAGCCAAGTTTACATTCCGTGTATTACTGATATCTTATGATGTTTCTTTTTCTGTGTGACTTATTTCAGTTAGAATCATCGTACCTGAATCCACTCATTGTGCTGCTACGGGCCTGATGACATAGATTTCACTGCTGAGTGATACTGCATTGTACGTAAGTACCACAAGTTCTTTATCCATTTTTCACTTTCTGTGATATTGAACTTGTACGGTAAACGAGGTTCTTGTAAACAGAGGCGTCCCAAACATTGGGGTGGCTGTATCTTTTTGATTTTAATTTCCCTAAGCTATAGGACCATAAGTGGAAGTGCCCTAGGCTCTGTTGCTTTGTTTTTTAGATATTTCAGGAAACACCATACACTTCTCCCGAGTGTCTGTTGGCAATTGACATCCCGCCCATCAGCATAACAAGGCTCCCAGTTCTCCATGGCCTGTCCTGCCTTTCTGGATTTTACACTTTTTTCAGATGGCCCTTTTGACCGGGGGCGGGTGGAAGTGAGACTTCATTGTAGTGCAGATTTCCTTTGCAAGCTTGCTTGGTTGGCCAAAAAGGGCGTATGCGTTTTTTCCTGAATATATTCAGGAAAAAACGCATACGCCCTTTTTGGCCAAGTGCATCATTGTGGACGTTCTGCCTCTTTTCCTATGCTTTCAATGCAATTCCAGTCTACCTCCTGAAATCGGTTTCCTGCAATTCTGCCCCGCTTTCAAGTCCTCTTGGCAGCCTTACTTCAGTATATTTTTGGACGATAGTTGTCATTTATAACTCTGCAGGTTTGTGAATTACAGTGCCCCTGAGCTCCTTTCTTCAACTCGTTTTCTTGTGAGCTGGCCGCAACACCGCAGGTTGGCTTCAGGCCCTAATCTGGTTCCGGCACGGCACGCTGAGCCTTTGGTTATTTCCTCTTCCTGGTGGGAAATGAGAGTTAAATTTGCCCGTCCAGACACCTCCAGCTAGTCTCTCATTGGTTCTCGCTATTCCTGTTCATCTTCCGCAGAAATTGCAAACTGGGCCAAACAGGAGGTTAAAGGGACTGACTCTCCAAGTCGGGAGAGTGTTAGTAAAGCGTCTGGAATGTTGCACCCGAGTACCAGGGTACAAAAACTGAGACATATTTGAACACGTCTCCCGATCACATGGTTGATCATACTCTAGGTTCCACATGCATGTTTTAGCTGAAGGAAGAATACCTTAAACCTGGGTAGTTGAAACCCGTGCAATGGGTACCATGCAATATGACTTCAAAGGGTCTTCATTTGCTCACCGAACCTCTCCAATCCTATCACTGCTGCGTTTATGTCCCTGTACACATGCTTGATTCTCTTTCGGAGACATAGCAATCCATCGGTTTTAAGATACTTAAGAGTCAGGTACATTCTTAGGCGTTTAATATGCGGTGTTGAGTCCATTTCGTTGAGCAAGGAGTAGCTCTTGTCTATTCCATATTTGGCTTAAGGAACTTTATCTGTGCTCATTTCAATCTCTGGTTTTATGCAGCACCCCAACTCACCTTTACCCTTAAACAAGCATAAGTTGGTTTTCTAAATTTGAGACCCTGTTCTGTTCTGTAATTCAGTTCCTGTGTAGCCAAGTTTACATTCCGTGTATTACTGATATCTTATGATGTTTCTTTTTCTGTGTGACTTATTTCAGTTAGAATCATCGTACCTGAATCCACTCATTGTGCTGCTACGGGCCTGATGACATAGATTTCACTGCTGAGTGATACTGCATTGTACGTAAGTACCACAAGTTCTTTATCCATTTTTCACTTTCTGTGATATTGAACTTGTACGGTAAACGAGGTTCTTGTAAACAGAGGCGTCCCAAACATTGGGGTGGCTGTATCTTTTTGATTTTAATTTCCCTAAGCTATAGGACCATAAGTGGAAGTGCCCTAGGCTCTGTTGCTTTGTTTTTTAGATGTTTCAGGAAACACCATACACTTCTCCCGAGTGTCTGTTGGCAATTGACATCCCGCCCATCAGCATAACAAGGCTCCCAGTTCTCCATGGCCTGTCCTGCCTTTCTGGATTTTACACTTTTTTCAGATGGCCCTTTTGACCGGGGGGAAGTGAGACTTCATTGTAGTGCAGATTTCCTTTTCAAGCTTGCTTGGTTGGCCAAAAAGGGCGTATGCGTTTCTTCCTGAATATATTCAGGAAAAAACGCATACGCCCTTTTTGGCCAAGTGCATCATTGTGGACGTTCTGCCTCTTTTCCTATGCTTTCAATGCAATTCCAGTCTACCTCCTGAAATCGGTTTCCTGCAATTCTGCCCCGCTTTCAAGTCCTCTTGGCAGCCTTACTTCAGTATATTTTTGGACGATAGTTGTCATTTATAACTCTGCAGGTTTGTGAATTACAGTGCCCCTGAGCTCCTTTCTTCAACTCGTTTTCTTGTGAGCTGGCCGCAACACCGCAGGATGGCTTCAGGCCCTAATCTGGTTCCGGCACGGCACGCTGAACCTTTGGTTATTTCCTCTTCCTGGTGGGAAATGAGAGTTAAATTTGCCCGTCCAGACACCTCCAGCTAGTCTCTCATTGGTTCTCGCTATTCCTGTTCATCTTCCGCAGAAATTGCAAACTGGGCCAAACAGGAGGTTAAAGGGACTGACTCTCCAAGTCGGGAGAGTGTTAGTAAAGCGTCTGGAATGTTGCACCCGAGTACCAGGGTACGAAAACTGAGACATATTTGAACACGTCTCCCGATCGCATGGTTGATCATACTCTAGGTTCCACATGCATGTTTTAGCTGAAGGAAGAATACCTTAAACCTGGGTAGTTGAAACCCGTGGAATGGGTACCATGCAATATGACTTCAAAGGGTCTTCATTTGCTCACCGAACCTCTCCAATCCTATCACTGCTGCGTTTATGTCCCTGTACACATGCTTGATTCTCTTTCGGAGACATAGCAATCCATAGGTTTTAAGATACTTAAGAGTCAGGTACATTCTTAGGCGTTTAATATGCGGTGTTGAGTCCATTTCGTTGAGCAAGGAGTAGCTCTTGTCTATTCCATATTTGGCTTAAGGAACTTTATCTGTGCTCATTTCAATCTCTGGTTTTATGCAGCACCCCAACTCACCTTTCCCCTTAAACAAGCATAAGTTGGTTTTCTAAATTTGAGACCCTGTTCTGTTCTGTAATTCAGTTCCTGTGTAGCCAAGTTTACATTCCGTGTATTACTGATATCTTATGATGTTTCTTTTTCTGTGTGACTTATTTCAGTTAGAATCATCGTACCTGAATCCACTCATTGTGCTGCTACGGGCCTGATGACATAGATTTCACTGCTGAGTGATACTGCATTGTACGTAAGTACCACAAGTTCTTTATCCATTTTTCACTTTCTGTGATATTGAACTTGTACGGTAAACGAGGTTCTTGTAAACAGAGGCGTCCCAAACATTGGGGTGGCTGTATCTTTTTGATTTTAATTTCCCTAAGCTATAGGACCATAAGTGGAAGTGCCCTAGGCTCTGTTGCTTTGTTTTTTAGATGTTTCAGGAAACACCATACACTTCTCCCGAGTGTCTGTTGGCAATTTACATCCCGCCCATCAGCATAACAAGGCTCCCAGTTCTCCATGGCCTGTCCTGCCTTTCTGGATTTTACACTTTTTTCAGATGGCCCTTTTGACCGGGGGGGGGGGAAGTGAGACTTCATTGTAGTGCAGATTTCCTTTGCAAGCTTGCTTGGTTGGCCAAAAAGGGCGTATGCGTTTTTTCCTGAATATATTCAGGAAAAAACGCATACGCCCTTTTTGGCCAAGTGCATCATTGTGGACGTTCTGCCTCTTTTCCTATGCTTTCAATGCAATTCCAGTCTACCTCCTGAAATCGGTTTCCTGCAATTCTGCCCCGCTTTCAAGTCCTCTTGGCAGCCTTACTTCAGTATATTTTTGGACGATAGTTGTCATTTATAACTCTGCAGGTTTGTGAATTACAGTGCCCCTGAGCTCCTTTCTTCAACTCGTTTTCTTGTGAGCTGGCCGCAACACCGCAGGATGGCTTCAGGCCCTAATCTGGTTCCGGCACGGCACGCTGAGCCTTTGGTTATTTCCTCTTCCTGGTGGGAAATGAGAGTTAAATTTGCCCGTCCAGACACCTCCAGCTAGTCTCTCATTGGTTCTCGCTATTCCTGTTCATCTTCCGCAGAAATTGCAAACTGGGCCAAACAGGAGGTTAAAGGGACTGACTCTCCAAGTCGGGAGAGTGTTAGTAAAGCGTCTGGAATGTTGCACCCGAGTACCAGGGTACGAAAACTGAGACATATTTGAACACGTCTCCCGATCACATGGTTGATCATACTCTAGGTTCCACATGCATGTTTTAGCTGAAGGAAGAATACCTTAAACCTGGGTAGTTGAAACCCGTGGAATGGGTACCATGCAATATGACTTCAAAGGGTCTTCATTTGCTCAGCGAACCTCTCCAATCCTATCACTGCTGCATTTATGTCCCTGTACACATGCTTGATTCTCTTTCGGAGACATAGCAATCCATCGGTTTTAAGATACTTAAGAGTCAGGTACATTCTTAGGCGTTTAATATGCGGTGTTGAGTCCATTTCGTTGAGCAAGGAGTAGCTCTTGTCTATTCCATATTTGGCTTAAGGAACTTTATCTGTGCTCATTTCAATCTCTGGTTTTATGCAGCACCCCAACTCACCTTTACCCTTAAACAAGCATAAGTTGGTTTTCTAAATTTGAGACCCTGTTCTGTTCTGTAATTCAGTTCCTGTGTAGCCAAGTTTACATTCCGTGTATTACTGATATCTTATGATGTTTCTTTTTCTGTGTGACTTATTTCAGTTAGAATCATCGTACCTGAATCCACTCATTGTGCTGCTACGGGCCTGATGACATAGATTTCACTGCTGAGTGATACTGCATTGTACGTAAGTACCACAAGTTCTTTATCCATTTTTCACTTTCTGTGATATTGAACTTGTACGGTACACGAGGTTCTTGTAAACAGAGGCGTCCCAAACATTGGGGTGGCTGTATCTTTTTGATTTTAATTTCCCTAAGCTATAGGACCATAAGTGGAAGTGCCCTAGGCTCTGTTGCTTTGTTTTTTAGATATTTCAGGAAACACCATACACTTCTCCCGAGTGTCTGTTGGCAATTGACATCCCGCCCATCAGCATAACAAGGCTCCCAGTTCTCCATGGCCTGTCCTGCCTTTCTGGATTTTACACTTTTTTCAGATGGCCCTTTTGACCGGGGGGAAGTGAGACTTCATTGTAGTGCAGATTTCCTTTGCAAGCTTGCTTGGTTGGCCAAAAAGGGCGTATGCGTTTCTTCCTGAATATATTCAGGAAAAAACGCATACGCCCTTTTTGGCCAAGTGCATCATTGTGGACGTTCTGCCTCTTTTCCTATGCTTTCAATGCAATTCCAGTCTACCTCCTGAAATCGGTTTCCTGCAATTCTGCCCCGCTTTCAAGTCCTCTTGGCAGCCTTACTTCAGTATATTTTTGGACGATAGTTGTCATTTATAACTCTGCAGGTTTGTGAATTACAGTGCCCCTGAGCTCCTTTCTTCAACTCGTTTTCTTGTGAGCTGGGCGCAACACCGCAGGATGGCTTCAGGCCCTAATCTGGTTCCGGCACGGCACGCTGAGCCTTTGGTTATTTCCTCTTCCTGGTGGGAAATGAGAGTTAAATTTGCCCGTCCAGACACCTCCAGCTAGTCTCTCATTGGTTCTCGCTATTCCTGTTCATCTTCCGCAGAAATTGCAAACTGGGCCAAACAGGAGGTTAAAGGGACTGACTCTCCAAGTCGGGAGAGTGTTAGTAAAGCGTCTGGAATGTTGCACCCGAGTACCAGGGTACGAAAACTGAGACATATTTGAACACGTCTCCCGATCACATGGTTGATCATACTCTAGGTTCCACATGCATGTTTTAGCTGAAGGAAGAATACCTTAAACCTGGGTAGTTGAAACCCGTGGAATGGGTACCATGCAATATGACTTCAAAGGGTCTTCATTTGCTCACCGAACCTCTCCAATCCTATCACTGCTGCGTTTATGTCCCTGTACACATGCTTGATTCTCTTTCGGAGACATAGCAATCCATAGGTTTTAAGATACTTAAGAGTCAGGTACATTCTTAGGCGTTTAATATGCGGTGTTGAGTCCATTTCGTTGAGCAAGGAGTAGCTCTTGTCTATTCCATATTTGGCTTAAGGAACTTTATCTGTGCTCATTTCAATCTCTGGTTTTATGCAGCACCCCAACTCACCTTTCCCCTTAAACAAGCATAAGTTGGTTTTCTAAATTTGAGACCCTGTTCTGTTCTGTAATTCAGTTCCTGTGTAGCCAAGTTTACATTCCGTGTATTACTGATATCTTATGATGTTTCTTTTTCTGTGTGACTTATTTCAGTTAGAATCATCGTACCTGAATCCACTCATTGTGCTGCTACGGGCCTGATGACATAGATTTCACTGCTGAGTGATACTGCATTGTACGTAAGTACCACAAGTTCTTTATCCATTTTTCACTTTCTGTGATATTGAACTTGTACGGTAAACGAGGTTCTTGTAAACAGAGGCGTCCCAAACATTGGGGTGGCTGTATCTTTTTGATTTTAATTTCCCTAAGCTATAGGACCATAAGTGGCAGTGCCCTAGGCTCTGTTGCTTTGTTTTTTAGATGTTTCAGGAAACACCATACACTTCTCCCGAGTGTCTGTTGGCAATTTACATCCCGCCCATCAGCATAACAAGGCTCCCAGTTCTCCATGGCCTGTCCTGCCTTTCTGGATTTTACACTTTTTTCAGATGGCCCTTTTGACCGGGGGGAAGTGAGACTTCATTGTAGTGCAGATTTCCTTTGCAAGCTTGCTTGGTTGGCCAAAAAGGGCGTATGCGTTTTTTCCTGAATATATTCAGGAAAAAACGCATACGCCCTTTTTGGCCAAGTGCATCATTGTGGACGTTCTGCCTCTTTTCCTATGCTTTCAATGCAATTCCAGTCTACCTCCTGAAATCGGTTTCCTGCAATTCTGCCCCGCTTTCAAGTCCTCTTGGCAGCCTTACTTCAGTATATTTTTGGACGATAGTTGTCATTTATAACTCTGCAGGTTTGTGAATTACAGTGCCCCTGAGCTCCTTTCTTCAACTCGTTTTCTTGTGAGCTGGGCGCAACACCGCAGGATGGCTTCAGGCCCTAATCTGGTTCCGGCACGGCACGCTGAGCCTTTGGTTATTTCCTCTTCCTGGTGGGAAATGAGAGTTAAATTTGCCCGTGCAGACACCTCCAGCTAGTCTCTCATTGGTTCTCGCTATTCCTGTTCATCTTCCGCAGAAATTGCAAACTGGGCCAAACAGGAGGTTAAAGGGACTGACTCTCCAAGTCGGGAGAGTGTTAGTAAAGCGTCTGGAATGTTGCACCCGAGTACCAGGGTACGAAAACTGAGACATATTTGAACACGTCTCCCGATCGCATGGTTGATCATACTCTAGGTTCCACATGCATGTTTTAGCTGAAGGAAGAATACCTTAAACCTGGGTAGTTGAAACCCGTGGAATGGGTACCATGCAATATGACTTCAAAGGGTCTTCATTTGCTCACCGAACCTCTCCAATCCTATCACTGCTGCGTTTATGTCCCTGTACACATGCTTGATTCTCTTTCGGAGACATAGCAATCCATAGGTTTTAAGATACTTAAGAGTCAGGTACATTCTTAGGCGTTTAATATGCGGTGTTGAGTCCATTTCGTTGAGCAAGGAGTAGCTCTTGTCTATTCCATATTTGGCTTAAGGAACTTTATCTGTGCTCATTTCAATCTCTGGTTTTATGCAGCACCCCAACTCACCTTTCCCCTTAAACAAGCATAAGTTGGTTTTCTAAATTTGAGACCCTGTTCTGTTCTGTAATTCAGTTCCTGTGTAGCCAAGTTTACATTCCGTGTATTACTGATATCTTATGATGTTTCTTTTTCTGTGTGACTTATTTCAGTTAGAATCATCGTACCTGAATCCACTCATTGTGCTGCTACGGGCCTGATGACATAGATTTCACTGCTGAGTGATACTGCATTGTACGTAAGTACCACAAGTTCTTTATCCATTTTTCACTTTCTGTGATATTGAACTTGTACGGTAAACGAGGTTCTTGTAAACAGAGGCGTCCCAAACATTGGGGTGGCTGTATCTTTTTGATTTTAATTTCCCTAAGCTATAGGACCATAAGTGGAAGTGCCCTAGGCTCTGTTGCTTTGTTTTTTAGATGTTTCAGGAAACACCATACACTTCTCCCGAGTGTCTGTTGGCAATTGACATCCCGCCCATCAGCATAACAAGGCTCCCAGTTCTCCATGGCCTGTCCTGCCTTTCTGGATTTTACACTTTTTTCAGATGGCCCTTTTGACCGGGGGGAAGTGAGACTTCATTGTAGTGCAGATTTCCTTTGCAAGCTTGCTTGGTTGGCCAAAAAGGGCGTATGCGTTTCTTCCTGAATATATTCAGGAAAAAACGCATACGCCCTTTTTGGCCAAGTGCATCATTGTGGACGTTCTGCCTCTTTTCCTATGCTTTCAATGCAATTCCAGTCTACCTCCTGAAATCGGTTTCCTGCAATTCTGCCCCGCTTTCAAGTCCTCTTGGCAGCCTTACTTCAGTATATTTTTGGACGATAGTTGTCATTTATAACTCTGCAGGTTTGTGAATTACAGTGCCCCTGAGCTCCTTTCTTCAACTCGTTTTCTTGTGAGCTGGCCGCAACACCGCAGGATGGCTTCAGGCCCTAATCTGGTTCCGGCACGGCACGCTGAGCCCTTGGTTATTTCCTCTTCCTGGTGGGAAATGAGAGTTAAATTTGCCCGTCCAGACACCTCCAGCTAGTCTCTCATTGGTTCTCGCTATTCCTGTTCATCTTCCGCAGAAATTGCAAACTGGGCCAAACAGGAGGTTAAAGGGACTGACTCTCCAAGTCGGGAGAGTGTTAGTAAAGCGTCTGGAATGTTGCACCCGAGTACCAGGGTACGAAAACTGAGACATATTTGAACACGTCTCCCGATCACATGGTTGATCATACTCTAGGTTCCACATGCATGTTTTAGCTGAAGGAAGAATACCTTAAACCTGGGTAGTTGAAACCCGTGGAATGGGTACCATGCAATATGACTTCAAAGGGTCTTCATTTGCTCACCGAACCTCTCCAATCCTATCACTGCTGCGTTTATGTCCCTGTACACATGCTTGATTCTCTTTCGGAGACATAGCAATCCATAGGTTTTAAGATACTTAAGAGTCAGGTACATTCTTAGGCGTTTAATATGCGGTGTTGAGTCCATTTCGTTGAGCAAGGAGTAGCTCTTGTCTATTCCATATTTGGCTTAAGGAACTTTATCTGTGCTCATTTCAATCTCTGGTTTTATGCAGCACCCCAACTCACCTTTCCCCTTAAACAAGCATAAGTTGGTTTTCTAAATTTGAGACCCTGTTCTGTTCTGTAATTCAGTTCCTGTGTAGCCAAGTTTACATTCCGTGTATTACTGATATCTTATGATGTTTCTTTTTCTGTGTGACTTATTTCAGTTAGAATCATCGTACCTGAATCCACTCATTGTGCTGCTACGGGCCTGATGACATAGATTTCACTGCTGAGTGATACTGCATTGTACGTAAGTACCACAAGTTCTTTATTCATTTTTCACTTTCTGTGATATTGAACTTGTACGGTAAACGAGGTTCTTGTAAACAGAGGCGTCCCAAACATTGGGGTGGCTGTATCTTTTTGATTTTAATTTCCCTAAGCTATAGGACCATAAGTGGAAGTGCCCTAGGCTCTGTTGCTTTGTTTTTTAGATATTTCAGGAAACACCATACACTTCTCCCGAGTGTCTGTTGGCAATTTACATCCCGCCCATCAGCATAACAAGGCTCCCAGTTCTCCATGGCCTGTCCTGCCTTTCTGGATTTTACACTTTTTTCAGATGGCCCTTTTGACCGGGGGGAAGTGAGACTTCATTGTAGTGCAGATTTCCTTTGCAAGCTTGCTTGGTTGGCCAAAAAGGGCGTATGCGTTTCTTCCTGAATATATTCAGGAAAAAACGCATACGCCCTTTTTGGCCAAGTGCATCATTGTGGACGTTCTGCCTCTTTTCCTATGCTTTCAATGCAATTCCAGTCTACCTCCTGAAATCGGTTTCCTGCAATTCTGCCCCGCTTTCAAGTCCTCTTGGCAGCCTTACTTCAGTATATTTTTGGACGATAGTTGTCATTTATAACTCTGCAGGTTTGTGAATTACAGTGCCCCTGAGCTCCTTTCTTCAACTCGTTTTCTTGTGAGCTGGCCGCAACACCGCAGGATGGCTTCAGGCCCTAATCTGGTTCCGGCACGGCACGCTGAGCCCTTGGTTATTTCCTCTTCCTGGTGGGAAATGAGAGTTAAATTTGCCCGTCCAGACACCTCCAGCTAGTCTCTCATTGGTTCTCGCTATTCCTGTTCATCTTCCGCAGAAATTGCAAACTGGGCCAAACAGGAGGTTAAAGGGACTGACTCTCCAAGTCGGGAGAGTGTTAGTAAAGCGTCTGGAATGTTGCACCCGAGTACCAGGGTACGAAAACTGAGACATATTTGAACACGTCTCCCGATCACATGGTTGATCATACTCTAGGTTCCACATGCATGTTTTAGCTGAAGGAAGAATACCTTAAACCTGGGTAGTTGAAACCCGTGGAATGGGTACCATGCAATATGACTTCAAAGGGTCTTCATTTGCTCACCGAACCTCTCCAATCCTATCACTGCTGCGTTTATGTCCCTGTACACATGCTTGATTCTCTTTCGGAGACATAGCAATCCATAGGTTTTAAGATACTTAAGAGTCAGGTACATTCTTAGGCGTTTAATATGCAGTGTTGAGTCCATTTCGTTGAGCAAGGAGTAGCTCTTGTCTATTCCATATTTGGCTTAAGGAACTTTATCTGTGCTCATTTCAATCTCTGGTTTTATGCAGCACCCCAACTCACCTTTCCCCTTAAACAAGCATAAGTTGGTTTTCTAAATTTGAGACCCTGTTCTGTTCTGTAATTCAGTTCCTGTGTAGCCAAGTTTACATTCCGTGTATTACTGATATCTTATGATGTTTCTTTTTCTGTGTGACTTATTTCAGTTAGAATCATCGTACCTGAATCCACTCATTGTGCTGCTACGGGCCTGATGACATAGATTTCACTGCTGAGTGATACTGCATTGTACGTAAGTACCACAAGTTCTTTATCCATTTTTCACTTTCTGTGATATTGAACTTGTACGGTAAACGAGGTTCTTGTAAACAGAGGCGTCCCAAACATTGGGGTGGCTGTATCTTTTTGATTTTAATTTCCCTAAGCTATAGGACCATAAGTGGAAGTGCCCTAGGCTCTGTTGCTTTGTTTTTTAGATATTTCAGGAAACACCATACACTTCTCCCGAGTGTCTGTTGGCAATTTACATCCCGCCCATCAGCATAACAAGGCTCCCAGTTCTCCATGGCCTGTCCTGCCTTTCTGGATTTTACACTTTTTTCAGATGGCCCTTTTGACCGGGGGCGGGTGGAAGTGAGACTTCATTGTAGTGCAGATTTCCTTTGCAAGCTTGCTTGGTTGGCCAAAAAGGGCGTATGCGTTTTTTCCTGAATATATTCAGGAAAAAACGCATACGCCCTTTTTGGCCAAGTGCATCATTGTGGACGTTCTGCCTCTTTTCCTATGCTTTCAATGCAATTCCAGTCTACCTCCTGAAATCGGTTTCCTGCAATTCTGCCCCGCTTTCAAGTCCTCTTGGCAGCCTTACTTCAGTATATTTTTGGACGATAGTTGTCATTTATAACTCTGCAGGTTTGTGAATTACAGTGCCCCTGAGCTCCTTTCTTCAACTCGTTTTCTTGTGAGCTGGCCGCAACACCGCAGGATGGCTTCAGGCCCTAATCTGGTTCCGGCACGGCACGCTGAGCCTTTGGTTATTTCCTCTTCCTGGTGGGAAATGAGAGTTAAATTTGCCCGTCCAGACACCTCCAGCTAGTCTCTCATTGGTTCTCGCTATTCCTGTTCATCTTCCGCAGAAATTGCAAACTGGGCCAAACAGGAGGTTAAAGGGACTGACTCTCCAAGTCGGGAGAGTGTTAGTAAAGCGTCTGGAATGTTGCACCCGAGTACCAGGGTACAAAAACTGAGACATATTTGAACACGTCTCCCGATCACATGGTTGATCATACTCTAGGTTCCACATGCATGTTTTAGCTGAAGGAAGAATACCTTAAACCTGGGTAGTTGAAACCCGTGCAATGGGTACCATGCAATATGACTTCAAAGGGTCTTCATTTGCTCACCGAACCTCTCCAATCCTATCACTGCTGCGTTTATGTCCCTGTACACATGCTTGATTCTCTTTCGGAGACATAGCAATCCATCGGTTTTAAGATACTTAAGAGTCAGGTACATTCTTAGGCGTTTAATATGCGGTGTTGAGTCCATTTCGTTGAGCAAGGAGTAGCTCTTGTCTATTCCATATTTGGCTTAAGGAACTTTATCTGTGCTCATTTCAATCTCTGGTTTTATGCAGCACCCCAACTCACCTTTCCCCTTAAACAAGCATAAGTTGGTTTTCTAAATTTGAGACCCTGTTCTGTTCTGTAATTCAGTTCCTGTGTAGCCAAGTTTACATTCCGTGTATTACTGATATCTTATGATGTTTCTTTTTCTGTGTGACTTATTTCAGTTAGAATCATCGTACCTGAATCCACTCATTGTGCTGCTACGGGCCTGATGACATAGATTTCACTGCTGAGTGATACTGCATTGTACGTAAGTACCACAAGTTCTTTATCCATTTTTCACTTTCTGTGATATTGAACTTGTACGGTAAACGAGGTTCTTGTAAACAGAGGCGTCCCAAACATTGGGGTGGCTGTATCTTTTTGATTTTAATTTCCCTAAGCTATAGGACCATAAGTGGCAGTGCCCTAGGCTCTGTTGCTTTGTTTTTTAGATGTTTCAGGAAACACCATACACTTCTCCCGAGTGTCTGTTGGCAATTTACATCCCGCCCATCAGCATAACAAGGCTCCCAGTTCTCCATGGCCTGTCCTGCCTTTCTGGATTTTACACTTTTTTCAGATGGCCCTTTTGACCGGGGGGAAGTGAGACTTCATTGTAGTGCAGATTTCCTTTGCAAGCTTGCTTGGTTGGCCAAAAAGGGCGTATGCGTTTTTTCCTGAATATATTCAGGAAAAAACGCATACGCCCTTTTTGGCCAAGTGCATCATTGTGGACGTTCTGCCTCTTTTCCTATGCTTTCAATGCAATTCCAGTCTACCTCCTGAAATCGGTTTCCTGCAATTCTGCCCCGCTTTCAAGTCCTCTTGGCAGCCTTACTTCAGTATATTTTTGGACGATAGTTGTCATTTATAACTCTGCAGGTTTGTGAATTACAGTGCCCCTGAGCTCCTTTCTTCAACTCGTTTTCTTGTGAGCTGGGCGCAACACCGCAGGATGGCTTCAGGCCCTAATCTGGTTCCGGCACGGCACGCTGAGCCTTTGGTTATTTCCTCTTCCTGGTGGGAAATGAGAGTTAAATTTGCCCGTGCAGACACCTCCAGCTAGTCTCTCATTGGTTCTCGCTATTCCTGTTCATCTTCCGCAGAAATTGCAAACTGGGCCAAACAGGAGGTTAAAGGGACTGACTCTCCAAGTCGGGAGAGTGTTAGTAAAGCGTCTGGAATGTTGCACCCGAGTACCAGGGTACGAAAACTGAGACATATTTGAACACGTCTCCCGATCGCATGGTTGATCATACTCTAGGTTCCACATGCATGTTTTAGCTGAAGGAAGAATACCTTAAACCTGGGTAGTTGAAACCCGTGGAATGGGTACCATGCAATATGACTTCAAAGGGTCTTCATTTGCTCACCGAACCTCTCCAATCCTATCACTGCTGCGTTTATGTCCCTGTACACATGCTTGATTCTCTTTCGGAGACATAGCAATCCATAGGTTTTAAGATACTTAAGAGTCAGGTACATTCTTAGGCGTTTAATATGCGGTGTTGAGTCCATTTCGTTGAGCAAGGAGTAGCTCTTGTCTATTCCATATTTGGCTTAAGGAACTTTATCTGTGCTCATTTCAATCTCTGGTTTTATGCAGCACCCCAACTCACCTTTCCCCTTAAACAAGCATAAGTTGGTTTTCTAAATTTGAGACCCTGTTCTGTTCTGTAATTCAGTTCCTGTGTAGCCAAGTTTACATTCCGTGTATTACTGATATCTTATGATGTTTCTTTTTCTGTGTGACTTATTTCAGTTAGAATCATCGTACCTGAATCCACTCATTGTGCTGCTACGGGCCTGATGACATAGATTTCACTGCTGAGTGATACTGCATTGTACGTAAGTACCACAAGTTCTTTATCCATTTTTCACTTTCTGTGATATTGAACTTGTACGGTAAACGAGGTTCTTGTAAACAGAGGCGTCCCAAACATTGGGGTGGCTGTATCTTTTTGATTTTAATTTCCCTAAGCTATAGGACCATAAGTGGAAGTGCCCTAGGCTCTGTTGCTTTGTTTTTTAGATGTTTCAGGAAACACCATACACTTCTCCCGAGTGTCTGTTGGCAATTGACATCCCGCCCATCAGCATAACAAGGCTCCCAGTTCTCCATGGCCTGTCCTGCCTTTCTGGATTTTACACTTTTTTCAGATGGCCCTTTTGACCGGGGGGAAGTGAGACTTCATTGTAGTGCAGATTTCCTTTGCAAGCTTGCTTGGTTGGCCAAAAAGGGCGTATGCGTTTCTTCCTGAATATATTCAGGAAAAAACGCATACGCCCTTTTTGGCCAAGTGCATCATTGTGGACGTTCTGCCTCTTTTCCTATGCTTTCAATGCAATTCCAGTCTACCTCCTGAAATCGGTTTCCTGCAATTCTGCCCCGCTTTCAAGTCCTCTTGGCAGCCTTACTTCAGTATATTTTTGGACGATAGTTGTCATTTATAACTCTGCAGGTTTGTGAATTACAGTGCCCCTGAGCTCCTTTCTTCAACTCGTTTTCTTGTGAGCTGGCCGCAACACCGCAGGATGGCTTCAGGCCCTAATCTGGTTCCGGCACGGCACGCTGAGCCCTTGGTTATTTCCTCTTCCTGGTGGGAAATGAGAGTTAAATTTGCCCGTCCAGACACCTCCAGCTAGTCTCTCATTGGTTCTCGCTATTCCTGTTCATCTTCCGCAGAAATTGCAAACTGGGCCAAACAGGAGGTTAAAGGGACTGACTCTCCAAGTCGGGAGAGTGTTAGTAAAGCGTCTGGAATGTTGCACCCGAGTACCAGGGTACGAAAACTGAGACATATTTGAACACGTCTCCCGATCACATGGTTGATCATACTCTAGGTTCCACATGCATGTTTTAGCTGAAGGAAGAATACCTTAAACCTGGGTAGTTGAAACCCGTGGAATGGGTACCATGCAATATGACTTCAAAGGGTCTTCATTTGCTCACCGAACCTCTCCAATCCTATCACTGCTGCGTTTATGTCCCTGTACACATGCTTGATTCTCTTTCGGAGACATAGCAATCCATAGGTTTTAAGATACTTAAGAGTCAGGTACATTCTTAGGCGTTTAATATGCGGTGTTGAGTCCATTTCGTTGAGCAAGGAGTAGCTCTTGTCTATTCCATATTTGGCTTAAGGAACTTTATCTGTGCTCATTTCAATCTCTGGTTTTATGCAGCACCCCAACTCACCTTTCCCCTTAAACAAGCATAAGTTGGTTTTCTAAATTTGAGACCCTGTTCTGTTCTGTAATTCAGTTCCTGTGTAGCCAAGTTTACATTCCGTGTATTACTGATATCTTATGATGTTTCTTTTTCTGTGTGACTTATTTCAGTTAGAATCATCGTACCTGAATCCACTCATTGTGCTGCTACGGGCCTGATGACATAGATTTCACTGCTGAGTGATACTGCATTGTACGTAAGTACCACAAGTTCTTTATCCATTTTTCACTTTCTGTGATATTGAACTTGTACGGTAAACGAGGTTCTTGTAAACAGAGGCGTCCCAAACATTGGGGTGGCTGTATCTTTTTGATTTTAATTTCCCTAAGCTATAGGACCATAAGTGGAAGTGCCCTAGGCTCTGTTGCTTTGTTTTTTAGATATTTCAGGAAACACCATACACTTCTCCCGAGTGTCTGTTGGCAATTGACATCCCGCCCATCAGCATAACAAGGCTCCCAGTTCTCCATGGCCTGTCCTGCCTTTCTGGATTTTACACTTTTTTCAGATGGCCCTTTTGACCGGGGGGAAGTGAGACTTCATTGTAGTGCAGATTTCCTTTGCAAGCTTGCTTGGTTGGCCCAAAAGGGCGTATGCGTTTCTTCCTGAATATATTCAGGAAAAAACGCATACGCCCTTTTTGGCCAAGTGCATCATTGTGGACGTTCTGCCTCTTTTCCTATGCTTTCAATGCAATTCCAGTCTACCTCCTGAAATCGGTTTCCTGCAATTCTGCCCCGCTTTCAAGTCCTCTTGGCAGCCTTACTTCAGTATATTTTTGGACGATAGTTGTCATTTATAACTCTGCAGGTTTGTGAATTACAGTGCCCCTGAGCTCCTTTCTTCAACTCGTTTTCTTGTGAGCTGGCCGCAACACCGCAGGATGGCTTCAGGCCCTAATCTGGTTCCGGCACGGCACGCTGAGCCCTTGGTTATTTCCTCTTCCTGGTGGGAAATGAGAGTTAAATTTGCCCGTCCAGACACCTCCAGCTAGTCTCTCATTGGTTCTCGCTATTCCTGTTCATCTTCCGCAGAAATTGCAAACTGGGCCAAACAGGAGGTTAAAGGGACTGACTCTCCAAGTCGGGAGAGTGTTAGTAAAGCGTCTGGAATGTTGCACCCGAGTACCAGGGTACGAAAACTGAGACATATTTGAACACGTCTCCCGATCACATGGTTGATCATACTCTAGGTTCCACATGCATGTTTTAGCTGAAGGAAGAATACCTTAAACCTGGGTAGTTGAAACCCGTGGAATGGGTACCATGCAATATGACTTCAAAGGGTCTTCATTTGCTCACCGAACCTCTCCAATCCTATCACTGCTGCGTTTATGTCCCTGTACACATGCTTGATTCTCTTTCGGAGACATAGCAATCCATAGGTTTTAAGATACTTAAGAGTCAGGTACATTCTTAGGCGTTTAATATGCGGTGTTGAGTCCATTTCGTTGAGCAAGGAGTAGCTCTTGTCTATTCCATATTTGGCTTAAGGAACTTTATCTGTGCTCATTTCAATCTCTGGTTTTATGCAGCACCCCAACTCACCTTTCCCCTTAAACAAGCATAAGTTGGTTTTCTAAATTTGAGACCCTGTTCTGTTCTGTAATTCAGTTCCTGTGTAGCCAAGTTTACATTCCGTGTATTACTGATATCTTATGATGTTTCTTTTTCTGTGTGACTTATTTCAGTTAGAATCATCGTACCTGAATCCACTCATTGTGCTGCTACGGGCCTGATGACATAGATTTCACTGCTGAGTGATACTGCATTGTACGTAAGTACCACAAGTTCTTTATCCATTTTTCACTTTCTGTGATATTGAACTTGTACGGTAAACGAGGTTCTTGTAAACAGAGGCGTCCCAAACATTGGGGTGGCTGTATCTTTTTGATTTTAATTTCCCTAAGCTATAGGACCATAAGTGGAAGTGCCCTAGGCTCTGTTGCTTTGTTTTTTAGATATTTCAGGAAACACCATACACTTCTCCCGAGTGTCTGTTGGCAATTGACATCCCGCCCATCAGCATAACAAGGCTCCCAGTTCTCCATGGCCTGTCCTGCCTTTCTGGATTTTACACTTTTTTCAGATGGCCCTTTTGACCGGGGGCGGGTGGAAGTGAGACTTCATTGTAGTGCAGATTTCCTTTGCAAGCTTGCTTGGTTGGCCAAAAAGGGCGTATGCGTTTTTTCCTGAATATATTCAGGAAAAAACGCATACGCCCTTTTTGGCCAAGTGCATCATTGTGGACGTTCTGCCTCTTTTCCTATGCTTTCAATGCAATTCCAGTCTACCTCCTGAAATCGGTTTCCTGCAATTCTGCCCCGCTTTCAAGTCCTCTTGGCAGCCTTACTTCAGTATATTTTTGGACGATAGTTGTCATTTATAACTCTGCAGGTTTGTGAATTACAGTGCCCCTGAGCTCCTTTCTTCAACTCGTTTTCTTGTGAGCTGGCCGCAACACCGCAGGTTGGCTTCAGGCCCTAATCTGGTTCCGGCACGGCACGCTGAGCCTTTGGTTATTTCCTCTTCCTGGTGGGAAATGAGAGTTAAATTTGCCCGTCCAGACACCTCCAGCTAGTCTCTCATTGGTTCTCGCTATTCCTGTTCATCTTCCGCAGAAATTGCAAACTGGGCCAAACAGGAGGTTAAAGGGACTGACTCTCCAAGTCGGGAGAGTGTTAGTAAAGCGTCTGGAATGTTGCACCCGAGTACCAGGGTACAAAAACTGAGACATATTTGAACACGTCTCCCGATCACATGGTTGATCATACTCTAGGTTCCACATGCATGTTTTAGCTGAAGGAAGAATACCTTAAACCTGGGTAGTTGAAACCCGTGCAATGGGTACCATGCAATATGACTTCAAAGGGTCTTCATTTGCTCACCGAACCTCTCCAATCCTATCACTGCTGCGTTTATGTCCCTGTACACATGCTTGATTCTCTTTCGGAGACATAGCAATCCATCGGTTTTAAGATACTTAAGAGTCAGGTACATTCTTAGGCGTTTAATATGCGGTGTTGAGTCCATTTCGTTGAGCAAGGAGTAGCTCTTGTCTATTCCATATTTGGCTTAAGGAACTTTATCTGTGCTCATTTCAATCTCTGGTTTTATGCAGCACCCCAACTCACCTTTACCCTTAAACAAGCATAAGTTGGTTTTCTAAATTTGAGACCCTGTTCTGTTCTGTAATTCAGTTCCTGTGTAGCCAAGTTTACATTCCGTGTATTACTGATATCTTATGATGTTTCTTTTTCTGTGTGACTTATTTCAGTTAGAATCATCGTACCTGAATCCACTCATTGTGCTGCTACGGGCCTGATGACATAGATTTCACTGCTGAGTGATACTGCATTGTACGTAAGTACCACAAGTTCTTTATCCATTTTTCACTTTCTGTGATATTGAACTTGTACGGTAAACGAGGTTCTTGTAAACAGAGGCGTCCCAAACATTGGGGTGGCTGTATCTTTTTGATTTTAATTTCCCTAAGCTATAGGACCATAAGTGGAAGTGCCCTAGGCTCTGTTGCTTTGTTTTTTAGATGTTTCAGGAAACACCATACACTTCTCCCGAGTGTCTGTTGGCAATTGACATCCCGCCCATCAGCATAACAAGGCTCCCAGTTCTCCATGGCCTGTCCTGCCTTTCTGGATTTTACACTTTTTTCAGATGGCCCTTTTGACCGGGGAGAAGTGAGACTTCATTGTAGTGCAGATTTCCTTTGCAAGCTTGCTTGGTTGGCCAAAAAGGGCGTATGCGTTTTTTCCTGAATATATTCAGGAAAAAACGCATACGCCCTTTTTGGCCAAGTGCATCATTGTGGACGTTCTGCCTCTTTTCCTATGCTTTCAATGCAATTCCAGTCTACCTCCTGAAATCGGTTTCCTGCAATTCTGCCCCGCTTTCAAGTCCTCTTGGCAGCCTTACTTCAGTATATTTTTGGACGATAGTTGTCATTTATAACTCTGCAGGTTTGTGAATTACAGTGCCCCTGAGCTCCTTTCTTCAACTCGTTTTCTTGTGAGCTGGCCGCAACACCGCAGGATGGCTTCAGGCCCTAATCTGGTTCCGGCACGGCACGCTGAGCCTTTGGTTATTTCCTCTTCCTGGTGGGAAATGAGAGTTAAATTTGCCCGTCCAGACACCTCCAGCTAGTCTCTCATTGGTTCTCGCTATTCCTGTTCATCTTCCGCAGAAATTGCAAACTGGGCCAAACAGGAGGTTAAAGGGACTGACTCTCCAAGTCGGGAGAGTGTTAGTAAAGCGTCTGGAATGTTGCACCCGAGTACCAGGGTACGAAAACTGAGACATATTTGAACACGTCTCCCGATCACATGGTTGATCATACTCTAGGTTCCACATGCATGTTTTAGCTGAAGGAAGAATACCTTAAACCTGGGTAGTTGAAACCCGTGGAATGGGTACCATGCAATATGACTTCAAAGGGTCTTCATTTGCTCACCGAACCTCTCCAATCCTATCACTGCTGCGTTTATGTCCCTGTACACATGCTTGATTCTCTTTCGGAGACATAGCAATCCATCGGTTTTAAGATACTTAAGAGTCAGGTACATTCTTAGGCGTTTAATATGCGGTGTTGAGTCCATTTCGTTGAGCAAGGAGTAGCTCTTGTCTATTCCATATTTGGCTTAAGGAACTTTATCTGTGCTCATTTCAATCTCTGGTTTTATGCAGCACCCCAACTCACCTTTCCCCTTAAACAAGCATAAGTTGGTTTTCTAAATTTGAGACCCTGTTCTGTTCTGTAATTCAGTTCCTGTGTAGCCAAGTTTACATTCCGTGTATTACTGATATCTTATGATGTTTCTTTTTCTGTTTGACTTATTTCAGTTAGAATCATCGTACCTGAATCCACTCATTGTGCTGCTACGGGCCTGATGACATAGATTTCACTGCTGAGTGATACTGCATTGTACGTAAGTACCACAAGTTCTTTATCCATTTTTCACTTTCTGTGATATTGAACTTGTACGGTAAACGAGGTTCTTGTAAACAGAGGCGTCCCAAACATTGGGGTGGCTGTATCTTTTTGATTTTAATTTCCCTAAGCTATAGGACCATAAGTGGAAGTGCCCTAGGCTCTGTTGCTTTGTTTTTTAGATGTTTCAGGAAACACCATACACTTCTCCCGAGTGTCTGTTGGCAATTGACATCCCGCCCATCAGCATAACAAGGCTCCCAGTTCTCCATGGCCTGTCCTGCCTTTCTGGATTTTACACTTTTTTCAGATGGCCCTTTTGACCGGGGGGGGGGAAGTGAGACTTCATTGTAGTGCAGATTTCCTTTGCAAGCTTGCTTGGTTGGCCAAAAAGGGCGTATGCGTTTTTTCCTGAATATATTCAGGAAAAAACGCATACGCCCTTTTTGGCCAAGTGCATCATTGTGGACGTTCTGCCTCTTTTCCTATGCTTTCAATGCAATTCCAGTCTACCTCCTGAAATCGGTTTCCTGCAATTCTGCCCCGCTTTCAAGTCCTCTTGGCAGCCTTACTTCAGTATATTTTTGGACGATAGTTGTCATTTATAACTCTGCAGGTTTGTGAATTACAGTGCCCCTGAGCTCCTTTCTTCAACTCGTTTTCTTGTGAGCTGGCCGCAACACCGCAGGATGGCTTCAGGCCCTAATCTGGTTCAGGCACGGCACGCTGAGCCTTTGGTTATTTCCTCTTCCTGGTGGGAAATGAGAGTTAAATTTGCCCGTCCAGACACCTCCAGCTAGTCTCTCATTGGTTCTCGCTATTCCTGTTCATCTTCCGCAGAAATTGCAAACTGGGCCAAACAGGAGGTTAAAGGGACTGACTCTCCAAGTCGGGAGAGTGTTAGTAAAGCGTCTGAAATGTTGCACCCGAGTACCAGGGTACGAAAACTGAGACATATTTGAACACGTCTCCCGATCACATGGTTGATCATACTCTAGGTTCCACATGCATGTTTTAGCTGAAGGAAGAATACCTTAAACCTGGGTAGTTGAAACCCGTGGAATGGGTACCATGCAATATGACTTCAAAGGGTCTTCATTTGCTCACCGAACCTCTCCAATCCTATCACTGCTGCGTTTATGTCCCTGTACACATGCTTGATTCTCTTTCGGAGACATAGCAATCCATCGGTTTTAAGATACTTATGAGTCAGGTACATTCTTAGGCGTTTAATATGCGGTGTTGAGTCCATTTCGTTGAGCAAGGAGTAGCTCTTGTCTATTCCATATTTGGCTTAAGGAACTTTATCTGTGCTCATTTCAATCTCTGGTTTTATGCAGCACCCCAACTCACCTTTCCCCTTAAATAAGCATAAGTTGGTTTTCTAAATTTGAGACCCTGTTCTGTTCTGTAATTCAGTTCCTGTGTAGCCAAGTTTACATTCCGTGTATTACTGATATCTTATGATGTTTCTTTTTCTGTGTGACTTATTTCAGTTAGAATCATCGTACCTGAATCCACTCATTGTGCTGCTACGGGCCTGATGACATAGATTTCACTGCTGAGTGATACTGCATTGTACGTAAGTACCACAAGTTCTTTATCCATTTTTCACTTTCTGTGATATTGAACTTGTACGGTAAACGAGGTTCTTGTAAACAGAGGCGTCCCAAACATTGGGGTGGCTGTATCTTTTTGATTTAATTTCCCTAAGCTATAGGACCATAAGTGGAAGTGCCCTAGGCTCTGTTGCTTTGTTTTTTAGATGTCTCAGGAAACACCATACACTTCTCCCGAGTGTCTGTTGGCAATTTACATCCCGCCCATCAGCATAACAAGGCTCCCAGTTCTCCATGGCCTGTCCTGCCTTTCTGGATTTTACACTTTTTTCAGATGGCCCTTTTGACGGGGGGGGGGGGAAGTGAGAGTTCATTGTAGTGCAGATTTCCTTTGCAAGCTTGCTTGGTTGGCCAAAAAGGGCGTATGCGTTTTTTCCTGAATATATTCAGGAAAAAACGCATACGCCCTTTTTGGCCAAGTGCATCATTGTGGACGTTCTGCCTCTTTTCCTATGCTTTCAATGCAATTCCAGTCTACCTCCTGAAATCGGTTTCCTGCAATTCTGCCCCGCTTTCAAGTCCTCTTGGCAGCCTTACTTCAGTATATTTTTGGACGATAGTTGTCATTTATAACTCTGCAGGTTTGTGAATTACAGTGCCCCTGAGCTCCTTTCTTCAACTCGTTTTCTTGTGAGCTGGCCGCAACACCGCAGGATGGCTTCAGGCCCTAATGTGGTTCCGGCACGGCACGCTAAGCCTTTGGTTATTTCCTCTTCCTGGTGGGAAATGAGAGTTAAATTTGCCCGTCCAGACACCTCCAGCTAGTCTCTCATTGGTTCTCGCTATTCCTGTTCATCTTCCGCAGAAATTGCAAACTGGGCCAAACAGGAGGTTAAAGGGACTGACTCTCCAAGTCGGGAGAGTGTTAGTAAAGCGTCTGGAATGTTGCACCCGAGTACCAGGGTACGAAAACTGAGACATATTTGAACACGTCTCCCGATCACATGGTTGATCATACTCTAGGTTCCACATGCATGTTTTAGCTGAAGGAAGAATACCTTAAACCTGGGTAGTTGAAACCCGTGGAATGGGTACCATGCAATATGACTTCAAAGGGTCTTCATTTGCTCACCGAACCTCTCCAATCCTATCACTGCTGCGTTTATGTCCCTGTACACATGCTTGATTCTCTTTCGGAGACATAGCAATCCATAGGTTTTAAGATACTTAAGAGTCAGGTACATTCTTAGGCGTTTAATATGCGGTGTTGAGTCCATTTCGTTGAGCAAGGAGTAGCTCTTGTCTATTCCATATTTGGCTTAAGGAACTTTATCTGTGCTCATTTCAATCTCTGGTTTTATGCAGCACCCCAACTCACCTTTACCCTTAAACAAGCATAAGTTGGTTTTCTAAATTTGAGACCCTGTTCTGTTCTGTAATTCAGTTCCTGTGTAGCCAAGTTTACATTCCGTGTATTACTGATATCTTATGATGTTTCTTTTTCTGTGTGACTTATTTCAGTTAGAATCATCGTACCTGAATCCACTCATTGTGCTGCTACGGGCCTGATGACATAGATTTCACTGCTGAGTGATACTGCATTGTACGTAAGTACCACAAGTTCTTTATCCATTTTTCACTTTCTGTGATATTGAACTTGTACGGTAAACGAGGTTCTTGTAAACAGAGGCGTCCCAAACATTGGGGTGGCTGTATCTTTTTGATTTTAATTTCCCTAAGCTATAGGACCATAAGTGGAAGTGCCCTAGGCTCTGTTGCTTTGTTTTTTAGATGTTTCAGGAAACACCATACACTTCTCCTGAGTGTCTGTTGGCAACTTACATCCCGCCCATCAGCATAACAAGGCTCCCAGTTCTCCATGGCCTGTCCTGCCTTTCTGGATTTTACACTTTTTTCAGATGGCCCTTTTGACCGGGGGGAAGTGAGACTTCATTGTAGTGCAGATTTCCTTTGCAAGCTTGCTTGGTTGGCCAAAAAGGGCGTATGCGTTTTTTCCTGAATATATTCAGGAAAAAACGCATACGCCCTTTTTGGCCAAGTGCATCATTGTGGACGTTCTGCCTCTTTTCCTATGCTTTCAATGCAATTCCAGTCTACCTCCTGAAATCGGTTTCCTGCAATTCTGCCCCGCTTTCAAGTCCTCTTGGCAGCCTTACTTCAGTATATTTTTGGACGATAGTTGTCATTTATAACTCTGCAGGTTTGTGAATTACAGTGCCCCTGAGCTCCTTTCTTCAACTCGTTTTCTTGTGAGCTGGCCGCAACACCGCAGGATGCCTTCAGGCGCTAATCTGGTTCCGGCACGGCACGCTGAGCCTTTGGTTATTTCCTCTTCCTGGTGGGAAATGAGAGTTAAATTTGCTCGTCCAGACACTTCCAGCTAGTCTCTCATTGGTTCTCGCTATTCCTGTTCATCTTCCGCAGAAATTGCAAACTGGGCCAAACAGGAGGTTAAAGGCACTGACTCTCCAAGTCGGGAGAGTGTTAGTAAAGCGTCTGGAATGTTGCACCCGAGTACCAGGGTACGAAAACTGAGACATATTTGAACACGTCTCCCGATTGCATGGTTGATTATACTCTAGGTTCCACATGCATGTTTTAGCTGAAGGAAGAATACCTTAAACCTGGGTAGTTGAAACCCGTGGAATGGGTACCATGCAATATGACTTCAAAGGGTCTTCATTTGCTCACCGAACCTCTCCAATCCTATCACTGCTGCGTTTATGTCCCTGTACACATGCTTGATTCTCTTTCGGAGACACAGCAATCCATCGGTTTTAAGATACTTAAGAGTCAGGTACATTCTTAGGCGTTTAATATGCGGTGTTGAGTCCATTTCGTTGAGCAAGGAGTAGCTCTTGTCTATTCCATATTTGGCTTAAGGAACTTTATCTGTGCTCATTTCAATCTCTGGTTTTATGCAGCACCCCAACTCACCTTTACCCTTAAACAAGCATAAGTTGGTTTTCTAAATTTGAGACCCTGTTCTGTTCTGTAATTCAGTTCCTGTGTAGCCAAGTTTACATTCCGTGTATTACTGATATCTTATGATGTTTCTTTTTCTGTGTGACTTATTTCAGTTAGAATCATCGTACCTGAATCCACTCATTGTGCTGCTACGGGCCTGATGACATAGATTTCACTGCTGAGTGATACTGCATTGTACGTAAGTACCACAAGTTCTTTATCCATTTTTCACTTTCTGTGATATTGAACTTGTACGGTAAACGAGGTTCTTGTAAACAGAGGCGTCCCAAACATTGGGGTGGCTGTATCTTTTTGATTTTAATTTCCCTAAGCTATAGGACCATAAGTGGAAGTGCCCTAGGCTCTGTTGCTTTGTTTTTTAGATGTTTCAGGAAACACCATACACTTCTCCCGAGTGTCTGTTGGCAATTGACATCCCGCCCATCAGCATAACAAGGCTCCCAGTTCTCCATGGCCTGTCCTGCCTTTCTGGATTTTACACTTTTTTCAGATGGCCCTTTTGACCGGGGGGAAGTGAGACTTCATTGTAGTGCAGATTTCCTTTGCAAGCTTGCTTGGTTGGCCAAAAAGGGCGTATGCGTTTTTTCCTGAATATATTCAGGAAAAAACACATACGCCCTTTTTGGCCAAGTGCATCATTGTGGACGTTCTGCCTCTTTTCCTATGCTTTCAATGCAATTCCAGTCTACCTCCTGAAATCGGTTTCCTGCAATTCTGCCCCGCTTTCAAGTCCTCTTGGCAGCCTTACTTCAGTATATTTTTGGACGATAGTTGTCATTTATAACTCTGCAGGTTTGTGAATTACAGTGCCCCTGAGCTCCTTTCTTCAACTCGTTTTCTTGTGAGCTGGCCGCAACACCGCAGGATGCCTTCAGGCGCTAATCTGGTTCCGGCACGGCACGCTGAGCCTTTGGTTATTTCCTCTTCCTGGTGGGAAATGAGAGTTAAATTTGCTCGTCCAGACACTTCCAGCTAGTCTCTCATTGGTTCTCGCTATTCCTGTTCATCTTCCGCAGAAATTGCAAACTGGGCCAAACAGGAGGTTAAAGGGACTGACTCTCCAAGTCGGGAGAGTGTTAGTAAAGCGTCTGGAATGTTGCACCCGAGTACCAGGGTACGAAAACTGAGACATATTTGAACACGTCTCCCGATTGCATGGTTGATTATACTCTACGTTCCACATGCATGTTTTAGCTGAAGGAAGAATACCTTAAACCTGGGTAGTTGAAACCCGTGGAATGGGTACCATGCAATATGACTTCAAAGGGTCTTCATTTGCTCACCGAACCTCTCCAATCCTATCACTGCTGCGTTTATGTCCCTGTACACATGCTTGATTCTCTTTCGGAGACATAGCAATCCATAGGTTTTAAGATACTTAAGAGTCAGGTACATTCTTAGGCGTTTAATATGCGGTGTTGAGTCCATTTCGTTGAGCAAGGAGTAGCTCTTGTCTATTCCATATTTGGCTTAAGGAACTTTATCTGTGCTCATTTCAATCTCTGGTTTTATGCAGCACCCCAACTCACCTTTCCCCTTAAACAAGCATAAGTTGGTTTTCTAACTTTGAGACCCTGTTCTGTTCTGTAATTTAGTTCCTGTGTAGCCAAGTTTACATTCCGTGTATTACTGATATCTTATGATGTTTCTTTTTCTGTGTGACTTATTTCAGTTAGAATCATCGTACCTGAATCCACTCATTGTGCTGCTACGGGCCTGATGACATAGATTTCACTGCTGAGTGATACTGCATTGTACGTAAGTACCACAAGTTCTTTATCCATTTTTCACTTTCTGTGATATTGAACTTGTATGGTAAACGAGGTTCTTGTAAACAGAGGCGTCCCAAACATTGGGGTGGCTGTATCTTTTTGATTTTAATTTCCCTAAGCTATAGGACCATAAGTGGAAGTGCCCTAGGCTCTGTTGCTTTGTTTTTTAGATGTTTCAGGAAACACCATACACTTCCCCCGAGTGTCTGTTGGCAATTGACATCCCGCCCATCAGCATAACAAGGCTCCCAGTTCTCCATGGCCTGTCCTGCCTTTCTGGATTTTACACTTTTTTCAGATGGCCCTTTTGACCGGGGGGAAGTGAGACTTCATTGTAGTGCAGATTTCCTTTGCAAGCTTGCTTGGTTGGCCAAAAAGGGCGTATGCGTTTTTTCCTGAATATATTCAGGAAAAAACGCATACGCCCTTTTTGGCCAAGTGCATCATTGTGGACGTTCTGCCTCTTTTCCTATGCTTTCAATGCAATTCCAGTCTACCTCCTGAAATCGGTTTCCTGCAATTCTGCCCTGCTTTCAAGTCCTCTTGGCAGCCTTACTTCAGTATATTTTTGGACGATAGTTGTCATTTATAACTCTGCAGGTTTGTGAATTACAGTGCCCCTGAGCTCCTTTCTTCAACTCGTTTTCTTGTGAGCTGGCCGCAACACCGCAGGATGGCTTCAGGCCCTAATCTGGTTCCGGCACGGCACGCTGAGCCTTTGGTTATTTCCTCTTCCTGGTGGGAAATGAGAGTTAAATTTGCCCGTCCAGACACCTCCAGCTAGTCTCTCATTGGTTCTCGCTATTCCTGTTCATCTTCCGCAGAAATTGCAAACTGGGCCAAACAGGAGGTTAAAGGGACTGACTCTCCAAGTCGGGAGAGTGTTAGTAAAGCGTCTGGAATGTTGCACCCGAGTACCAGGGTACGAAAACTGAGACATATTTGAACACGTCTCCCGATCACATGGTTGATCATACTCTAGGTTCCACATGCATGTTTTAGCTGAAGGAAGAATACCTTAAACCTGGGTAGTTGAAACCCGTGGAATGGGTACCATGCAATATGACTTCAAAGGGTCTTCATTTGCTCACCGAACCTCTCCAATCCTATCACTGCTGCGTTTATGTCCCTGTACACATGCTTGATTCTCTTTCGGAGACATAGCAATCCATAGGTTTTAAGATACTTAAGAGTCAGGTACATTCTTAGGCGTTTAATATGCGGTGTTGAGTCCATTTCGTTGAGCAAGGAGTAGCTCTTGTCTATTCCATATTTGGCTTAAGGAACTTTATCTGTGCTCATTTCAATCTCTGGTTTTATGCAGCACCCCAACTCACCTTTACCCTTAAACAAGCATAAGTTGGTTTTCTAAATTTGAGACCCTGTTCTGTTCTGTAATTCAGTTCCTGTGTAGCCAAGTTTACATTCCGTGTATTACTGATATCTTATGATGTTTCTTTTTCTGTGTGACTTATTTCAGTTAGAATCATCGTACCTGAATCCACTCATTGTGCTGCTACGGGCCTGATGACATAGATTTCACTGCTGAGTGATACTGCATTGTACGTAAGTACCACAAGTTCTTTATCCATTTTTCACTTTCTGTGATATTGAACTTGTACGGTAAACGAGGTTCTTGTAAACAGAGGCGTCCCAAACATTGGGGTGGCTGTATCTTTTTGATTTTAATTTCCCTAAGCTATAGGACCATAAGTGGAAGTGCCCTAGGCTCTGTTGCTTTGTTTTTTAGATGTTTCAGGAAACACCATACACTTCTCCCGAGTGTCTGTTGGCAATTGACATCCCGCCCATCAGCATAACAAGGCTCCCAGTTCTCCATGGCCTGTCCTGCCTTTCTGGATTTTACACTTTTTTCAGATGGCCCTTTTGACCGGGGGGGGGGAAGTGAGACTTCATTGTAGTGCAGATTTCCTTTGCAAGCTTGCTTGGTTGGCCAAAAAGGGCGTATGCGTTTTTTCCTGAATATATTCAGGAAAAAACGCATACGCCCTTTTTGGCCAAGTGCATCATTGTGGACGTTCTGCCTCTTTTCCTATGCTTTCAATGCAATTCCAGTCTACCTCCTGAAATCGGTTTCCTGCAATTCTGCCCCGCTTTCAAGTCCTCTTGGCAGCCTTACTTCAGTATATTTTTGGACGATAGTTGTCATTTATAACTCTGCAGGTTTGTGAATTACAGTGCCCCTGAGCTCCTTTCTTCAACTCGTTTTCTTGTGAGCTGGCCGCAACACCGCAGGATGGCTTCAGGCCCTAATCTGGTTCCGGCACGGCACGCTGAGCCTTTGGTTATTTCCTCTTCCTGGTGGGAAATGAGAGTTAAATTTGCCCGTCCAGACACCTCCAGCTAGTCTCTCATTGGTTCTCGCTATTCCTGTTCATCTTCCGCAGAAATTGCAAACTGGGCCAAACAGGAGGTTAAAGGGACTGACTCTCCAAGTCGGGAGAGTGTTAGTAAAGCGTCTGGAATGTTGCACCCGAGTACCAGGGTACGAAAACTGAGACATATTTGAACACGTCTCCCGATCGCATGGTTGATTATACTCTAGGTTCCACATGCATGTTTTAGCTGAAGGAAGAATACCTTAAACCTGGGTAGTTGAAACCCGTGGAATGGGTACCATGCAATATGACTTCAAAGGGTCTTCATTTGCTCACCGAACCTCTCCAATCCTATCACTGCTGCGTTTATGTCCCTGTACACATGCTTGATTCTCTTTCGGAGACATAGCAATCCATAGGTTTTAAGATACTTAAGAGTCAGGTACATTCTTAGGCGTTTAATATGCGGTGTTGAGTCCATTTCGTTGAGCAAGGAGTAGCTCTTGTCTATTCCATATTTGGCTTAAGGAACTTTATCTGTGCTCATTTCAATCTCTGGTTTTATGCAGCACCCCAACTCACCTTTACCCTTAAACAAGCATAAGTTGGTTTTCTAACTTTGAGACCCTGTTCTGTTCTGTAATTTAGTTCCTGTGTAGCCAAGTTTACATTCCGTGTATTACTGATATCTTATGATGTTTCTTTTTCTGTGTGACTTATTTCAGTTAGAATCATCGTACCTGAATCCACTCATTGTGCTGCTACGGGCCTGATGACATAGATTTCACTGCTGAGTGATACTGCATTGTACGTAAGTACCACAAGTTCTTTATCCATTTTTCACTTTCTGTGATATTGAACTTGTACGGTAAACGAGGTTCTTGTAAACAGAGGCGTCCCAAACATTGGGGTGGCTGTATCTTTTTGATTTTAATTTCCCTAAGCTATAGGACCATAAGTGGAAGTGCCCTAGGCTCTGTTGCTTTGTTTTTTAGATGTTTCAGGAAACACCATACACTTCTCCCGAGTGTCTGTTGGCAATTGACATCCCGCCCATCAGCATAACAAGGCTCCCAGTTCTCCATGGCCTGTCCTGCCTTTCTGGATTTTACACTTTTTTCAGATGGCCCTTTTGACCGGGGGGAAGTGAGACTTCATTGTAGTGCAGATTTCCTTTGCAAGCTTGCTTGGTTGGCCAAAAAGGGCGTATGCGTTTTTTCCTGAATATATTCAGGAAAAAACACATACGCCCTTTTTGGCCAAGTGCATCATTGTGGACGTTCTGCCTCTTTTCCTATGCTTTCAATGCAATTCCAGTCTACCTCCTGAAATCGGTTTCCTGCAATTCTGCCCCGCTTTCAAGTCCTCTTGGCAGCCTTACTTCAGTATATTTTTGGACGATAGTTGTCATTTATAACTCTGCAGGTTTGTGAATTACAGTGCCCCTGAGCTCCTTTCTTCAACTCGTTTTCTTGTGAGCTGGCCGCAACACCGCAGGATGCCTTCAGGCGCTAATCTGGTTCCGGCACGGCACGCTGAGCCTTTGGTTATTTCCTCTTCCTGGTGGGAAATGAGAGTTAAATTTGCTCGTCCAGACACTTCCAGCTAGTCTCTCATTGGTTCTCGCTATTCCTGTTCATCTTCCGCAGAAATTGCAAACTGGGCCAAACAGGAGGTTAAAGGGACTGACTCTCCAAGTCGGGAGAGTGTTAGTAAAGCGTCTGGAATGTTGCACCCGAGTACCAGGGTACGAAAACTGAGACATATTTGAACACGTCTCCCGATTGCATGGTTGATTATACTCTACGTTCCACATGCATGTTTTAGCTGAAGGAAGAATACCTTAAACCTGGGTAGTTGAAACCCGTGGAATGGGTACCATGCAATATGACTTCAAAGGGTCTTCATTTGCTCACCGAACCTCTCCAATCCTATCACTGCTGCGTTTATGTCCCTGTACACATGCTTGATTCTCTTTCGGAGACATAGCAATCCATAGGTTTTAAGATACTTAAGAGTCAGGTACATTCTTAGGCGTTTAATATGCGGTGTTGAGTCCATTTCGTTGAGCAAGGAGTAGCTCTTGTCTATTCCATATTTGGCTTAAGGAACTTTATCTGTGCTCATTTCAATCTCTGGTTTTATGCAGCACCCCAACTCACCTTTCCCCTTAAACAAGCATAAGTTGGTTTTCTAACTTTGAGACCCTGTTCTGTTCTGTAATTTAGTTCCTGTGTAGCCAAGTTTACATTCCGTGTATTACTGATATCTTATGATGTTTCTTTTTCTGTGTGACTTATTTCAGTTAGAATCATCGTACCTGAATCCACTCATTGTGCTGCTACGGGCCTGATGACATAGATTTCACTGCTGAGTGATACTGCATTGTACGTAAGTACCACAAGTTCTTTATCCATTTTTCACTTTCTGTGATATTGAACTTGTATGGTAAACGAGGTTCTTGTAAACAGAGGCGTCCCAAACATTGGGGTGGCTGTATCTTTTTGATTTTAATTTCCCTAAGCTATAGGACCATAAGTGGAAGTGCCCTAGGCTCTGTTGCTTTGTTTTTTAGATGTTTCAGGAAACACCATACACTTCCCCCGAGTGTCTGTTGGCAATTGACATCCCGCCCATCAGCATAACAAGGCTCCCAGTTCTCCATGGCCTGTCCTGCCTTTCTGGATTTTACACTTTTTTCAGATGGCCCTTTTGACCGGGGGGAAGTGAGACTTCATTGTAGTGCAGATTTCCTTTGCAAGCTTGCTTGGTTGGCCAAAAAGGGCGTATGCGTTTTTTCCTGAATATATTCAGGAAAAAACGCATACGCCCTTTTTGGCCAAGTGCATCATTGTGGACGTTCTGCCTCTTTTCCTATGCTTTCAATGCAATTCCAGTCTACCTCCTGAAATCGGTTTCCTGCAATTCTGCCCTGCTTTCAAGTCCTCTTGGCAGCCTTACTTCAGTATATTTTTGGACGATAGTTGTCATTTATAACTCTGCAGGTTTGTGAATTACAGTGCCCCTGAGCTCCTTTCTTCAACTCGTTTTCTTGTGAGCTGGCCGCAACACCGCAGGATGGCTTCAGGCCCTAATCTGGTTCCGGCACGGCACGCTGAGCCTTTGGTTATTTCCTCTTCCTGGTGGGAAATGAGAGTTAAATTTGCCCGTCCAGACACCTCCAGCTAGTCTCTCATTGGTTCTCGCTATTCCTGTTCATCTTCCGCAGAAATTGCAAACTGGGCCAAACAGGAGGTTAAAGGGACTGACTCTCCAAGTCGGGAGAGTGTTAGTAAAGCGTCTGGAATGTTGCACCCGAGTACCAGGGTACGAAAACTGAGACATATTTGAACACGTCTCCCGATCACATGGTTGATCATACTCTAGGTTCCACATGCATGTTTTAGCTGAAGGAAGAATACCTTAAACCTGGGTAGTTGAAACCCGTGGAATGGGTACCATGCAATATGACTTCAAAGGGTCTTCATTTGCTCACCGAACCTCTCCAATCCTATCACTGCTGCGTTTATGTCCCTGTACACATGCTTGATTCTCTTTCGGAGACATAGCAATCCATAGGTTTTAAGATACTTAAGAGTCAGGTACATTCTTAGGCGTTTAATATGCGGTGTTGAGTCCATTTCGTTGAGCAAGGAGTAGCTCTTGTCTATTCCATATTTGGCTTAAGGAACTTTATCTGTGCTCATTTCAATCTCTGGTTTTATGCAGCACCCCAACTCACCTTTACCCTTAAACAAGCATAAGTTGGTTTTCTAAATTTGAGACCCTGTTCTGTTCTGTAATTCAGTTCCTGTGTAGCCAAGTTTACATTCCGTGTATTACTGATATCTTATGATGTTTCTTTTTCTGTGTGACTTATTTCAGTTAGAATCATCGTACCTGAATCCACTCATTGTGCTGCTACGGGCCTGATGACATAGATTTCACTGCTGAGTGATACTGCATTGTACGTAAGTACCACAAGTTCTTTATCCATTTTTCACTTTCTGTGATATTGAACTTGTACGGTAAACGAGGTTCTTGTAAACAGAGGCGTCCCAAACATTGGGGTGGCTGTATCTTTTTGATTTTAATTTCCCTAAGCTATAGGACCATAAGTGGAAGTGCCCTAGGCTCTGTTGCTTTGTTTTTTAGATGTTTCAGGAAACACCATACACTTCTCCCGAGTGTCTGTTGGCAATTGACATCCCGCCCATCAGCATAACAAGGCTCCCAGTTCTCCATGGCCTGTCCTGCCTTTCTGGATTTTACACTTTTTTCAGATGGCCCTTTTGACCGGGGGGGGGGAAGTGAGACTTCATTGTAGTGCAGATTTCCTTTGCAAGCTTGCTTGGTTGGCCAAAAAGGGCGTATGCGTTTTTTCCTGAATATATTCAGGAAAAAACGCATACGCCCTTTTTGGCCAAGTGCATCATTGTGGACGTTCTGCCTCTTTTCCTATGCTTTCAATGCAATTCCAGTCTACCTCCTGAAATCGGTTTCCTGCAATTCTGCCCCGCTTTCAAGTCCTCTTGGCAGCCTTACTTCAGTATATTTTTGGACGATAGTTGTCATTTATAACTCTGCAGGTTTGTGAATTACAGTGCCCCTGAGCTCCTTTCTTCAACTCGTTTTCTTGTGAGCTGGCCGCAACACCGCAGGATGGCTTCAGGCCCTAATCTGGTTCCGGCACGGCACGCTGAGCCTTTGGTTATTTCCTCTTCCTGGTGGGAAATGAGAGTTAAATTTGCCCGTCCAGACACCTCCAGCTAGTCTCTCATTGGTTCTCGCTATTCCTGTTCATCTTCCGCAGAAATTGCAAACTGGGCCAAACAGGAGGTTAAAGGGACTGACTCTCCAAGTCGGGAGAGTGTTAGTAAAGCGTCTGGAATGTTGCACCCGAGTACCAGGGTACGAAAACTGAGACATATTTGAACACGTCTCCCGATCGCATGGTTGATTATACTCTAGGTTCCACATGCATGTTTTAGCTGAAGGAAGAATACCTTAAACCTGGGTAGTTGAAACCCGTGGAATGGGTACCATGCAATATGACTTCAAAGGGTCTTCATTTGCTCACCGAACCTCTCCAATCCTATCACTGCTGCGTTTATGTCCCTGTACACATGCTTGATTCTCTTTCGGAGACATAGCAATCCATAGGTTTTAAGATACTTAAGAGTCAGGTACATTCTTAGGCGTTTAATATGCGGTGTTGAGTCCATTTCGTTGAGCAAGGAGTAGCTCTTGTCTATTCCATATTTGGCTTAAGGAACTTTATCTGTGCTCATTTCAATCTCTGGTTTTATGCAGCACCCCAACTCACCTTTACCCTTAAACAAGCATAAGTTGGTTTTCTAACTTTGAGACCCTGTTCTGTTCTGTAATTTAGTTCCTGTGTAGCCAAGTTTACATTCCGTGTATTACTGATATCTTATGATGTTTCTTTTTCTGTGTGACTTATTTCAGTTAGAATCATCGTACCTGAATCCACTCATTGTGCTGCTACGGGCCTGATGACATAGATTTCACTGCTGAGTGATACTGCATTGTACGTAAGTACCACAAGTTCTTTATCCATTTTTCACTTTCTGTGATATTGAACTTGTACGGTAAACGAGGTTCTTGTAAACAGAGGCGTCCCAAACATTGGGGTGGCTGTATCTTTTTGATTTTAATTTCCCTAAGCTATAGGACCATAAGTGGAAGTGCCCTAGGCTCTGTTGCTTTGTTTTTTAGATGTTTCAGGAAACACCATACACTTCTCCCGAGTGTCTGTTGGCAATTGACATCCCGCCCATCAGCATAACAAGGCTCCCAGTTCTCCATGGCCTGTCCTGCCTTTCTGGATTTTACACTTTTTT
This sequence comes from Globicephala melas, assembly GCF_963455315.2. Taxonomy (NCBI): domain Eukaryota; kingdom Metazoa; phylum Chordata; class Mammalia; order Artiodactyla; family Delphinidae; genus Globicephala; species Globicephala melas. The sequence goes on along the minus strand of NW_027207371.1, from coordinate 41,917 downwards.
CAGATGGCCCTTTTGACCGGGGGGAAGTGAGACTTCATTGTAGTGCAGATTTCCTTTGCAAGCTTGCTTGGTTGGCCAAAAAGGGCGTATGCGTTTTTTCCTGAATATATTCAGGAAAAAACGCATACGCCCTTTTTGGCCAAGTGCATCATTGTGGACGTTCTGCCTCTTTTCCTATGCTTTCAATGCAATTCCAGTCTACCTCCTGAAATCGGTTTCCTGCAATTCTGCCCCGCTTTCAAGTCCTCTTGGCAGCCTTACTTCAGTATATTTTTGGACGATAGTTGTCATTTATAACTCTGCAGGTTTGTGAATTACAGTGCCCCTGAGCTCCTTTCTTCAACTCGTTTTCTTGTGAGCTGGCCGCAACACCGCAGGATGGCTTCAGGCCCTAATCTGGTTCCGGCACGGCACGCTGAGCCTTTGGTTATTTCCTCTTCCTGGTGGGAAATGAGAGTTAAATTTGCCCGTCCAGACACCTCCAGCTAGTCTCTCATTGGTTCTCGCTATTCCTGTTCATCTTCCGCAGAAATTGCAAACTGGGCCAAACAGGAGGTTAAAGGGACTGACTCTCCAAGTCGGGAGAGTGTTAGTAAAGCGTCTGGAATGTTGCACCCGAGTACCAGGGTACGAAAACTGAGACATATTTGAACACGTCTCCCGATCACATGGTTGATCATACTCTACGTTCCACATGCATGTTTTAGCTGAAGGAAGAATACCTTAAACCTGGGTAGTTGAAACCCGTGGAATGGGTACCATGCAATATGACTTCAAAGGGTCTTCATTTGCTCACCGAACCTCTCCAATCCTATCACTGCTGCGTTTATGTCCCTGTACACATGCTTGATTCTCTTTCGGAGACATAGCAATCCATAGGTTTTAAGATACTTAAGAGTCAGGTACATTCTTAGGCGTTTAATATGCGGTGTTGAGTCCATTTCGTTGAGCAAGGAGTAGCTCTTGTCTATTCCATATTTGGCTTAAGGAACTTTATCTGTGCTCATTTCAATCTCTGGTTTTATGCAGCACCCCAACTCACCTTTACCCTTAAACAAGCATAAGTTGGTTTTCTAAATTTGAGACCCTGTTCTGTTCTGTAATTCAGTTCCTGTGTAGCCAAGTTTACATTCCGTGTATTACTGATATCTTATGATGTTTCTTTTTCTGTGTGACTTATTTCAGTTAGAATCATCGTACCTGAATCCACTCATTGTGCTGCTACGGGCCTGATGACATAGATTTCACTGCTGAGTGATACTGCATTGTACGTAAGTACCACAAGTTCTTTATCCATTTTTCACTTTCTGTGATATTGAACTTGTACGGTAAACGAGGTTCTTGTAAACAGAGGCGTCCCAAACATTGGGGTGGCTGTATCTTTTTGATTTTAATTTCCCTAAGCTATAGGACCATAAGTGGAAGTGCCCTAGGCTCTGTTGCTTTGTTTTTTAGATGTTTCAGGAAACACCATACACTTCTCCCGAGTGTCTGTTGGCAATTGACATCCCGCCCATCAGCATAACAAGGCTCCCAGTTCTCCATGACCTGTCCTGCCTTTCTGGATTTTACACTTTTTTCAGATGGCCCTTTTGACCGGGGGGGGGGGGGGGAAGTGAGACTTCATTGTAGTGCAGATTTCCTTTGCAAGCTTGCTTGGTTGGCCAAAAAGGGCGTATGCGTTTTTTCCTGAATATATTCAGGAAAAAACGCATACGCCCTTTTTGGCCAAGTGCATCATTGTGGACGTTCTGCCTCTTTTCCTATGCTTTCAATGCAATTCCAGTCTACCTCCTGAAATCGGTTTCCTGCAATTCTGCCCCGCTTTCAAGTCCTCTTGGCAGCCTTACTTCAGTATATTTTTGGACGATAGTTGTCATTTATAACTCTGCAGGTTTGTGAATTACAGTGCCCCTGAGCTCCTTTCTTCAACTCGTTTTCTTGTGAGCTGGCCGCAACACCGCAGGATGGCTTCAGGCCCTAATCTGGTTCCGGCACGGCACGCTGAACCTTTGGTTATTTCCTCTTCCTGGTGGGAAATGAGAGTTAAATTTGCCCGTCCAGACACCTCCAGCTAGTCTCTCATTGGTTCTCGCTATTCCTGTTCATCTTCCGCAGAAATTGCAAACTGGGCCAAACAGGAGGTTAAAGGGACTGACTCTCCAAGTCGGGAGAGTGTTAGTAAAGCGTCTGGAATGTTGCACCCGAGTACCAGGGTACGAAAACTGAGACATATTTGAACACGTCTCCCGATCGCATGGTTGATCATACTCTAGGTTCCACATGCATGTTTTAGCTGAAGGAAGAATACCTTAAACCTGGGTAGTTGAAACCCGTGGAATGGGTACCATGCAATATGACTTCAAAGGGTCTTCATTTGCTCACCGAACCTCTCCAATCCTATCACTGCTGCGTTTATGTCCCTGTACACATGCTTGATTCTCTTTCGGAGACATAGCAATCCATAGGTTTTAAGATACTTAAGAGTCAGGTACATTCTTAGGCGTTTAATATGCAGTGTTGTGTCCATTTCGTTGAGCAAGGAGTAGCTCTTGTCTATTCCATATTTGGCTTAAGGAACTTTATCTGTGCTCATTTCAATCTCTGGTTTTATGCAGCACCCCAACTCACCTTTCCCCTTAAACAAGCATAAGTTGGTTTTCTAAATTTGAGACCCTGTTCTGTTCTGTAATTCAGTTCCTGTGTAGCCAAGTTTACATTCCGTGTATTACTGATATCTTATGATGTTTCTTTTTCTGTGTGACTTATTTCAGTTAGAATCATCGTACCTGAATCCACTCATTGTGCTGCTACGGGCCTGATGACATAGATTTCACTGCTGAGTGATACTGCATTGTACGTAAGTACCACAAGTTCTTTATCCATTTTTCACTTTCTGTGATATTGAACTTGTACGGTAAACGAGGTTCTTGTAAACAGAGGCGTCCCAAACATTGGGGTGGCTGTATCTTTTTGATTTTAATTTCCCTAAGCTATAGGACCATAAGTGGAAGTGCCCTAGGCTCTGTTGCTTTGTTTTTTAGATGTTTCAGGAAACACCATACACTTCTCCCGAGTGTCTGTTGGCAATTTACATCCCGCCCATCAGCATAACAAGGCTCCCAGTTCTCCATGGCCTGTCCTGCCTTTCTGGATTTTACACTTTTTTCAGATGGCCCTTTTGACCGGGGGGGGGGGGGAAGTGAGACTTCATTGTAGTGCAGATTTCCTTTGCAAGCTTGCTTGGTTGGCCAAAAAGGGCGTATGCGTTTCTTCCTGAATATATTCAGGAAAAAACGCATACGCCCTTTTTGGCCAAGTGCATCATTGTGGACGTTCTGCCTCTTTTCCTATGCTTTCAATGCAATTCCAGTCTACCTCCTGAAATCGGTTTCCTGCAATTCTGCCCCGCTTTCAAGTCCTCTTGGCAGCCTTACTTCAGTATATTTTTGGACGATAGTTGTCATTTATAACTCTGCAGGTTTGTGAATTACAGTGCCCCTGAGCTCCTTTCTTCAACTCGTTTTCTTGTGAGCTGGCCGCAACACCGCAGGATGGCTTCAGGCCCTAATCTGGTTCCGGCACGGCACGCTGAGCCTTTGGTTATTTCCTCTTCCTGGTGGGAAATGAGAGTTAAATTTGCCCGTCCAGACACCTCCAGCTAGTCTCTCATTGGTTCTCGCTATTCCTGTTCATCTTCCGCAGAAATTGCAAACTGGGCCAAACAGGAGGTTAAAGGGACTGACTCTCCAAGTCGGGAGAGTGTTAGTAAAGCGTCTGGAATGTTGCACCCGAGTACCACGGTACGAAAACTGAGACATATTTGAACACGTCTCCCGATCACATGGTTGATCATACTCTAGGTTCCACATGCATGTTTTAGCTGAAGGAAGAATACCTTAAACCTGGGTAGTTGAAACCCGTGGAATGGGTACCATGCAATATGACTTCAAAGGGTCTTCATTTGCTCACCGAACCTCTCCAATCCTATCACTGCTGCATTTATGTCCCTGTACACATGCTTGATTCTCTTTCGGAGACATAGCAATCCATCGGTTTTAAGATACTTAAGAGTCAGGTACATTCTTAGGCGTTTAATATGCGGTGTTGAGTCCATTTCGTTGAGCAAGGAGTAGCTCTTGTCTATTCCATATTTGGCTTAAGGAACTTTATCTGTGCTCATTTCAATCTCTGGTTTTATGCAGCACCCCAACTCACCTTTCCCCTTAAACAAGCATAAGTTGGTTTTCTAAATTTGAGACCCTGTTCTGTTCTGTAATTCAGTTCCTGTGTAGCCAAGTTTACATTCCGTGTATTACTGATATCTTATGATGTTTCTTTTTCTGTGTGACTTATTTCAGTTAGAATCATCGTACCTGAATCCACTCATTGTGCTGCTACGGGCCTGATGACATAGATTTCACTGCTGAGTGATACTGCATTGTACGTAAGTACCACAAGTTCTTTATCCATTTTTCACTTTCTGTGATATTGAACTTGTACGGTAAACGAGGTTCTTGTAAACAGAGGCGTCCCAAACATTGGGGTGGCTGTATCTTTTTGATTTTAATTTCCCTAAGCTATAGGACCATAAGTGGAAGTGCCCTAGGCTCTGTTGCTTTGTTTTTTAGATATTTCAGGAAACACCATACACTTCTCCCGAGTGTCTGTTGGCAATTTACATCCCGCCCATCAGCATAACAAGGCTCCCAGTTCTCCATGGCCTGTCCTGCCTTTCTGGATTTTACACTTTTTTCAGATGGCCCTTTTGACCGGGGGGAAGTGAGACTTCATTGTAGTGCAGATTTCCTTTGCAAGCTTGCTTGGTTGGCCAAAAAGGGCGTATGCGTTTTTTCCTGAATATATTCAGGAAAAAACGCATACGCCCTTTTTGGCCAAGTGCATCATTGTGGACGTTCTGCCTCTTTTCCTATGCTTTCAATGCAATTCCAGTCTACCTCCTGAAATCGGTTTCCTGCAATTCTGCCCCGCTTTCAAGTCCTCTTGGCAGCCTTACTTCAGTATATTTTTGGACGATAGTTGTCATTTATAACTCTGCAGGTTTGTGAATTACAGTGCCCCTGAGCTCCTTTCTTCAACTCGTTTTCTTGTGAGCTGGCCGCAACACCGCAGGATGGCTTCAGGCCCTAATCTGGTTCCGGCACGGCACGCTGAGCCCTTGGTTATTTCCTCTTCCTGGTGGGAAATGAGAGTTAAATTTGCCCGTCCAGACACCTCCAGCTAGTCTCTCATTGGTTCTCGCTATTCCTGTTCATCTTCCGCAGAAATTGCAAACTGGGCCAAACAGGAGGTTAAAGGGACTGACTCTCCAAGTCGGGAGAGTGTTAGTAAAGCGTCTGGAATGTTGCACCCGAGTACCAGGGTACGAAAACTGAGACATATTTGAACACGTCTCCCGATCACATGGTTGATCATACTCTAGGTTCCACATGCATGTTTTAGCTGAAGGAAGAATACCTTAAACCTGGGTAGTTGAAACCCGTGGAATGGGTACCATGCAATATGACTTCAAAGGGTCTTCATTTGCTCACCGAACCTCTCCAATCCTATCACTGCTGCGTTTATGTCCCTGTACACATGCTTGATTCTCTTTCGGAGACATAGCAATCCATAGGTTTTAAGATACTTAAGAGTCAGGTACATTCTTAGGCGTTTAATATGCGGTGTTGAGTCCATTTCGTTGAGCAAGGAGTAGCTCTTGTCTATTCCATATTTGGCTTAAGGAACTTTATCTGTGCTCATTTCAATCTCTGGTTTTATGCAGCACCCCAACTCACCTTTACCCTTAAACAAGCATAAGTTGGTTTTCTAAATTTGAGACCCTGTTCTGTTCTGTAATTCAGTTCCTGTGTAGCCAAGTTTACATTCCGTGTATTACTGATATCTTATGATGTTTCTTTTTCTGTGTGACTTATTTCAGTTAGAATCATCGTACCTGAATCCACTCATTGTGCTGCTACGGGCCTGATGACATAGATTTCACTGCTGAGTGATACTGCATTGTACGTAAGTACCACAAGTTCTTTATCCATTTTTCACTTTCTGTGATATTGAACTTGTACGGTAAACGAGGTTCTTGTAAACAGAGGCGTCCCAAACATTGGGGTGGCTGTATCTTTTTGATTTTAATTTCCCTAAGCTATAGGACCATAAGTGGAAGTGCCCTAGGCTCTGTTGCTTTGTTTTTTAGATATTTCAGGAAACACCATACACTTCTCCCGAGTGTCTGTTGGCAATTTACATCCCGCCCATCAGCATAACAAGGCTCCCAGTTCTCCATGGCCTGTCCTGCCTTTCTGGATTTTACACTTTTTTCAGATGGCCCTTTTGACCGGGGGGAAGTGAGACTTCATTGTAGTGCAGATTTCCTTTGCAAGCTTGCTTGGTTGGCCAAAAAGGGCGTATGCGTTTCTTCCTGAATATATTCAGGAAAAAACGCATACGCCCTTTTTGGCCAAGTGCATCATTGTGGACGTTCTGCCTCTTTTCCTATGCTTTCAATGCAATTCCAGTCTACCTCCTGAAATCGGTTTCCTGCAATTCTGCCCCGCTTTCAAGTCCTCTTGGCAGCCTTACTTCAGTATATTTTTGGACGATAGTTGTCATTTATAACTCTGCAGGTTTGTGAATTACAGTGCCCCTGAGCTCCTTTCTTCAACTCGTTTTCTTGTGAGCTGGCCGCAACACCGCAGGATGGCTTCAGGCCCTAATCTGGTTCCGGCACGGCACGCTGAGCCTTTGGTTATTTCCTCTTCCTGGTGGGAAATGAGAGTTAAATTTGCCCGTCCAGACACCTCCAGCTAGTCTCTCATTGGTTCTCGCTATTCCTGTTCATCTTCCGCAGAAATTGCAAACTGGGCCAAACAGGAGGTTAAAGGGACTGACTCTCCAAGTCGGGAGAGTGTTAGTAAAGCGTCTGGAATGTTGCACCCGAGTACCAGGGTACGAAAACTGAGACATATTTGAACACGTCTCCCGATCGCATGGTTGATCATACTCTAGGTTCCACATGCATGTTTTAGCTGAAGGAAGAATACCTTAAACCTGGGTAGTTGAAACCCGTGGAATGGGTACCATGCAATATGACTTCAAAGGGTCTTCATTTGCTCACCGAACCTCTCCAATCCTATCACTGCTGCGTTTATGTCCCTGTACAAATGCTTGATTCTCTTTCGGAGACATAGCAATCCATAGGTTTTAAGATACTTAAGAGTCAGGTACATTCTTAGGCGTTTAATATGCGGTGTTGAGTCCATTTCGTTGAGCAAGGAGTAGCTCTTGTCTATTCCATATTTGGCTTAAGGAACTTTATCTGTGCTCATTTCAATCTCTGGTTTTATGCAGCACCCCAACTCACCTTTCCCCTTAAACAAGCATAAGTTGGTTTTCTAAATTTGAGACCCTGTTCTGTTCTGTAATTCAGTTCCTGTGTAGCCAAGTTTACATTCCGTGTATTACTGATACCTTATGATGTTTCTTTTTCTGTGTGACTTATTTCAGTTAGAATCATCGTACCTGAATCCACTCATTGTGCTGCTACGGGCCTGATGACATAGATTTCACTGCTGAGTGATACTGCATTGTACGTAAGTACCACAAGTTCTTTATCCATTTTTCACTTTCTGTGATATTGAACTTGTACGGTAAACGAGGTTCTTGTAAACAGAGGCGTCCCAAACATTGGGGTGGCTGTATCTTTTTGATTTTAATTTCCCTAAGCTATAGGACCATAAGTGGAAGTGCCCTAGGCTCTGTTGCTTTGTTTTTTAGATGTTTCAGGAAACACCATACACTTCTCCCGAGTGTCTGTTGGCAATTGACATCCCGCCCATCAGCATAACAAGGCTCCCAGTTCTCCATGGCCTGTCCTGCCTTTCTGGATTTTACACTTTTTTCAGATGGCCCTTTTGACCGGGGGCGGGTGGAAGTGAGACTTCATTGTAGTGCAGATTTCCTTTGCAAGCTTGCTTGGTTGGCCAAAAAGGGCGTATGCGTTTTTTCCTGAATATATTCAGGAAAAAACGCATACGCCCTTTTTGGCCAAGTGCATCATTGTGGACGTTCTGCCTCTTTTCCTATGCTTTCAATGCAATTCCAGTCTACCTCCTGAAATCGGTTTCCTGCAATTCTGCCCCGCTTTCAAGTCCTCTTGGCAGCCTTACTTCAGTATATTTTTGGACGATAGTTGTCATTTATAACTCTGCAGGTTTGTGAATTACAGTGCCCCTGAGCTCCTTTCTTCAACTCGTTTTCTTGTGAGCTGGCCGCAACACCGCAGGATGGCTTCAGGCCCTAATCTGGTTCCGGCACGGCACGCTGAGCCTTTGGTTATTTCCTCTTCCTGGTGGGAAATGAGAGTTAAATTTGCCCGTCCAGACACCTCCAGCTAGTCTCTCATTGGTTCTCGCTATTCCTGTTCATCTTCCGCAGAAATTGCAAACTGGGCCAAACAGGAGGTTAAAGGGACTGACTCTCCAAGTCGGGAGAGTGTTAGTAAAGCGTCTGGAATGTTGCACCCGAGTACCAGGGGAGGAAAACTGAGACATATTTGAACACGTCTCCCGATCACATGGTTGATCATACTCTAGGTTCCACATGCATGTTTTAGCTGAAGGAAGAATACCTTAAACCTGGGTAGTTGAAACCCGTGGAATGGGTACCATGCAATATGACTTCAAAGGGTCTTCATTTGCTCACCGAACCTCTCCAATCCTATCACTGCTGCGTTTATGTCCCTGTACACATGCTTGATTCTCTTTCGGAGACATAGCAATCCATCGGTTTTAAGATACTTAAGAGTCAGGTACATTCTTAGGCGTTTAATATGCGGTGTTGAGTCCATTTCGTTGAGCAAGGAGTAGCTCTTGTCTATTCCATATTTGGCTTAAGGAACTTTATCTGTGCTCATTTCAATCTCTGGTTTTATGCAGCACCCCAACTCACCTTTACCCTTAAACAAGCATAAGTTGGTTTTCTAAATTTGAGACCCTGTTCTGTTCTGTAATTCAGTTCCTGTGTAGCCAAGTTTACATTCCGTGTATTACTGATATCTTATGATGTTTCTTTTTCTGTGTGACTTATTTCAGTTAGAATCATCGTACCTGAATCCACTCATTGTGCTGCTACGGGCCTGATGACATAGATTTCACTGCTGAGTGATACTGCATTGTACGTAAGTACCACAAGTTCTTTATCCATTTTTCACTTTCTGTGATATTGAACTTGTACGGTAAACGAGGTTCTTGTAAACAGAGGCGTCCCAAACATTGGGGTGGCTGTATCTTTTTGATTTTAATTTCCCTAAGCTATAGGACCATAAGTGGAAGTGCCCTAGGCTCTGTTGCTTTGTTTTTTAGATGTTTCAGGAAACACCATACACTTCTCCCGAGTGTCTGTTGGCAATTGACATCCCGCCCATCAGCATAACAAGGCTCCCAGTTCTCCATGGCCTGTCCTGCCTTTCTGGATTTTACACTTTTTTCAGATGGCCCTTTTGACCGGGGGGGGGGGGGAAGTGAGACTTCATTGTAGTGCAGATTTCCTTTGCAAGCTTGCTTGGTTGGCCAAAAAGGGCGTATGCGTTTTTTCCTGAATATATTCAGGAAAAAACGCATACGCCCTTTTTGGCCAAGTGCATCATTGTGGACGTTCTGCCTCTTTTCCTATGCTTTCAATGCAATTCCAGTCTACCTCCTGAAATCGGTTTCCTGCAATTCTGCCCCGCTTTCAAGTCCTCTTGGCAGCCTTACTTCAGTATATTTTTGGACGATAGTTGTCATTTATAACTCTGCAGGTTTGTGAATTACAGTGCCCCTGAGCTCCTTTCTTCAACTCGTTTTCTTGTGAGCTGGCCGCAACACCGCAGGATGGCTTCAGGCCCTAATCTGGTTCCGGCACGGCACGCTGAGCCTTTGGTTATTTCCTCTTCCTGGTGGGAAATGAGAGTTAAATTTGCCCGTCCAGACACCTCCAGCTAGTCTCTCATTGGTTCTCGCTATTCCTGTTCATCTTCCGCAGAAATTGCAAACTGGGCCAAACAGGAGGTTAAAGGGACTGACTCTCCAAGTCGGGAGAGTGTTAGTAAAGCGTCTGGAATGTTGCACCCGAGTACCAGGGTACAAAAACTGAGACATATTTGAACACGTCTCCCGATCACATGGTTGATCATACTCTAGGTTCCACATGCATGTTTTAGCTGAAGGAAGAATACCTTAAACCTGGGTAGTTGAAACCCGTGCAATGGGTACCATGCAATATGACTTCAAAGGGTCTTCATTTGCTCACCGAACCTCTCCAATCCTATCACTGCTGCGTTTATGTCCCTGTACACATGCTTGATTCTCTTTCGGAGACATAGCAATCCATCGGTTTTAAGATACTTAAGAGTCAGGTACATTCTTAGGCGTTTAATATGCGGTGTTGAGTCCATTTCGTTGAGCAAGGAGTAGCTCTTGTCTATTCCATATTTGGCTTAAGGAACTTTATCTGTGCTCATTTCAATCTCTGGTTTTATGCAGCACCCCAACTCACCTTTACCCTTAAACAAGCATAAGTTGGTTTTCTAAATTTGAGACCCTGTTCTGTTCTGTAATTCAGTTCCTGTGTAGCCAAGTTTACATTCCGTGTATTACTGATATCTTATGATGTTTCTTTTTCTGTGTGACTTATTTCAGTTAGAATCATCGTACCTGAATCCACTCATTGTGCTGCTACGGGCCTGATGACATAGATTTCACTGCTGAGTGATACTGCATTGTACGTAAGTACCACAAGTTCTTTATCCATTTTTCACTTTCTGTGATATTGAACTTGTACGGTAAACGAGGTTCTTGTAAACAGAGGCGTCCCAAACATTGGGGTGGCTGTATCTTTTTGATTTTAATTTCCCTAAGCTATAGGACCATAAGTGGAAGTGCCCTAGGCTCTGTTGCTTTGTTTTTTAGATGTTTCAGGAAACACCATACACTTCTCCCGAGTGTCTGTTGGCAATTTACATCCCGCCCATCAGCATAACAAGGCTCCCAGTTCTCCATGGCCTGTCCTGCCTTTCTGGATTTTACACTTTTTTCAGATGGCCCTTTTGACCGGGGGGGGGGGGAAGTGAGACTTCATTGTAGTGCAGATTTCCTTTGCAAGCTTGCTTGGTTGGCCAAAAAGGGCGTATGCGTTTTTTCCTGAATATATTCAGGAAAAAACGCATACGCCCTTTTTGGCCAAGTGCATCATTGTGGACGTTCTGCCTCTTTTCCTATGCTTTCAATGCAATTCCAGTCTACCTCCTGAAATCGGTTTCCTGCAATTCTGCCCCGCTTTCAAGTCCTCTTGGCAGCCTTACTTCAGTATATTTTTGGACGATAGTTGTCATTTATAACTCTGCAGGTTTGTGAATTACAGTGCCCCTGAGCTCCTTTCTTCAACTCGTTTTCTTGTGAGCTGGCCGCAACACCGCAGGATGGCTTCAGGCCCTAATCTGGTTCCGGCACGGCACGCTGAGCCTTTGGTTATTTCCTCTTCCTGGTGGGAAATGAGAGTTAAATTTGCCCGTCCAGACACCTCCAGCTAGTCTCTCATTGGTTCTCGCTATTCCTGTTCATCTTCCGCAGAAATTGCAAACTGGGCCAAACAGGAGGTTAAAGGGACTGACTCTCCAAGTCGGGAGAGTGTTAGTAAAGCGTCTGGAATGTTGCACCCGAGTACCACGGTACGAAAACTGAGACATATTTGAACACGTCTCCCGATCACATGGTTGATCATACTCTAGGTTCCACATGCATGTTTTAGCTGAAGGAAGAATACCTTAAACCTGGGTAGTTGAAACCCGTGGAATGGGTACCATGCAATATGACTTCAAAGGGTCTTCATTTGCTCACCGAACCTCTCCAATCCTATCACTGCTGCATTTATGTCCCTGTACACATGCTTGATTCTCTTTCGGAGACATAGCAATCCATCGGTTTTAAGATACTTAAGAGTCAGGTACACTCTTAGGCGTTTAATATGCGGTGTTGAGTCCATTTCGTTGAGCAAGGAGTAGCTCTTGTCTATTCCATATTTGGCTTAAGGAACTTTATCTGTGCTCATTTCAATCTCTGGTTTTATGCAGCACCCCAACTCACCTTTCCCCTTAAACAAGCATAAGTTGGTTTTCTAAATTTGAGACCCTGTTCTGTTCTGTAATTCAGTTCCTGTGTAGCCAAGTTTACATTCCGTGTATTACTGATATCTTATGATGTTTCTTTTTCTGTGTGACTTATTTCAGTTAGAATCATCGTACCTGAATCCACTCATTGTGCTGCTACGGGCCTGATGACATAGATTTCACTGCTGAGTGATACTGCATTGTACGTAAGTACCACAAGTTCTTTATCCATTTTTCACTTTCTGTGATATTGAACTTGTACGGTAAACCAGGTTCTTGTAAACAGAGGCGTCCCAAACATTGGGGTGGCTGTATCTTTTTGATTTTAATTTCCCTAAGCTATAGGACCATAAGTGGAAGTGCCCTAGGCTCTGTTGCTTTGTTTTTTAGATGTTTCAGGAAACACCATACACTTCTCCCGAGTGTCTGTTGGCAATTTACATCCCGCCCATCAGCATAACAAGGCTCCCAGTTCTCCATGGCCTGTCCTGCCTTTCTGGATTTTACACTTTTTTCAGATGGCCCTTTTGACCGGGGGGAAGTGAGACTTCATTGTAGTGCAGATTTCCTTTGCAAGCTTGCTTGGTTGGCCAAAAAGGGCGTATGCGTTTTTTCCTGAATATATTCAGGAAAAAACGCATACGCCCTTTTTGGCCAAGTGCATCATTGTGGACGTTCTGCCTCTTTTCCTATGCTTTCGATGCAATTCCAGTCTACCTCCTGAAATCGGTTTCCTGCAATTCTGCCCCGCTTTCAAGTCCTCTTGGCAGCCTTACTTCAGTATATTTTTGGACGATAGTTGTCATTTATAACTCTGCAGGTTTGTGAATTACAGTGCCCCTGAGCTCCTTTCTTCAACTCGCTTTCTTGTGAGCTGGCCGCAACACCGCAGGATGGCTTCAGGCCCTAATCTGGTTCCGGCACGGCACGCTGAGCCTTTGGTTATTTCCTCTTCCTGGTGGGAAATGAGAGTTAAATTTGCCCGTCCAGACACCTCCAGCTAGTCTCTCATTGGTTCTCGCTATTCCTGTTCATCTTCCGCAGAAATTGCAAACTGGGCCAAACAGGAGGTTAAAGGGACTGACTCTCCAAGTCGGGAGAGTGTTAGTAAAGCGTCTGGAATGTTGCACCCGAGTACCAGGGTACGAAAACTGAGACATATTTGAACACGTCTCCCGATCACATGGTTGATCATACTCTAGGTTCCACATGCATGTTTTAGCTGAAGGAAGAATACCTTAAACCTGGGTAGTTGAAACCCGTGGAATGGGTACCATGCAATATGACTTCAAAGGGTCTTCATTTGCTCACCGAACCTCTCCAATCCTATCACTGCTGCGTTTATGTCCCTGTACACATGCTTGATTCTCTTTCGGAGACATAGCAATCCATAGGTTTTAAGATACTTAAGAGTCAGGTACACTCTTAGGCGTTTAATATGCGGTGTTGAGTCCATTTCGTTGAGCAAGGAGTAGCTCTTGTCTATTCCATATTTGGCTTAAGGAACTTTATCTGTGCTCATTTCAATCTCTGGTTTTATGCAGCACCCCAACTCACCTTTCCCCTTATACAAGCATAAGTTGGTTTTCTAAATTTGAGACCCTGTTCTGTTCTGTAATTCAGTTCCTGTGTAGCCAAGTTTACATTCCGTGTATTACTGATATCTTATGATGTTTCTTTTTCTGTGTGACTTATTTCAGTTAGAATCATCGTACCTGAATCCACTCATTGTGCTGCTACGGGCCTGATGACATAGATTTCACTGCTGAGTGATACTGCATTGTACGTAAGTACCACAAGTTCTTTATCCATTTTTCACTTTCTTTGATATTGAACTTGTATGGTAAACGAGGTTCTTGTAAACAGAGGCGTCCCAAACATTGGGGTGGCTGTATCTTTCTGATTTTAATTTCCCTAAGCTATAGGACCATAAGTGGAAGTGCCCTAGGCTCTGTTGCTTTGTTTTTTAGATGTGTCAGGAAACACCATACACTTCTCCCGAGTGTCTGTTGGCAATTTACATCCCGCCCATCAGCATAACAAGGCTCCCAGTTCTCCATGGCCTGTCCTGCCTTTCTGGATTTTACACTTTTTTCAGATGGCCCTTTTGACCGGGGGGAAGTGAGACTTCATTGTAGTGCAGATTTCCTTTGCAAGCTTGCTTGGTTGGCCAAAAAGGGCGTATGCGTTTTTTCCTGAATATATTCAGGAAAAAACGCATACGCCCTTTTTGGCCAAGTGCATCATTGTGGACGTTCTGCCTCTTTTCCTATGCTTTCGATGCAATTCCAGTCTACCTCCTGAAATCGGTTTCCTGCAATTCTGCCCCGCTTTCAAGTCCTCTTGGCAGACTTACTTCAGTATATTTTTGGACGATAGTTGTCATTTATAACTCTGCAGGTTTGTGAATTACAGTGCCCCTGAGCTCCTTTCTTCAACTCGCTTTCTTGTGAGCTGGCCGCAACACCGCAGGATGGCTTCAGGCCCTAATCTGGTTCCGGCACGGCACGCTGAGCCTTTGGTTATTTCCTCTTCCTGGTGGGAAATGAGAGTTAAATTTGCCCGTCCAGACACCTCCAGCTAGTCTCTCATTGGTTCTCGCTATTCCTGTTCATCTTCCGCAGAAATTGCAAACTGGGCCAAACAGGAGGTTAAAGGGACTGACTCTCCAAGTCGGGAGAGTGTTAGTAAAGCGTCTGGAATGTTGCACCCGAGTACCAGGGTACGAAAACTGAGACATATTTGAACACGTCTCCCGATCACATGGTTGATCATACTCTAGGTTCCACATGCATGTTTTAGCTGAAGGAAGAATACCTTAAACCTGGGTAGTTGAAACCCGTGGAATGGGTACCATGCAATATGACTTCAAAGGGTCTTCATTTGCTCACCGAACCTCTCCAATCCTATCACTGCTGCGTTTATGTCCCTGTACACATGCTTGATTCTCTTTCGGAGACATAGCAATCCATAGGTTTTAAGATACTTAAGAGTCAGGTACACTCTTAGGCGTTTAATATGCGGTGTTGAGTCCATTTCGTTGAGCAAGGAGTAGCTCTTGTCTATTCCATATTTGGCTTAAGGAACTTTATCTGTGCTCATTTCAATCTCTGGTTTTATGCAGCACCCCAACTCACCTTTACCCTTAAACAAGCATAAGTTGGTTTTCTAAATTTGAGACCCTGTTCTGTTCTGTAATTCAGTTCCTGTGTAGCCAAGTTTACATTCCGTGTATTACTGATATCTTATGATGTTTCTTTTTCTGTGTGACTTATTTCAGTTAGAATCATCGTACCTGAATCCACTCATTGTGCTGCTACGGGCCTGATGACATAGATTTCACTTCTGAGTGATACTGCATTGTACGTAAGTACCACAAGTTCTTTATCCATTTTTCACTTTCTGTGATATTGAACTTGTACGGTAAACGAGGTTCTTGTAAACAGAGGCGTCCCAAACATTGGGGTGGCTGTATCTTTTTGATTTTAATTTCCCTAAGCTATAGGACCATAAGTGGAAGTGCCTTAGGCTCTGTTGCTTTGTTTTTTAGATGTTTCAGGAAACACCATACACTTCTCCCGAGTGTCTGTTGGCAATTTACATCCCGCCCATCAGCATAACAAGGCTCCCAGTTCTCCATGGCCTGTCCTGCCTTTCTGGATTTTACACTTTTTTCAGATGGCCCTTTTGACCGGGGGGAAGTGAGACTTCATTGTAGTGCAGATTTCCTTTGCAAGCTTGCTTGGTTGGCCAAAAAGGGCGTATGCGTTTTTTCCTGAATATATTCAGGAAAAAACGCATACGCCCTTTTTGGCCAAGTGCATCATTGTGGACGTTCTGCCTCTTTTCCTATGCTTTCAATGCAATTCCAGTCTACCTCCTGAAATCGGTTTCCTGCAATTCTGCCCCGCTTTCAAGTCCTCTTGGCAGCCTTACTTCAGTATATTTTTGGACGATAGTTGTCATTTATAACTCTGCAGGTTTGTGAATTACAGTGCCCCTGAGCTCCTTTCTTCAACTCGTTTTCTTGTGAGCTGGCCGCAACACCGCAGGATGGCTTCAGGCCCTAATCTGGTTCCGGCACGGCACGCTGAGCCTTTGGTTATTTCCTCTTCCTGGTGGGAAATGAGAGTTAAATTTGCCCGTCCAGACACCTCCAGCTAGTCTCTCATTGGTTCTCGCTATTCCTGTTCATCTTCCGCAGAAATTGCAAACTGGGCCAAACAGGAGGTTAAAGGGACTGACTCTCCAAGTCGGGAGAGTGTTAGTAAAGCGTCTGGAATGTTGCACCCGAGTACCAGGGTACGAAAACTGAGACATATTTGAACACGTCTCCCGATCACATGGTTGATCATACTCTAGGTTCCACATGCATGTTTTAGCTGAAGGAAGAATACCTTAAACCTGGGTAGTTGAAACCCGTGGAATGGGTACCATGCAATATGACTTCAAAGGGTCTTCATTTGCTCACCGAACCTCTCCAATCCTATCACTGCTGCGTTTATGTCCCTGTACACATGCTTGATTCTCTTTCGGAGACATAGCAATCCATAGGTTTTAAGATACTTAAGAGTCAGGTACACTCTTAGGCGTTTAATATGCGGTGTTGAGTCCATTTCGTTGAGCAAGGAGTAGCTCTTGTCTATTCCATATTTGGCTTAAGGAACTTTATCTGTGCTCATTTCAATCTCTGGTTTTATGCAGCACCCCAACTCACCTTTACCCTTAAACAAGCATAAGTTGGTTTTCTAAATTTGAGACCCTGTTCTGTTCTGTAATTCAGTTCCTGTGTAGCCAAGTTTACATTCCGTGTATTACTGATATCTTATGATGTTTCTTTTTCTGTGTGACTTATTTCAGTTAGAATCATCGTACCTGAATCCACTCATTGTGCTGCTACGGGCCTGATGACATAGATTTCACTTCTGAGTGATACTGCATTGTACGTAAGTACCACAAGTTCTTTATCCATTTTTCACTTTCTGTGATATTGAACTTGTACGGTAAACGAGGTTCTTGTAAACAGAGGCGTCCCAAACATTGGGGTGGCTGTATCTTTTTGATTTTAATTTCCCTAAGCTATAGGACCATAAGTGGAAGTGCCCTAGGCTCTGTTGCTTTGTTTTTTAGATGTTTCAGGAAACACCATACACTTCTCCCGAGTGTCTGTTGGCAATTTACATCCCGCCCATCAGCATAACAAGGCTCCCAGTTCTCCATGGCCTGTCCTGCCTTTCTGGATTTTACACTTTTTTCAGATGGCCCTTTTGACCGGGGGGAAGTGAGACTTCATTGTAGTGCAGATTTCCTTTGCAAGCTTGCTTGGTTGGCCAAAAAGGGCGTATGCGTTTTTTCCTGAATATATTCAGGAAAAAACGCATACGCCCTTTTTGGCCAAGTGCATCATTGTGGACGTTCTGCCTCTTTTCCTATGCTTTCAATGCAATTCCAGTCTACCTCCTGAAATCGGTTTCCTGCAATTCTGCCCCGCTTTCAAGTCCTCTTGGCAGCCTTACTTCAGTATATTTTTGGACGATAGTTGTCATTTATAACTCTGCAGGTTTGTGAATTACAGTGCCCCTGAGCTCCTTTCTTCAACTCGCTTTCTTGTGAGCTGGCCGCAACACCGCAGGATGGCTTCAGGCCCTAATCTGGTTCCGGCACGGCACGCTGAGCCTTTGGTTATTTCCTCTTCCTGGTGGGAAATGAGAGTTAAATTTGCCCGTCCAGACACCTCCAGCTAGTCTCTCATTGGTTCTCGCTATTCCTGTTCATCTTCCGCAGAAATTGCAAACTGGGCCAAACAGGAGGTTAAAGGGACTGACTCTCCAAGTCGGGAGAGTGTTAGTAAAGCGTCTGGAATGTTGCACCCGAGTACCAGGGTACGAAAACTGAGACATATTTGAACACGTCTCCCGATCACATGGTTGATCATACTCTAGGTTCCACATGCATGTTTTAGCTGAAGGAAGAATACCTTAAACCTGGGTAGTTGAAACCCGTGGAATGGGTACCATGCAATATGACTTCAAAGGGTCTTCATTTGCTCACCGAACCTCTCCAATCCTATCACTGCTGCGTTTACGTCCCTGTACACATGCTTGATTCTCTTTCGGAGACATAGCAATCCATAGGTTTTAAGATACTTAAGAGTCAGGTACATTCTTAGGCGTTTAATATGCGGTGTTGAGTCCATTTCGTTGAGCAAGGAGTAGCTCTTGTCTATTCCATATTTGGCTTAAGGAACTTTATCTGTGCTCATTTCAATCTCTGGTTTTATGCAGCACCCCAACTCACCTTTCCCCTTAAACAAGCATAAGTTGGTTTTCTAAATTTGAGACCCTGTTCTGTTCTGTAATTCAGTTCCTGTGTAGCCAAGTTTACATTCCGTGTATTAGTGATATCTTATGATGTTTCTTTTTCTGTGTGACTTATTTCAGTTAGAATCATCGTACCTGAATCCACTCATTGTGCTGCTACGGGCCTGATGACATAGATTTCACTGCTGAGTGATACTGCATTGTACGTAAGTACCACAAGTTCTTTATCCATTTTTCACTTTCTGTGATATTGAACTTGTACGGTAAACGAGGTTCTTGTAAACAGAGGCGTCCCAAACATTGGGGTGGCTGTATCTTTTTGATTTTAATTTCCCTAAGCTATAGGACCATAAGTGGAAGTGCCCTAGGCTCTGTTGCTTTGTTTTTTAGATGTTTCAGGAAACACCATACACTTCTCCCGAGTGTCTGTTGGCAATTGACATCCCGTCCATCAGCATAACAAGGCTCCCAGTTCTCCATGGCCTGTCCTGCCTTTCTGGATTTTACACTTTTTTCAGATGGCCCTTTTGACCGGGGGGAAGTGAGACTTCATTGTAGTGCAGATTTCCTTTGCAAGCTTGCTTGGTTGGCCAAAAAGGGCGTATGCGTTTTTTCCTGAATATATTCAGGAAAAAACGCATACGCCCTTTTTGGCCAAGTGCATCATTGTGGACGTTCTGCCTCTTTTCCTATGCTTTCGATGCAATTCCAGTCTACCTCCTGAAATCGGTTTCTTGCAATTCTGCCCCGCTTTCAAGTCCTCTTGGCAGCCTTACTTCAGTATATTTTTGGACGATAGTTGTCATTTATAACTCTGCAGGTTTGTGAATTACAGTGCCCCTGAGCTCCTTTCTTCAACTCGCTTTCTTGTGAGCTGGCCGCAACACCGCAGGATGGCTTCAGGCCCTAATCTGGTTCCGGCACGGCACGCTGAGCCTTTGGTTATTTCCTCTTCCTGGTGGGAAATGAGAGTTAAATTTGCCCGTCCAGACACCTCCAGCTAGTCTCTCATTGGTTCTCGCTATTCCTGTTCATCTTCCGCAGAAATTGCAAACTGGGCCAAACAGGAGGTTAAAGGGACTGACTCTCCAAGTCGGGAGAGTGTTAGTAAAGCGTCTGGAATGTTGCACCCGAGTACCAGGGTACGAAAACTGAGACATATTTGAACACGTCTCCCGATCACATGGTTGATCATACTCTACGTTCCACATGCATGTTTTAGCTGAAGGAAGAATACCTTAAACCTGGGTAGTTGAAACCCGTGGAATGGGTACCATGCAATATGACTTCAAAGGGTCTTCATTTGCTCACCGAACCTCTCCAATCCTATCACTGCTGCGTTTATGTCCCTGTACACATGCTTGATTCTCTTTCGGAGACATAGCAATCCATAGGTTTTAAGATACTTAAGAGTCAGGTACACTCTTAGGCGTTTAATATGCGGTGTTGAGTCCATTTCGTTGAGCAAGGAGTAGCTCTTGTCTATTCCATATTTGGCTTAAGGAACTTTATCTGTGCTCATTTCAATCTCTGGTTTTATGCAGCACCCCAACTCACCTTTACCCTTAAACAAGCATAAGTTGGTTTTCTAAATTTGAGACCCTGTTCTGTTCTGTAATTCAGTTCCTGTGTAGCCAAGTTTACATTCCGTGTATTACTGATATCTTATGATGTTTCTTTTTCTGTGTGACTTATTTCAGTTAGAATCATCGTACCTGAATCCACTCATTGTGCTGCTACGGGCCTGATGACATAGATTTCACTGCTGAGTGATACTGCATTGTACGTAAGTACCACAAGTTCTTTATCCATTTTTCACTTTCTGTGATATTGAACTTGTACGGTAAACCAGGTTCTTGTAAACAGAGGCGTCCCAAACATTGGGGTGGCTGTATCTTTTTGATTTTAATTTCCCTAAGCTATAGGACCATAAGTGGAAGTGCCCTAGGCTCTGTTGCTTTGTTTTTTAGATGTTTCAGGAAACACCATACACTTCTCCCGAGTGTCTGTTGGCAATTTACATCCCGCCCATCAGCATAACAAGGCTCCCAGTTCTCCATGGCCTGTCCTGCCTTTCTGGATTTTACACTTTTTTCAGATGGCCCTTTTGACCGGGTGGAAGTGAGACTTCATTGTAGTGCAGATTTCCTTTGCAAGCTTGCTTGGTTGGCCAAAAAGGGCGTATGCGTTTTTTCCTGAATATATTCAGGAAAAAACGCATACGCCCTTTTTGGCCAAGTGCATCATTGTGGACGTTCTGCCTCTTTTCCTATGCTTTCGATGCAATTCCAGTCTACCTCCTGAAATCGGTTTCCTGCAATTCTGCCCCGCTTTCAAGTCCTCTTGGCAGCCTTACTTCAGTATATTTTTGGACGATAGTTGTCATTTATAACTCTGCAGGTTTGTGAATTACAGTGCCCCTGAGCTCCTTTCTTCAACTCGTTTTCTTGTGAGCTGGCCGCAACACCGCAGGATGGCTTCAGGCCCTAATCTGGTTCCGGCACGGCACGCTGAGCCTTTGGTTATTTCCTCTTCCTGGTGGGAAATGAGAGTTAAATTTGCCCGTCCAGACACCTCCAGCTAGTCTCTCATTGGTTCTCGCTATTCCTGTTCATCTTCCGCAGAAATTGCAAACTGGGCCAAACAGGAGGTTAAAGGGACTGACTCTCCAAGTCGGGAGAGTGTTAGTAAAGCGTCTGGAATGTTGCACCCGAGTACCAGGGTACGAAAACTGAGACATATTTGAACACGTCTCCCGATCACATGGTTGATCATACTCTAGGTTCCACATGCATGTTTTAGCTGAAGGAAGAATACCTTAAACCTGGGTAGTTGAAACCCGTGGAATGGGTACCATGCAATATGACTTCAAAGGGTCTTCATTTGCTCACCGAACCTCTCCAATCCTATCACTGCTGCGTTTATGTCCCTGTACACATGCTTGATTCTCTTTCGGAGACATAGCAATCCATAGGTTTTAAGATACTTAAGAGTCAGGTACACTCTTAGGCGTTTAATATGCGGTGTTGAGTCCATTTCGTTGAGCAAGGAGTAGCTCTTGTCTATTCCATATTTGGCTTAAGGAACTTTATCTGTGCTCATTTCAATCTCTGGTTTTATGCAGCACCCCAACTCACCTTTCCCCTTATACAAGCATAAGTTGGTTTTCTAAATTTGAGACCCTGTTCTGTTCTGTAATTCAGTTCCTGTGTAGCCAAGTTTACATTCCGTGTATTACTGATATCTTATGATGTTTCTTTTTCTGTGTGACTTATTTCAGTTAGAATCATCGTACCTGAATCCACTCATTGTGCTGCTACGGGCCTGATGACATAGATTTCACTGCTGAGTGATACTGCATTGTACGTAAGTACCACAAGTTCTTTATCCATTTTTCACTTTCTTTGATATTGAACTTGTACGGTAAACGAGGTTCTTGTAAACAGAGGCGTCCCAAACATTGGGGTGGCTGTATCTTTCTGATTTTAATTTCCCTAAGCTATAGGACCATAAGTGGAAGTGCCCTAGGCTCTGTTGCTTTGTTTTTTAGATGTGTCAGGAAACACCATACACTTCTCCCGAGTGTCTGTTGGCAATTTACATCCCGCCCATCAGCATAACAAGGCTCCCAGTTCTCCATGGCCTGTCCTGCCTTTCTGGATTTTACACTTTTTTCAGATGGCCCTTTTGACCGGGGGGAAGTGAGACTTCATTGTAGTGCAGATTTCCTTTGCAAGCTTGCTTGGTTGGCCAAAAAGGGCGTATGCGTTTTTTCCTGAATATATTCAGGAAAAAACGCATACGCCCTTTTTGGCCAAGTGCATCATTGTGGACGTTCTGCCTCTTTTCCTATGCTTTCGATGCAATTCCAGTCTACCTCCTGAAATCGGTTTCCTGCAATTCTGCCCCGCTTTCAAGTCCTCTTGGCAGCCTTACTTCAGTATATTTTTGGACGATAGTTGTCATTTATAACTCTGCAGGTTTGTGAATTACAGTGCCCCTGAGCTCCTTTCTTCAACTCGCTTTCTTGTGAGCTGGCCGCAACACCGCAGGATGGCTTCAGGCCCTAATCTGGTTCCGGCACGGCACGCTGAGCCTTTGGTTATTTCCTCTTCCTGGTGGGAAATGAGAGTTAAATTTGCCCGTCCAGACACCTCCAGCTAGTCTCTCATTGGTTCTCGCTATTCCTGTTCATCTTCCGCAGAAATTGCAAACTGGGCCAAACAGGAGGTTAAAGGGACTGACTCTCCAAGTCGGGAGAGTGTTAGTAAAGCGTCTGGAATGTTGCACCCGAGTACCAGGGTACGAAAACTGAGACATATTTGAACACGTCTCCCGATCACATGGTTGATCATACTCTAGGTTCCACATGCATGTTTTAGCTGAAGGAAGAATACCTTAAACCTGGGTAGTTGAAACCCGTGGAATGGGTACCATGCAATATGACTTCAAAGGGTCTTCATTTGCTCACCGAACCTCTCCAATCCTATCACTGCTGCGTTTATGTCCCTGTACACATGCTTGATTCTCTTTCGGAGACATAGCAATCCATAGGTTTTAAGATACTTAAGAGTCAGGTACACTCTTAGGCGTTTAATATGCGGTGTTGAGTCCATTTCGTTGAGCAAGGAGTAGCTCTTGTCTATTCCATATTTGGCTTAAGGAACTTTATCTGTGCTCATTTCAATCTCTGGTTTTATGCAGCACCCCAACTCACCTTTCCCCTTATACAAGCATAAGTTGGTTTTCTAAATTTGAGACCCTGTTCTGTTCTGTAATTCAGTTCCTGTGTAGCCAAGTTTACATTCCGTGTATTACTGATATCTTATGATGTTTCTTTTTCTGTGTGACTTATTTCAGTTAGAATCATCGTACCTGAATCCACTCATTGTGCTGCTACGGGCCTGATGACATAGATTTCACTGCTGAGTGATACTGCATTGTACGTAAGTACCACAAGTTCTTTATCCATTTTTCACTTTCTTTGATATTGAACTTGTACGGTAAACGAGGTTCTTGTAAACAGAGGCGTCCCAAACATTGGGGTGGCTGTATCTTTCTGATTTTAATTTCCCTAAGCTATAGGACCATAAGTGGAAGTGCCCTAGGCTCTGTTGCTTTGTTTTTTAGATGTGTCAGGAAACACCATACACTTCTCCCGAGTGTCTGTTGGCAATTTACATCCCGCCCATCAGCATAACAAGGCTCCCAGTTCTCCATGGCCTGTCCTGCCTTTCTGGATTTTACACTTTTTTCAGATGGCCCTTTTGACCGGGGGGAAGTGAGACTTCATTGTAGTGCAGATTTCCTTTGCAAGCTTGCTTGGTTGGCCAAAAAGGGCGTATGCGTTTTTTCCTGAATATATTCAGGAAAAAACGCATACGCCCTTTTTGGCCAAGTGCATCATTGTGGACGTTCTGCCTCTTTTCCTATGCTTTCGATGCAATTCCAGTCTACCTCCTGAAATCGGTTTCCTGCAATTCTGCCCCGCTTTCAAGTCCTCTTGGCAGCCTTACTTCAGTATATTTTTGGACGATAGTTGTCATTTATAACTCTGCAGGTTTGTGAATTACAGTGCCCCTGAGCTCCTTTCTTCAACTCGCTTTCTTGTGAGCTGGCCGCAACACCGCAGGATGGCTTCAGGCCCTAATCTGGTTCCGGCACGGCACGCTGAGCCTTTGGTTATTTCCTCTTCCTGGTGGGAAATGAGAGTTAAATTTGCCCGTCCAGACACCTCCAGCTAGTCTCTCATTGGTTCTCGCTATTCCTGTTCATCTTCCGCAGAAATTGCAAACTGGGCCAAACAGGAGGTTAAAGGGACTGACTCTCCAAGTCGGGAGAGTGTTAGTAAAGCGTCTGGAATGTTGCACCCGAGTACCAGGGTACGAAAACTGAGACATATTTGAACACGTCTCCCGATCACATGGTTGATCATACTCTAGGTTCCACATGCATGTTTTAGCTGAAGGAAGAATACCTTAAACCTGGGTAGTTGAAACCCGTGGAATGGGTACCATGCAATATGACTTCAAAGGGTCTTCATTTGCTCACCGAACCTCTCCAATCCTATCACTGCTGCGTTTATGTCCCTGTACACATGCTTGATTCTCTTTCGGAGACATAGCAATCCATAGGTTTTAAGATACTTAACAGTCAGGTTCACTCTTAGGCGTTTAATATGCGGTGTTGAGTCCATTTCGTTGAGCAAGGAGTAGCTCTTGTCTATTCCATATTTGGCTTAAGGAACTTTATCTGTGCTCATTTCAATCTCTGGTTTTATGCAGCACCCCAACTCACCTTTCCCCTTAAACAAGCATAAGTTGGTTTTCTAAATTTGAGACCCTGTTCTGTTCTGTAATTCAGTTCCTGTGTAGCCAAGTTTACATTCCGTGTATTACTGATATCTTATGATGTTTCTTTTTCTGTGTGACTTATTTCAGTTAGAATCATCGTACCTGAATCCACTCATTGTGCTGCTACGGGCCTGATGACATAGATTTCACTGCTGAGTGATACTGCATTGTACGTAAGTACCACAAGTTCTTTATCCATTTTTCACTTTCTGTGATATTGAACTTGTACGGTAAACGAGGTTCTTGTAAACAGAGGCGTCCCAAACATTGGGGTGGCTGTATCTTTTTGATTTTAATTTCCCTAAGCTATAGGACCATAAGTGGCAGTGCCCTAGGCTCTGTTGCTTTGTTTTTTAGATGTTTCAGGAAACACCATACACTTCTCCCGAGTGTCTGTTGGCAATTTACATCCCGCCCATCAGCATAACAAGGCTCCCAGTTCTCCATGGCCTGTCCTGCCTTTCTGGATTTTACACTTTTTTCAGATGGCCCTTTTGACCGGGGGGAAGTGAGACTTCATTGTAGTGCAGATTTCCTTTGCAAGCTTGCTTGGTTGGCCAAAAAGGGCGTATGCGTTTTTTCCTGAATATATTCAGGAAAAAACGCATACGCCCTTTTTGGCCAAGTGTATCATTGTGGACGTTCTGCCTCTTTTCCTATGCTTTCAATGCAATTCCAGTCTACCTCCTGAAATCGGTTTCCTGCAATTCTGCCCCGCTTTCAAGTCCTCTTGGCAGCCTTACTTCAGTATATTTTTGGACGATAGTTGTCATTTATAACTCTGCAGGTTTGTGAATTACAGTGCCCCTGAGCTCCTTTCTTCAACTCGCTTTCTTGTGAGCTGGCCGCAACACCGCAGGATGGCTTCAGGCCCTAATCTGGTTCCGGCACGGCACGCTGAGCCTTTGGTTATTTCCTCTTCCTGGTGGGAAATGAGAGTTAAATTTGCCCGTCCAGACACCTCCAGCTAGTCTCTCATTGGTTCTCGCTATTCCTGTTCATCTTCCGCAGAAATTGCAAACTGGGCCAAACAGGAGGTTAAAGGGACTGACTCTCCAAGTCGGGAGAGTGTTAGTAAAGCGTCTGGAATGTTGCACCCGAGTACCAGGGTACGAAAACTGAGACATATTTGAACACGTCTCCCGATCACATGGTTGATCATACTCTAGGTTCCACATGCATGTTTTAGCTGAAGGAAGAATACCTTAAACCTGGGTAGTTAAAACCCGTGGAATGGGTATCATGCAATGTGACTTCAAAGGGTCTTCATTTGCTCACCGAACCTCTCCAATCCTATCACTGCTGCGTTTATGTCCCTGTACACATGCTTGATTCTCTTTCGGAGACATAGCAATCCATAGGTTTTAAGATACTTAAGAGTCAGGTACACTCTTAGGCGTTTAATATGCGGTGTTGAGTCCATTTCGTTGAGCAAGGAGTAGCTCTTGTCTATTCCATATTTGGCTTAAGGAACTTTATCTGTGCTCATTTCAATCTCTGGTTTTATGCAGCACCCCAACTCACCTTTCCCCTTAAACAAGCATAAGTTGGTTTTCTAAATTTGAGACCCTGTTCTGTTCTGTAATTCAGTTCCTGTGTAGCCAAGTTTACATTCCGTGTATTACTGATATCTTATGATGTTTCTTTTTCTGTGTGACTTATTTCAGTTAGAATCATCGTACCTGAATCCACTCATTGTGCTGCTACGGGCCTGATGACATAGATTTCACTGCTGAGTGATACTGCATTGTACGTAAGTACCACAAGTTCTTTATCCATTTTTCACTTTCTGTGATATTGAACTTGTACGGTAAACCAGGTTCTTGTAAACAGAGGCGTCCCAAACATTGGGGTGGCTGTATCTTTTTGATTTTAATTTCCCTAAGCTATAGGACCATAAGTGGAAGTGCCCTAGGCTCTGTTGCTTTGTTTTTTAGATGTTTCAGGAAACACCATACACTTCTCCCGAGTGTCTGTTGGCAATTTACATCCCGCCCATCAGCATAACAAGGCTCCCAGTTCTCCATGGCCTGTCCTGCCTTTCTGGATTTTACACTTTTTTCAGATGGCCCTTTTGACCGGGGGGAAGTGAGACTTCATTGTAGTGCAGATTTCCTTTGCAAGCTTGCTTGGTTGGCCAAAAAGGGCGTATGCGTTTTTTCCTGAATATATTCAGGAAAAAACGCATACGCCCTTTTTGGCCAAGTGCATCATTGTGGACGTTCTGCCTCTTTTCCTATGCTTTCAATGCAATTCCAGTCTACCTCCTGAAATCGGTTTCCTGCAATTCTGCCCCGCTTTCAAGTCCTCTTGGCAGCCTTACTTCAGTATATTTTTGGACGATAGTTGTCATTTATAACTCTGCAGGTTTGTGAATTACAGTGCCCCTGAGCTCCTTTCTTCAACTCGCTTTCTTGTGAGCTGGCCGCAACACCGCAGGATGGCTTCAGGCCCTAATCTGGTTCCGGCACGGCACGCTGAGCCTTTGGTTATTTCCTCTTCCTGGTGGGAAATGAGAGTTAAATTTGCCCGTCCAGACACCTCCAGCTAGTCTCTCATTGGTTCTCGCTATTCCTGTTCATCTTCCGCAGAAATTGCAAACTGGGCCAAACAGGAGGTTAAAGGGACTGACTCTCCAAGTCGGGAGAGTGTTAGTAAAGCGTCTGGAATGTTGCACCCGAGTACCAGGGTACGAAAACTGAGACATATTTGAACACGTCTCCCGATCACATGGTTGATCATACTCTAGGTTCCACATGCATGTTTTAGCTGAAGGAAGAATACCTTAAACCTGGGTAGTTGAAACCCGTGGAATGGGTACCATGCAATATGACTTCAAAGGGTCTTCATTTGCTCACCGAACCTCTCCAATCCTATCACTGCTGCGTTTATGTCCCTGTACACATGCTTGATTCTCTTTTGGAGACATAGCAATCCATAGGTTCTAAGATACTTAAGAGTCAGGTACATTCTTAGGCGTTTAATATGCGGTGTTGAGTCCATTTCGTTGAGCAAGGAGTAGCTCTTGTCTATTCCATATTTGGCTTAAGGAACTTTATCTGTGCTCATTTCAATCTCTGGTTTTATGCAGCACCCCAACTCACCTTTCCCCTTAAACAAGCATAAGTTGGTTTTCTAAATTTGAGACCCTGTTCTGTTCTGTAATTCAGTTCCTGTGTAGCCAAGTTTACATTCCGTGTATTACTGATATCTTATGATGTTTCTTTTTCTGTGTGACTTATTTCAGTTAGAATCATCGTACCTGAATCCACTCATTGTGCTGCTACGGGCCTGATGACATAGATTTCACTGCTGAGTGATACTGCATTGTACGTAAGTACCACAAGTTCTTTATCCATTTTTCACTTTCTGTGATATTGAACTTGTACGGTAAACGAGGTTCTTGTAAACAGAGGCGTCCCAAACATTGGGGTGGCTGTATCTTTTTTATTTTAATTTCCCTAAGCTATAGGACCATAAGTGGAAGTGCCCTAGGCTCTGTTGCTTTGTTTTTTAGATGTTTCAGGAAACACCATACACTTCTCCCGAGTGTCTGTTGGCAATTTACATCCCGCCCATCAGCATAACAAGGCTCCCAGTTCTCCATGGCCTGTCCTGCCTTTCTGGATTTTACACTTTTTTCAGATGGCCCTTTTGACCGGGGGGAAGTGAGACTTCATTGTAGTGCAGATTTCCTTTGCAAGCTTGCTTGGTTGGCCAAAAAGGGCGTATGCGTTTTTTCCTGAATATATTCAGGAAAAAACGCATACGCCCTTTTTGGCCAAGTGCATCATTGTGGACGTTCTGCCTCTTTTCCTATGCTTTCGATGCAATTCCAGTCTACCTCCTGAAATCGGTTTCCTGCAATTCTGCCCCGCTTTCAAGTCCTCTTGGCAGCCTTACTTCAGTATATTTTTGGACGATAGTTGTCATTTATAACTCTGCAGGTTTGTGAATTACAGTGCCCTGAGCTCCTTTCTTCAACTCGCTTTCTTGTGAGCTGGCCGCAACACCGCAGGATGGCTTCAGGCCCTAATCTGGTTCCGGCACGGCACGCTGAGCCTTTGGTTAATTCCTCTTCCTGGTGGGAAATGAGAGTTAACTTTGCCCGTCCAGACACCTCCAGCTAGTCTCTCATTGGTTCTCGCTATTCCTGTTCATCTTCCGCAGAAATTGCAAACTGGGCCAAACAGGAGGTTAAAGCCACTGACTCTCCAAGTGGGGAGAGTGTTAGTAAAGCATCGGGAATGTTGCACCCGAGTACCAGGGGACGAAAACTGAGACATATTTGAACAAGTCTCCGTATCACATGGTTGATCATATTCTGGGTTCCACATGCATGTTTTAGCTGAAGGAAGAATACCTTAAACCTGGAGAGTTGAGACCCTTGGAATGGGTACCATGCAATATGACTCAAAGGGTCTTCATTTGCTCACCGAACCTCTCCAATCCTATCACTGCTGCGTTTATGCCCCTGTACACACGCTTGATTCTCTTTTGGAGAAATAGCAATCCATAGGTTTTAAGATACTTACTAGTCAGGTACATTCTTAGTTGTTTAATATGGGGTGTTGAGTCATTTCGTTGAGCAAGGAGTAGCTCTTGTCTATTCCATATTTGGCTTAAGGAACTTTATCTGTGCTCATTTCAATCTTGGTTTTATGCAGCACCCTAACTCACATTTCCCCTTACGCAAGCATAAGTTGGTTTTCTCAATTTGAGACCCTGTTCTGTTTTGTAATTCAGTTCCTCTGTAGCCAAGTTTACATTCCATGTATTAGTGATATTTATTGAGGTTTCTTTTTCTGTGTGACTTATTTCAGTTAGAATCACCATACCCGAATCCACTCATTGTGCTGCTAAGGGCCTGATGACATAGATTTCATTGCTGAGTGATATTGCATTGTACTTGAGTACCCAAACTTCTTTATCCATTTTTCACTTTCTGTGATATTGAACTTGTGCTGTAAATGAGGTTGTTTTAAACAGAGCCGTCCCAAACTTTGGGGTGGCTGTGTCTTTTGGATTTTAATTTCCCTAAGCTATAGGACCATAAGTGGAAGTGCCCTAGGCTCTGTTGCTTTGTTTTTTAGATGTTTCAGGAAACACCATACACTTCTCCCGAGTGTCTGTTGGCAATTTACATCCCGCCCATCAGCATAACAAGGCTACCAGTTCTCCATGGCCTGTCCTGCCTTTCTGGATTTTACACTTTTTTCAGATGGCCCTTTTGACCAGGGGGAAGTGAGACTTCATTGTAGTGCAGAGTTCCTTTGCAAGCTTGCTTGGTTGGCCAAAAAGGGCGTATGCGTTTTTTCCTGAATATATTCAGGAAAAAACGCAGACGCCCTTTTTGGCCAAGTGCATCATTGTGGACGTTCTGCCTCTTTTCCTATGCTTTCAATGCAATTCCAGGCTACTTCCTGAAATCGGTTTCCTGCAATTCTGCCCCGCTTTCAAGTCCTCTTGGCAGCCTTACTTCAGTATATTTTTGGACGATAGTTGTCATTTATAACTCTGCAGGTTTGTGAATTACAGTTCCCCTGAGCTCCTTTCTTCAACTCGCTTTCTTGTGAGCTGGCCGCAACACCACAGGATGGCTTCAGGCCCTAATCTGGTTCCGGCACGGCACGCTGAGCCTTTGGTTATTTCCTCTTCCTGGTGGGAAATGAGAGTTAAATTTGCCCGTCCAGACACCTCCAGCTAGTCTCTCATTGGTTCTCGCTATTCCTGTTCATCTTCCGCAGAAATTGCAAACTGGGCCAAACAGGAGGTTAAAGGCGCTGACTCTCCAAGTGGGGAGAGTGTTAGTAAAGCATCGGGAATGTTGCACCCGAGTACCAGGGGACGAAAACTGAGACATATTGGAACACGTCTCCCTATCACACGGTTCATCATATTCTGGGTTCCACATGCATGTTTTAGCTGAAGGAAGAATACCTTAAACCTGGAGAGTTGAGACCCTTGGAATGGGTACCATGCAATATGACTTCAAAGGGTCTTCATTTGCTCACCGAACCTCTCTAATCCTATCACTGCTGCGTTTATTCCCCTGTACACACGCTTGATTCTCTTTTGGAGACATAGCAATCCATAGGTTTTAAGATACTTACTAGTCAGGTACATTCTTAGTTGTTTAATATGGGGTGTTGAGTCATTTCGTTGAGCAAGGAGTAGCTCTTGTCTATTCCATATTTGGCTTAAGGAACTTTATCTGTGCTCATTACAATCTCTGGTTTTATGCAGCACCCCAACTCAACTTTCCCCTTAAGCAAGCATAAGTTGGTTTTCTAATTTTGAGACCCTGTTGTGATTTGGAATTCAGTTCCTCTGTAGCCAAGTTTACATTCCATGTATTAGTGATATTTATTGATGTTTCTTTTTCTGTGTGACTTATTTCAGTTAGAATCACCATACCCGAATCCACTCATTGTGCTGCTAAGGGCCTGGTGACATAGATTTCATTGCTGAGTGATATTGCATTGTACATGAGTACACAAACTTCTTTATCTATTTTTCACTTTCTGTGATATTGAACTTGTACTGTAAACGAGATTGTTGTAAACAGAGCCGTCCCAAACTTTGGGGTGGCTGTGTCTTTTTGATTTTAATTTCCCTAAGCTATAGGACCATAAGTGGAAGTGCCCTAGGCTCTGTTGCTTTGTTTTTTAGATGTTTCAGGAAACACCATACACTTCTCCCGAGTGTCTGTTGGCAATTTACATCCCGCCCATCAGCATAACAAGGCTCCCAGTTCTCCATGGCCTGTCCTGCCTTTCTGGATTTTACACATTTTTCAGATGGCCCTTTTGACCGGGGGGAAGTGAGACTTCATTGTAGTGCAGATTTCCTTTGCAAGCTTGCTTGGTTGGCCAAAAAGGGCGTATGGTTTTTTCCTGAATATATTCAGGAAAAAACGCATACGCCCTTTTTGGCCAAGTGCATCATTGTGGACGTTCTGCCTCTTTTCCTATGCTTTCAATGCAATTCCAGTCTACCTCCTGAAATCGATTTCCTGCAATTCTGCCCCGCTTTAAACTCCTCTTGGCAGCCTTACTTCAGTATATTTTTGGACAATAGCTGTCATTTATAACTCTGCAGGTTTGTGAATTACAGTGTCCCTGAGCTCCTTTCTTCAACTCGCTTTCTTTTGAGCTGTCCGCAACACCGCAGGATGGCTTCAGGCCCTAATCTGGCTCCGGCACAGCACGCTGAGCCTTTGGTTATTTCCTCTTCCTGGTGGGAAATGAGAGTTAAATTTGCCCGTCCAGACACCTCCAGCTAGTCTCTCATTGGTTCTCCCTATTCCTGTTCATCTTCCGCAGAAATTGCTAACTGGGCCAAACAGGAGGTTAAAGGGACTGACTCTCCAAGTCGGGAGAGTGTTAGTAAAGCTTCTGGAATGTTGCACCCTTGTACCAGGGTATGAAAACTGAGACATATTTGAACACGTCTCCCGTTCACACGGTTGATCATACTCTGGGTTCCACATGCATGTTTTAGCTGAAGGAAGAATACCTTAAACCTGGAGAGTTGAGACCCGTGGAATGGGTACCAGGCAATATGACTTCAAAGGGTCTTCATTTGCTCACCGAACCTCTCCAATCCTATCACTGCTGCGTTTATGCCCCTGTACACATGCTTGATTCTCTTTCGGAGACATAGCAATCCATAGGTTTTAAGATACTTACTAGTCAGGTACATTCTTAGGCGTTTAATATGCGGTGTTGAGTCCATTTCGTTGAGCAAGGAGTAGCTCTTGTCTATTCCATATTTGGCTTAAGGAACTTTATCTGTGCTCATTTCAATCTCTGGTTTTATGCAGCACCCCAACTCAACTTTCCCCTTAAGCAAGCATAAGTTGGTTTTCTCAATTTGAGACCCTGTTCTGTTCTGTAATTCAGTTCTTGTGTAGCCAAGTTTACATTCCGTGTGTTAGTGATATCTTATGATGTTTCTTTTTCTGTGTGACTTATTTCAGTTAGAATCATCGTAGCTAACTCCACTCATTATGCTGCTACAGGCCTGATGACATAGATTTCATTGCTCAGTGATACTGCATTGTACGTGAGTTCCACAACTTATTTATCCATTTTTCACTTTCTGTGATATTGAACTTGTACTGTAAAGGAGGTTGTGGTAAACAGAGGCGTCCCAAATTTTGGGGTGGCTGTGTCTTTTTGATTTTAATTTCCCTAAGCTATAGGACCATAATTGGAAGTGCCCTAGGCTCTGTTGCTTTGTTTTTTAGATGTTTCAGGAAACACCATACACGTCTCCCAAGTGGCTCCTGGCAATTTACATCCCGCCCATCAGCATAAGAAGGCTCCCAGTTCTCCATGCCCTGTCGTGCCTTTCTGGATTTTACACTTTTTTCAGATGGCCCTTTTGACCAGGTGGAAGTGAGACTTCATTGTAGTGCACATTTCCTTTGCAAGCTTGCTTGGTTGGCCAAAAAGTGTGTATGCGTTTTTTCCTGAATATATTCAGGAAAAAACACATACGCCCTTTTTGGCCAAGTGCATCATTGTCGAGGTTCTGACTCTCTTCATATGTTTTCAATGCAATTCCAGTCTACCTCCTGAAATCGGTTTCCTGCAATTCTGCCTTGCTTTCAATGTCTCTTCATAGCCTTACCTCAATATATTTTTTGAAAATAGTTGGCCTTTATAACTCTGCAGGTTTTTGAATTGCGGTGGCCCTTAGCCCCACTTTTCAGCTCTTATTTTTGTGGTCTTGCCCCATAACCACAGGATTCCTTGAAGCCCTATTTTTCTTCTGGGGCACCTTGCTGTGCCTTTGGTTAATTCTTCTTACTGATGTGGCATTAGAGTGACATGTGCCCATTGAAACCGCTACAGCTTGTTTCTCACTGGTTCCCCCTATTCCCATTCATCCTCCACACTAACTGCAGACTGTGCGATACCAGAACTTAAAGGCATTGACTCCATGTGGGGATGTTGTTAGTAAAGCGGCTGGAATGTCGATCCGCAGCCCCAGGAGAGGAAAAATGAGGTGCGTTTTAGAAACCTTTCCCGATCATATGGTATACCAGTCGCTGGGTTTCCCAAGCATGGTTTAGCTGTAGGAAGATTCCCTTCAACCTGGAGTGTTGGGACCCTTGGACTGAGTAGCATGAAGTATTGCATTAAACTTTCGGCAGTTGCTCACCAAAGCTCACCAATCCTCTCAGCCCCAAGTGTCCGGCCTTATGTCTTATCCAGCTGTGGGTTTATATGTGGTCAATCCAGGTTGCATCACATCCCCTGAGCGAATTTTGTAAGAATTTTTCTCTCTTTCATTGTTTCAGCGTTTTCTTTTTAAAATTTATTTCTATAATGGGGTTTAGCTCACTTTCACTGCTGTGTTTGTGCCGCTCTGCACACACTTGATTCCCTTATGGAGATATATCATACATGGGTTTTAAGATTCTTATTACTCAGATATATTTCTCTGCGGT
This sequence comes from Globicephala melas, assembly GCF_963455315.2. Classification (NCBI taxonomy): domain Eukaryota; kingdom Metazoa; phylum Chordata; class Mammalia; order Artiodactyla; family Delphinidae; genus Globicephala; species Globicephala melas. The sequence continues at coordinate 7,624 of NW_027207371.1, read as the reverse complement.
GTATAGGGTGTGTTGAGGCCAGTTCATTGAGCAAGGTGTAGATCTTGTCTAATACATATTTGGTTTATTGAACGCTATCTGTGCTAATTTCAAACTCTGGTTTTATGCATCACCCCACCTCTCCTTTCCCCTTAAGCTGACATAAGTGTGTTTTCTAAATGTGAGACACTGTTCTGTTCTGTAATTCATTTCTTGTGCAGCCATATTTACCCTCCCTCTATAAGTGATATCTTATGATATGTTTCTTTTTCTGTTTGACTTATTTCAAGTAGTATTATCGGACCTAAATCCACTCTTTATCCTTCTACTAGCCTTATTACATTGATTTCATGGTGAAGAGATATTCCATTGTACATAAGTACCACATCTTCTTTATCCATTGTTCTCTTTCCTGGGATATTTAAGGTGTACTGAAGTTGAGGTTCTTGTAAACAGAGTAGCCCTAAACTGTGGTGTGCTTGTGTCTTGTTGATTTTTAGACTTCCCTAGATATACTCCCATGATTGGAAGTGTCCTATGCTCTGTAGCTCTGTTTTTTAGATGATTTAGGAACCACCATACACTTCTCCAGAGTGGCTCTCGGCAGTTCACACACTGCCCATCAGCGTATAAAGGCTCCCTGTTCTCCATGGCCTGTCCTGCCTTTCTGGATTTTACACTTTTTTAGGATGGCCCTTTTGACCGGTGGGAAGTGAGACTTCTTTATTGTGCACATTTGCATTGCTTACTTGCTTCGTTGCCCATAAAGTGCGTATGCGTTTTTTCCTGGATATAATCAGGAAAAAACGCATACGCCCTTTTGGGCCAACTGCATCATTGTCGAAATTCTGCCGCTTTTCATGTGCGTTAAAGACGAGTCCAATCTATCTCTTGAAATCTGTTTCTTGCAATTCTGTCTTGCATTCAGATCCTCTTCTTTGCCTTACCTCAACATATTTTTGGACATTAGTTTTCATTTATAACTCTGCAGGTTTGTGAATTGCAGTGACCCTGAGCTCCATTTTTTAAGTTGCTCTTTTGTGAGCTGTCCTCAAACCCGCAGGATTGCTTCAGGCCCTATTTTGGCTCCGGCGAGGCAGGCTGAGCCTTTCTTTAATTCTTATTCTTAATGGGAAATTAGAGTGATATGTGCCCGTCCAAACCCCTACAACTATTCTCTCATTGGTTCCCCCTCTTCCCGTTCATCCTCCTCACAATTTGCAAAATGTGTGAAACAGAAGTTTAAATGTGCTGATTCTCCAAGTGGGGAGATTCTAAGTAACATGGCTGGAATGGTGAACAGGAGCACCAGGAGAGGATAAATGAGGTGCATTTTAGACACATCTCCCGATCACATGGTGTACAGTCCTCTGGGTTTTCCATGCATGTTTTAGCTGTAGGAAGATCCCTTGAACCTGCAGATTTGGGACCCATTGAATGGGTACCAGGTAGTATTACTTTAAAGGGTGTGCATTTCCTCACCCAACCTCACATTTCTCTTAGCGCAAACAGTTTCCAGCCTTATGTCTCATCCTGCTGTGGGTCTAGATGTGTTCAATCCATGTTGCATCACCGTCCCTGAGGAAAAGTTGTAAGAGGTTTTCTCTGTCTCTCTGTCGTTTATTTTTTTCAATTTATTACTATATTGGTTACAGCTGATTTTCAAAGCTCTGTTTCTTGCTGCTGTACATCCACTTGATTCACGTACAGAGAGTCATCAATAAATTCTTTTTCAGATTCTTACCAGTCGTATATATTCTTTTCCGGTGACTTGAGTGTGCTGAGTGCAGTTCTTTTAGCTACCGTGTAGGCCTTGTTGATTATCAGTTTGGTATTTGGAATGGTATCTTTGCTAATTTCAACCTCCTGGATGATGCCTCACCCCTCCCCACCTTTCCCGTTTAGCAGCCTTATGCGTGTTTTCTACATATTTGACTATGTTTTTGTTTTGTAATTTATTTCATGTGTAGCCATTTTGGATTCCACCTTTAAGTGATATCTTATGATATGTGTCTTTTTCTTTTTGAATTCTGTCACTTAGAATGATCATACGTAACTCCTCCGGAGTTGTTACAACTGGCCATATTTCATTGATTTCCAGGCTGAATAATATTCCACTCTACCTAAGTACCACATCTCTATCCATTTTTTCCCTCCAGAGACATTTAAGTTATATCCTAGTCGAGGATCTTTTAAACAGAGAGGGGGTAAACATTGGGGTGCCTGTGTCCTCTCGATTTTTGTTTTTCCCAAGATATACGCCCATGAGTGCAAGTGCCCTATGCTCTGTAGCTCATTTTTTAGATGCTTTAGTAAACACAATACACTTCTCCAGAATGGCCGTTGGCAATATACATTTCCACTATAAGTCTCACAGGGCTCCCTCTTCTCGTTGCCCTGTCCTGCATTTCTGTTGTTTACGCTTTATGAGGATGGCTCTTCTGACTGATGCGAAGTGATATCTTTTGTAGTATTGACTTCCAGTGCCCACCTGTTTGGTTGGCTAAAAAAGTGTATGCCCTTTTCTTGAATATATACAGAAAAAAACGCATACACCCTTTTTGGCCAACTGCAATGTTGGCAATGTTGGCAATGTTCAGCTCCTTTTCTTGTGCTTAATGGCGAGTCCTTTCTACCTCCTCAAATCCCTTTCCTGCCATTCTCCCTTGCTTACAAGTCCTTTTCTCTGACTTTCCTCAAGACATTTTTCAGTGATGGATATTTTCAACTCTGCAGTTTTGTGAATTTTACTGCCCCTGAGTTCCATTGTTCAACTTGTGTTTATGGGAACTGGCCACAAAGCAGCGGGATTTCCTCAAGCCCTATACTGTTTCCATGGGCAACCCTAGCCTTTGGTCAATTCGTCTTCCTGATTGGAAATTAGAGTGACATGTGCCTGTCTGAACACCTAGGACTTGTCTCTCATTGTTCCTCATCCTTCCGCTTCATCCTCTGGACAAATTCCAAACTGTACACAACAGGATGTTGACAGTGCTGACATCTCCAAGTGGGGAGACTGTTAGTAAAGACGCTGGAGGGGTGAACCCGAGCACCAGGAGATGAGATGCCTTTTCCAAACTCTTCCCGATCAGACGGTATACCATCCTCTGGGTGTGACAGACATGTTTTAGCAGTAGGAAGAGTCCCATTCATGTAAGGAGAACACCAGGGCTTTTTCAAAATCAGTGTCTCCCCGAAACCCAAACTGGGGAAGTTTTTAAGCTACGGCTACACATATGTTCATTAAGGGCCTTGGGAAGTAGGCAGAGTCCAAACTTTAGATGATTGAAGTCTTCAGGGTCAGAAGCACTCACCACCAGCTTCCCTTAGGCTACACTTTAACTATCATTGATAGATGATGTCAATAAAAATATCTATTCTTTTTCAGATTATTTCCCCTTATAGGTTATTGCAAAATGTTGAGTGTAGTTCCCTGTGCTATACAGTAGTTCCTTGTTGATGATCTATTTTATACATAGCAGTGTGTATGTGTTAATTCCAAACTGTTCATTTATCCCTCCTCCCACCTTTCCCCTTTGGTAATAATAAATTATAAGATTTTATACTTCTCAGAAATGGGGGAGCTGAAAGAGAGGTATCATTTTCAATGGAAAAGCATTTAAAACAAGATTGAAGGTTTAACCAAGATTATTAGATGTACATCCTTGGAAAGAAATCACTTCGTTTCTCTAATATTGACCTGACAAATAAGACAAACCTTTTCACTGAACTTGCTTATAAAAAGTGATGGAAATATCAGATGGAAGTGTTAGAAACATCTTATTTTACCCGAGCCTTATACACTGTTCTATGTTAACTACAGTTTGGCTCACACATCTGTTCATTGAGGTTACAATAGTCTCAATTTCTGTTACTGATCCTCCAGAGTGGACCCCAACAAGTGTCCCCCTGCCCAGTGTCATTGGGGCCAACAGATCGAGACTGAGTTTGGTTCACAAGCAAAGGAAACTTTATATTTTGATCAGAGAATGGAGAGGTGAGAGCATGCACTACCCCGTGGGCTGTGGGCTGGGCTGCTGTGTAGAGATCCTGTCAGAGTCAGTGGGAGGGAGGGAGGCGGCAGAGCTCTCGAGGGCCGGGTTGGCTGTAGCTCAGGCTCTATATCGTGGAGTCTGCACTGGGCCCCAGGAGCTGAGGTGTCGACCCAGCCATTCTGCACTAGGAAATCTGGTCTGAAGTGCCGGGTGTGGAACCTCTGCATGCGGGACCCTAGGAGCACGTGAAATTAGACAAAGCACAAAGGATAAAAAAGGTTAGACTTGACTTTATTGCCCAGATTCTATTTTTATCTCCCAGGGATTTTTAATGGGCTTTGCTGGGGACAAACCCCTCCTCTGCCTTTTGTCCCGTTCCTCATTCTTGGAGTGCTGAGGGTGCAGACCCTTCTTCTGTAACTGCTGAGTGCTGAGTTGGGAGCCCTCATACCCTGGGGCGAGGGTCAGAGCTTCTCCCCAGCAGCCTCCCGGTGACGTTGATTGTCCCCAGGACCCCTGCCTCCCTGCTCGTCCACCTGAGCACCAGCATTGGAAGTGTTATAGATTCTAATGACCTTTAAGGGTCCAGGAAAGAGATGTGCAGAGACGCTGTGGGGGCCGGTTTCACCCCGCCCCACATTTGTTCGGCCACCTTAGGCTGACCGTTTCTGCCAGCCTAGATGCTCTGACCAGTAGTCTGCGCTTTCTTCAATTAGGCCCCTGAATTAACGTACAAACAGCACCAGGTGTCAGAGCCCTGCCCGCTCAACTCCCAGACAGTCCAGGGTCAGTGGTGATAAGGACCATGATGGCTACTGAGTCAACAGCCTTTTGAAGTAAACAGGAGTCCAGCCGGTCTTATTGGCCACCATCATCACGGTGTCTGTAGGCTTTTCTATGGTGACAGTGTGGTATACTGTTCCCCCGCCAAGATTATTAGCTCCCCTCTGGGTGCAGTAAGTCCTGCAAGCAGTAGTCTACTCTTTTGGGACACACTCTTGTTGTTTTATGAGAGAAACTCCAGGTCAAGTGATGTTCACACGAGTCGTCATGGTGCCCTGTTGCCCCCAGTTATCTCTCTGGATGTTGGAGTTGGAGGGCCTCCTCACTCGAGGTCGGTGTGCCCACGGAGCGAACCCTGCAACTTCAGGGCATGGTTGGTGGTTAGGATCACCACGTGGGGTCCTTTTCCCTTAGGAGGGAGGTGGCCTTTTGGGCTGCTGATTTCCAGGTTTTTAGATACCGCCAGTATCTTGGCCAGATGTGGCAGTGGGCCAAGCTCCTTAGTGACCGTAGTTTATCCTACCTGGATGGCATTCTTGCATTGTTCCATTTCAAGTGATCCCAGTTTTTGCACTAATTCTCCAATGGCGATTCACCTTTCACCGGGAATGTAAAGGTCAAAGGGTTTAGCTAAATTAGGGAGTTCCAGGGCAAGGGTCTGAATTGACTGCTCTTTCCATTCTTGAAAGGCCACTTCTGGATTCTATTCAAAAGGATCATCATCTTTTCCTTTCAGTGTTTCATATAGAGGCCCAGCTAGTAGACTGTAGTTAGGGATCCAGAAGCAGCAAACCCTGGCCTCCCCAGGAACCCCTAAGCTGTCTTCTAGTTTTAGAAAGGGGTAAGGCTGAAAATGGTTTCTTCCCTTTCCTGGGATGGGCTTCTCTGACCTTGTGTGAGAATGAAGCCCAGGCAGGTCACCGCAGTCTGTGATATTTGAGCTTTTTCTTGGACAACTTCTATCCTTTATTGGCTTGGTAGTTCAGAGGCCTCCTTAGTAGGGCTGGCGATCAGAATGTCGTCTGCATATTGAAGGAGGGTTTCCTTTTCCAGAGGTAGAACTTTTAGGTCTTTAGCTAAGCTTTCCCCAAAGACGGTGTGGGAATTTTTGCACCCTTGGGGCCAGACGGCCCGGAAGTATTGTTTTAGTTGTATGTTGAGTCCTGCCACTCACAAGCCAAAATTTCTTGTGACTCTGGGACTAATGGAATACAAAAGACGGCATCATTGAAGACTAATACAGAATACCATGTCCTGGTGGTTGGTAGAATGACCAGCAGGGTGTAGGAATTAGGAGCAACTGGAGGTATATCCTCGGTGGCTTCACTGACTGTCCTGACATCCTTTACCAGGTCCCCAGCAGCCCATGGGGCTCTCGTGGTCAGACCAATCGCAGAATATGGAGCTCACCTGGGCAGGTACCCCACCCCCACCCCAGCCCACGGGGCTCTTGTGATCAGGCCCCTCCCAGGATACAGAGCTACCCTTGCAGGTACACTGGCAGGGCTGGGCACACAGGAACCGTGCACATAGCCCTCATTGCAGAGCACCCCCAGCTCACCTGTCGCTCAGAGCTGACACAGAGCACCTCAGAGCAGGACTTGAACTAACAAACAGCAGCTGCGACAGGTCTGTGACCCTGGGCATCACTCCGTGAGGCCTCCCTCCACCTGGTCTTCCAGAGACTTCCACTGCACCCGGGGCACCAGGCCTCTGTCTCCAACCACCACCCACCCCTCCTTTCCCTGACTCCTGGGTTCCTCTCATTAGGAGAGGGTTTTCTTGAAGTTGTCTCCCACTCATGGGCCAGATAAAATGATTAGAAAACAAGCCAAAGCTGCAGCCCCTTGTCTATCCTGACTCTCAGGAGCCCACACCTGTTCCTTGGACCTGGCCGGTTCAGCAAGTTCCATTTTCTGCAACTGTGAGCCCCTGAGGGGTGATGATTGGCTGACCTGGGCAGCCTTACCGTGCCGGCCAGCCCTCCCCAGGTGTGCCTGGGTTGAGATCAATATAAATACCACTCCAGGCAGCAAGAGCCCCTGCAGCCGTGCCTGACGCCATTTTCTCTGCCCTGTCAGCAGTCTTGGGGCTGGGCTGGTGGGAGGGAGTGAGAGGCCACGGCTTTGTGGGTGGCCCAGTGTGAGTGGGGCTCTGCTGGACTTTCTGCAGCAGTTGCCAGGCTGCCACCTGCTAAAGAAGAGGATGTGTCACCCATACCTGCTGCTGGAATTTCTCCCTGGGCAGAGGTGAGGAAGGAAAAAAGCAGTGGGGGCAGGGACAGGACGGGTATCTCAGGCAGGGAAATGGAAATCTTCCAGAAGAGCACCCAGGGCCAGGACCATCCTGGCTGGCCTGCAGGCACCAAGTCGGCCGGCATGCTGTCACTCGTGTGGCTCTATGGCCCTTCCTCTAGGCTTTCAAGTCCTTGTATATATTCAGGTGTTTTACCTGGGACGGGTGGGAATAGTTCAGCAGCAACTGGCCTGGGGCTCAGCTCACGTTTACTCACAGATGCCTCGGCACGGTGCCCCAGCTTTGCAATGAGGACGCTTGTTGCGTGGGGGCTGCTGGCTGAATGGGAGACGATTCCCCACCACTGACCAACTTCAGAATTGTTTACAACTGGAGCAAGTGCCCTGATACGGTTTTCCTCTGTGTAACTGGTGGGTTCTGTGTTTTTTTCTCTTTTTCGTTTTTGGTTCAAGGTAGATTTTATTCCTCTTTTTTGTATTTACAGATATAAGCATGGAAATAATTTATTCATATAAATACATGTATGTGCAGGGAATAATTGTTTTTTCTGTTTTATTTTTTAAATTTTATTTCTTTTTAATTTTGAATTTTATTTTATATTTTTATACAGC